>NW_008481810.1:2297237-2319466 GCF_000365145.1 Cyphellophora europaea CBS 101466 | reverse complement strand
CGTTTGCACCCCCATCTTCTCCCCCATCTACTGCCAATCCCAGTCCCTAACCCCCGCCCCCCTTCCCCCTTAACACTCCAACAGTGGGTCCTAATCGACACCGAACACGGCGACATCGACGATGCCGCCATGCACCTCGCCGTCTCGGCCGTCTCCTCCGCGGGCGTCTCGCCCATCGTGCGCGTCCCGGCCTCGGAGCACTGGCAGCTCAAGCGCGCCCTCGACGCCGGCTGCCACGCCGTCATGGTGCCCATGTGCGAGACGCCCGAGCAGGCCGAGGCCGTCGTGCGCGCCTGCAAGTATCCCGGCCCCCGGTGGCCAAGGGGGAATCGGGGCGCGGGCGCCATGTTTGCGCACCACGCTTTCGACGGGAGACCGGGGCCCAGGGAGTACTACATGGGCGCGAATGATGGGGTCATGGTGTGCGTGCAGATCGAGTCGCGGACGGCGGTGGAGAATATCGAGGCGATTGCCAGCGTGCAAGGGTTGGACATGTTGTTTGTGGGGCCGAATGATCTGGCGAGCTCGATGGGGTTTGTGGCGTTTGATCATGCCAAGACGCCGGAGGTGCAGGAGGCGATTGCGAAGGTGTTGAGGGTCGGAAAGGAGAAGGGGAAGTTTGTGGGGCATTTTGCGCTGAGTGCTGAGGAGGCTGGGTCCAGGTGGGAGCAGGGGTGGGAGTTTGTGAATTGTGGTGCGGATCTGGTGGCGGTCATGGCGTGGATGGGTGGGGAGATGGGGAGGTTGAAGGGGATGGTGGAGAAGGGGAGGGGGGCGTGATGGCGTGGTAGTGTCCACTAGTCTGGATGAAAGGCCGTCATAGATCAAAAGCCGTCTCAGAGTATAGAGTTGGACGACACGTGAGGATGCGTGCTTCTGGACCTCTCTGACTGCTATATGTCGACTTACGGCAAGGCCAGTCGCAACTCAATAAAGGTACCTGAACCCCTTCTGGCCCGTCCCAGCAGCGGCCTCAACTTCGACAGCCTTGCCATCGGCACCAATACCCACTCTCCCTTCCTCACGATCCAGCTTCTGGTTCTCTCTCTTCAGGTAAAACCTCAGCACGAGCGCCATACAACACGCGAAGCCCAAAATGGCAATCTCCGCCCCAAAGCTTTTGACGTATAGCGGGCCATAGCTCCTGGGCCAGATATACGAGCCAGGAATACTGCCGATATTGCCCATGGAGTTCACGATGGCGATGGCGGCGGCCTTCTTGGCCGCTGGCTGCGGGATGGTGTTGGAGATCCACGCGAGGATGACGAAGCCGGACGCGAAGCCCGTTGTCATCATGAACATGGCGACGTAACGGGGGGCGGTGGTCGTGGTCGTGGCGGAGATGATGTAGCCAGTGATGCAGGTGAGGGCAGGACCTAGGTAGTGCAGGAAGCGCTCGCCCGTGCGGTCGGCGTGCCAGGCGTTGGGGAGTGACACGAGCATTGCCCAGATCCAGGGCGGTGCCGTGAGCAGTAAGGTGCTCGTGGTGTTGTAGCCCAAAGCCTGGGTGATGGTGGGGAAGAAGAAAACGAACTGGATTGGGCGGGTTAGTGTTGGCATTTACGGGGTGGGAACAGCACGACTTACGCTCAACCCCATGATGGTCGCATGGTAAGTGAGACCAAGAAGCCAGGTCTTTGGGTCCTTCACCGCCATCTTCAGTCCTGTGAATGCCGAGATGTCCTCGCCGGTAAAGTCATCGGCAGCAAGGCCAGCGTCGAGGGCCAATCGTCCCTGTGCAATCTGCTTCTCCTCAACAGATAGCCAGGAGGTGGTTGCTGGATAGTCGGGAAGGATGAAGACGGCAATCGCCGCAAATGCAATGGTTACCGCTCCCTCCACTATGAAGAGCCAACGCCAGGATCTCAGCCCCAGATCTCCCTCCATGCCACTGAGGATTCCGGCAGCAATCAAACCACCGAAAGCTTGTGCCGACAGGTTTCCGGCATTGAGGATGGTGACGCGCAGCTGCATCTCCGAACGGGTGTACCAGCGACTCAGGAACTGCATTATACATTGTGAATCAGTGCACACGCTTGAAGCCGGTTGAGGGAGAGTGGTGGTCTTGAATTGGTTGACGGGTATTTGCCGAGGAACTTACGTAGAGTGAACCAGGAAAGAAACTAGCCTCGACACAACCAAGGAAGAAGCGGCACAAAATCGCCCCTGTAGCATTCTGAATCGCGCCAGTCGCGGCAGAGATCAAGCCCCAGGTGGCAACACAAGCGCAGAGGTACCAGCTCGGCCGTGGGATGACAGTCAAAAACATATTTGATGGAATTTGCATGGCGACGTATCCCACCAGCAGGATGGAGATACAGGTCTGATATTGAACATCGGTCAGGTTCAAGTCCTCCTCCAGACCCTTGAGGCGAGCGTTGGCGAAATTGTTGCGGTCGATGAAGTTGAGAATAAACAGGATGATCATGATGGGGAAGATCCTCAGGTCCATTTTGCGGACCAGTTTCTTCTCGTCGGCGTCGCTCCAGGACTGTGTCGTGGCCTGGAGCACGTCCACTTTGACCTCGGACGCTGACATTTTGGCGTCCTTCAGGGAATCTTGATCTGTAGTCGTCGCTGCCATTGTGCTGAGGTGTTGAGATGCCGCGTTACGCCAGCCGTGATGGATTCTGTGAGAGGGGGCGGAAGCGCAGCTTTATGCTCGGGGCGGTGTGCCGAGGAAGACGCGATATAAACATTTGGAGAAACGCCGAGCAAACGCCTACGGCGATGAGCGCGCGCGCTGAAGAATGGCATCCTCGAGATAAGGGATTTCTATGTTCGGGCCGTGTCCCGAGCTGTTGGTGTCGCGTACCGAACAGCGATCCCCAATCTCGAGCCACGCTTAGAGGCCAAGAGATAGCCCTCGCTTTCCATCTCCGTGCTCTCGTCGCGGGTGGTCCTTGGGGAAGTCTAGAAGCGAGCTCGAGTATGTTGATGAACAAATTATGCGACCTCGATGATGGCAAGAGGATTGCTTCGCCCGATGCGTCCCCAATGTCCGTCACGTCGTCCAGGTTGTCACGAAGAGTGCAGATAAAGTTCGAGGCGACCAGCATGAATCCTCGTATCGCGGGATCCAATCACGCCCCTCGACTGTTCCAGGGATTATTACACTCCACGATACGCTTCAACAAAAAGTCGACAAGCTACTTTGTTCGGGAAACAGCCCCGTCGGATACTGCGACCCTGCCTCCAGAAAGACTGTAGCCGCCTTATCTGGCCGAGCACACACTCAGATCGTGAATCAAGGGCATTCGCAGCGGTAACCATTGATGCGAAAACAGACCCTTCGAGACCTAGATTGATGCTCTTGGCCTTTGCTAATGATACAATGCAATGGCCTTGGCCTTTTCGCCCATCACCCTTTTCCCATCCGCCGAACCCTCTTGGGTCCACACCTACGCAGGAATCTGGAATCTGGAATCTCGCTAAGCTGGAATTGCGAGAAGCCTTACTCCTCGTCATCGTCATCCGCCGCAACAGCCGCCGCTGCAGCTGCTGCCAGATGTGCATTGCCCTCTTCGTCCTCATCGTCGTCGTCATCGGCAATCAGACGATGTTGTTTCCGCTGCTTCGGACGAGGCTTCTGCACGACTTCGTCGTCCTCGTCATCATTGGCTGCGCCGTTGACTGGCGTGTCAGCCCGGGCACCGTTCCGCGGAGTATCGGCATCAGGCATGTCCTCGTCCGCATCACTGGTCGGCGTTGCAGCGGCGACTTCATCCTCATCCGAGTCAACGATGCGCTCATCAGACTTGAACTTGCTGTTACTCTTCTTTGGCGTCGGTGCTGCCTTCTCCTTCCGGCCACCCTTGCGCTCGAGACGGCGTCGTTTCTTCTTCGGCCGCTCTTCCTTCTCAGCCTTGTCTGCATCGCCCTCGTCCTCGGAATCCGAAGCAGGCGTGCGGGACACGGTGCGCTCACTGCGACCCTCGTCTTCGTCGTCTTCGATGAAACCATCTTCGACTTCTTCCCGCGCCTTTCTCTTCTTCGACTTTGCACTGCGTGCTTTGCGTTCCTTTTCCCTGCGCTTGACTCTCTCTCCAGTCTCTTCATCTTCCGTCCACTCTAGCGCTTCTCTCGCCACAGCCTCGGCGCGAGCTTGCTCACTTCTTCTCTCCGCCTCAGCCAGCATTTTTGCTCTCTCTTCTTCCACCTTTCGCTTGCGTTCTTCCTGCTCTTCCTTCTGAGCGGCAAGAGCAGCTTCACGTCGAGCGAGCTCTTCTTCACGTCTGCGCTTGGCTTCCGCGAGCTTGCTAGCATTGTTACGCTCATAGTCCGCTTGTGATGCCTTGGAACGTTCGAGCTGCTTCTTGACGGTGTTGCGACCCATGGCCGCACGTTGCTCCAAGGCTGTCCGCGGATAGGGAGGATTTTTGTGCTGCGCAACATCCTCCATAGTCTCGATTGCCGCGTCGAGACCAGCGATCGCTGCCTCTACATCGTCAAGCGTCCGATCGGTCTCCTTGGCAGTGTTGACGAGTTGAGCGATCTGAAACTGGATGAAGGCGACATTAAAGCGTAGATGTGGAGAATCAGCTTGAGAGGCGAGAGCAGATTTCATGTAGGCAAGCGAAACATTGTGCCCGACAATCGACTTATCAGCCTTGGCCTTCATTGAGTGAGCGCGGGAGAGACAGGCGAGCAACTGCGGATTGGAATGCTCGCCACGAGCGGCTTCGTCAATCTCACGTGCGAGCTCATAGTTTTCGATGGCCTTGGGATACTGTCGAAGCTCGGTGAAGACGTGACCCAGGTTGGTGAGGACAGAAACATCGCGTACCGTGTCTTTGACGCGGGCAAATATTTGGAGTGCGTCCGAGTAATTCTTCTTGTCATCACAGAGCATGATGGCAATACCTTGTGCCGCATAAGCATTCTTCGGGTCAAGTTGCAAGACCTTGTCGAAGAATTCGTACGCTTTGCTGTACTGCTTGCTGCGCTTCTCCTTCTCGGCATCATTATTGCGTGGCATCTCGCGAGCGATGGCCAGGTGTACGTTGCCCATGCCAGTAAGTGAGTAGAGGTCGTGTTTGTCATGGTTCTGAAGTGTGTGCTTGTACTGGCGGTACTCGTTGTCCTCCGCGACGTTTGCAGTCTTTTTCTTGGAGCCGTGATAGAACCAACCCATCAGAGCGCGAACATCAATGTTGCCAGACTCCTCATTGTAGAGCTGCGACATTTTCTTCGGACCATCTTCACGCGGCGATGTCACCAAAGCAGTATATGCCAAACGAGCCTTGGCCTCAGTGTAGTCTCCATGACGAGAAAGCAGCATCTCGTATGTCTTCTGGGCTTCTTCGATCAGGCCTAGCGCCTCCAAAGTACGCCCCAAATTGTAGGAGATCGTGGTGAGCAATGCATCGGTGTCGGTATCATCGATATCATCCTCGTGCATGTTGCCTTCCGCGGCCATCTCTTTCTCCGTCTGCTGCTTCTGTGACAGTTTGCTGCAGGCATTCAGAGCAATCTGGAACATCTCACGGGCCGCACTGTAGTCTCCAGCTCCATAATAGAGGCAAGCGCGGTTGTTGAGCAATGACGGAGGCAAGTTCTCTCTCAATTGTTGTAGACGCAGATCATCGTCCAGATCTGCAGGCGGTTGCTCATCCTCGGGAATCTTCTCAAACTGCAGTTGCTCGACCTCATCAAGACACTTGACACTCTGAGTCGGATCGTCCTGCTCGTACAGCTTTGCCAGGTACAGCAGAATCGTTTCATCCTTCTTTGAGTTCTGCGTTGCACTGTCATCCGTCTTGCTTTCCCGCCAGGTCTTGCGGACGTTCTCAAGCAGCTTGATCGCCTGCTTGCAGAGCATTTGAGCGTACTGGCGGTCTTTGGCTTCCTTGCTACCTTCGCTAGCAAATGCAGGAAGGGTCTTTAGGAGTGTGAAGTATTGTTCCGCCGTCAGAAGTCCTAACAAAGTGCTAGCTTCGATGCTCTTTGGACCGCTCAGGGACTCAAGAGTACTCTTGGACACCTCGAAGTCCTGTCCCCGTCGGATCGCTACTTGGACTTGGCCGAATTTTGCAGGCGTATAGCCTCGACCGATGCCAGGACCACCTCTTGCAGCATCAGCACGGCTGTAATAGTCCATCGCTTTCTCGAGGTCATCCATATTGTGCTCTTTTCGCCCTAGTAGAAACCATCCGTCACTGGCAATCGAATTGACATCGGTCTTCTCGATTGCGTTCCGAGCCAGTGGCTCCACAGCCTCGAATCGATTGCTGAGGAGGAAATAACTGGCAAAGACGGCACAGCTGATGGGGAAGGACTTGTCAATCTTGTATGCCTTATTGATGTGCTCGAGCATGGCCTTCCTGTACAGTTTGTCGAAGTTCGGATTCGAAGCAGGATATTTTGCGCTCTCTCGAAGGTAGTAAACACCCAAGAGTGCGTGTGCGACCTTAGACTCGGGATTCAGCTCGATCGATCGTTCCCATGCTTTGCTGGCCCGGTCGTGGAAACCAAGCTGCCACAGACAGCAGCCAATTCCTATCCGCGGATCAGGATCGCTCATCGATGGCATCCGGGAGAGGACTTTCTGATATGATTCAAGAGCCTGCTGATATCGGTTCTGCATGTACAGCACTCTTGCTTTTCCGAGCATCGCCATCACATTTCGGTTGTCAGACGCACGCAGCGCATCTTCAAAACTTCGGAGCGCCTGCTTCAACCAGTCGGCTCGCTCGCCTTCAGCACTGGGCCGTGTTGAGGATACCAGGGCGGCTCGTAAAAGGAATAGTACACCTCTGGTAAGCAGAAGAGGAGGAAATCCAGGGTTGATGCGGCCGGCTTCATTGAGCGTCATGGTGGCATCCTTGAGATAGTCATCTTTCAACTTGACATCTGCCGAGGGATTGTTGCTGGGCTTGATACGGGGTGCTTGCCTACTCTTCAGCAGTTGTAGCCAAGCAAGACCAGATAGCAGGTTGAGACGGTCCTTCGAGGCAAGCGTAGATAGACCGCTATAGAGTATTCCGAGTGCGTGATCGAGCTGTAATTGTTTCGCGTATGCTAAGGCAATAGTGATCCATAGACTCTTTGATGCTCTCTCATTTTCAAGCAGTTGGCACAGCTCGGTCGGGTCGTCCAAATGTTCTCCAAGATGGACTTCGACAGCCTCTCCACCTGCATCTGCGACGGGGACATCGAGTATGGTAGGGATATCGGAGAAACGAGTCTTTGCAGCGAGGCCCCCGTTTTGGTCGCCATTGGCGCTTGCGCGCCCCACCGCAGCCATTTGTGCCGGTAAGAGAGGAAGGCCAGAAGAGAATCGCGGATGAGGATGATGCCGGGAAGCTGCACGGATGGATAGACTAGCAGCTCATGATTCGGAGGAGGGATCAGTGTGTTGATAGCACAGAAGCTATGGAGAGTTTCGCAGTCGAATTTGGCGCGGTAAGAATATGGCCTGGCGCGTCTGCGCAAACGTGTCAATAAGGCATTGTTCATGTGGTGCGGTTGGGGTTCGGTTGGCATTTGAAAACACCAAAAAACTTTCAGCCTCGCAAGGCTGACCATATCACCGGGCAATTACGAGCGGAAAAGAAGATTTATTTGATCACCATGAGTAATATGAGTCTCTTGTCGGATTCTTCCAAGGTCTTCAAGGGCCTCGTGTGGCTCATAACCAAAACTTTGTGCCTAATTCTGACAATCGCTGTCTGAGCTCCGTCTCATCTAGAGAATAGCATTTCGTAAAGCTTGGTCAACACGTTGGATACCAGAGCCAGGGCGGCGAGCACCACAAAGATCTGTCCAATCTCGACCCAACGCTGCAATCTGACCTCTGTCTCGATGTAGCCACCGTCTTTGGCGCCATCCTGCACCGCATCGACGGGGAATCTGCCCGTATTGTAGAACGTTTCAAGCAATTCGTCCTTCTCCTTCCAGCGTGCAAGCAGCCATTCCGAAAATCCGTCGGCATCCTTGACGGGAATGCTTGAAACGGCAAAGCGCCTCCAATGCATGTTGACTGACTTGGGCGGTCGTCCTTGGAAATAAATCGAGCGCAGCGTGAAGTAATCTGGGGCATACTCGCCTTTCCTGTGCCAGGTTAGTTCTGCAAACAGGAAACACCATGGTATACTTACGGCACGCCTTCATATGCCAATGTACAGTCGTATACCCACTCGATCGAATCACCGAGCTGTTCAAGACAAAACTGGAGGCCAGTACTGCGAGGCAGGAGCTGATGTTTCAAATCCGGTATCTGCTGCTTCTTGGCCCATTTGACACTAGCCTTTCGTGTATTGGACGACAGATTAGTGCCCTCAGGGAAGATGAGCAACCACATCGGATCGAGGCCGGCGGACCCGGACAAAGGACCTCCATGACGAGATTTCAGCTTCTGCAGACGGTAGGCAATGCGGCCCTGGTCCGATGTCCATTTGCGCGCCATGAATATGAAACCATAGAACAATATTCCAGGGCTGATGATAGGGACGTACTTGAGGGACTCCTTGAGCATGATAAAGATATGTCCATGCATCCTGCCGGTGTATGCAGCCCACCACAAATACAGCCAGTCGGTATAAATCTGGTGGTTGGACAAGAGGATCATACGCTCGGGAAAGCTGGTCTCGAGTCTACCGTCGGGTGTCTTGTGCAGCTGTCCTCTCACACTCTGGTCCCAACTGACTCGGATGACGGTCGGACTGAACCACTGAGTTATCGTGGTAATCAGGATCCCGAATGACTGCTTGGTCAAAGCCATGTAGGCATAATAATAATCTCTATTGACGTAATACAGCGGCGAGCCGATAAGCTGTGTGACGGTGATGCTTGTACCGACGCAAAGAAACCAAGACGTGAAGAGTAGCACACGCAATATCTCCATGCCGACTCCATGCTTGACTTCGCCAGCAGGGTGTGGTTGCGGCGCAGACGTGGCATGGTCTGCAACGGTTGTGGCCGATGTCTTCACATCTTCAGGCACACGTCTCTTCAAGCCATCTGCGTCCATGCTGCATTCGAGTTCGGGTGCGCACGTCGCGGTATGGAGGGGATGTAGCGAGAGGAGTGATTAGCAATATTCGGGTGAAAGCGTAGGTCTATGACATGAATAGAGAATCGTAGCTCCGTAAAAGCCGATGCGCCAACACCTACTTCAAGACCAGGAAAACAGCGGGCACGAAGTATTGTTGCTGCGGCTGACAAGCTGAACCGGCAGCCCGTAGCGCCAGATACGTGAAGGCAGCAGGCAGCAAGTGAGGGCGTGATCGCATCGTCGATACTTCGGCCCTCGCGGATAGATGCGTCGGATGGAGCCAACACTCCACCGTAGCTGCATATCAACCATTGACGGCCTTGATGTATGTCATCGCGACTATCTTCATATTGACGGCAAACAAATCTATATATCGCGTTTCTTGCATTCTAGATCATTTGGCCTTTGCGTGTTCCCTGCGAGTGGCAGCATGTGATATAGCCTGCCTTCATAGACCTGCCGAGGAGAATGAATTTGGGGTACCCAGATACCAGTAATGAGTATCACATGCTTGGTCAGCCAGCTACGCTCTTCTCTCGGCCATTCATGTCGAACGCTATGGTCTTCAGGTACTACTCTACAAGCTCGGCATAGCTTCAGCACCCATACACGACTCTTGGAAGTTCACGCCATAGACACTCTTCCACCTCGTCGGCCGGTCCACTACCAGGAACGTTCCAACAATGACCTCCTGTCTCTGGAATGGCCATCACCTCCCCGCAATGTCCTCCTCATCAAAAAGGATTGTGCACCTGAAACCACGTCAGCGCTTACCGAGTTTGCCTCTCACATCAACTCGACGTACCCCTCCACCAATATCATAGTCGAGTCCAGCGTCGCAGACGAAGTCTCCGCAGCGCTTCCGTTTCCCATCTATGCTGCTGGGTCCACAACCTCCCCTCGCGTCTATCACCAGCATGTCGACCTGATAACCACCTTTGGCGGCGACGGCACTATCTTGCACGCAGCGTCACTCTTCGCCACCGCCGCACAAGTGCCTCCCATCCTCTCCTTTGGCATGGGTACACTCGGCTTCCTCGGCGAATGGAAGTTCAGCGAGTACAAGCGCGCCTTTCGGGAAGTCTACGTCTCCGGTGCGCTCTCCGAGAGAGACTCGCTGATCGGTGGCACGACCAATACCACACGGACAGGCTGGTCTTCGGTGCGTGGTAAGTCGCTCGGCCGTAGCCGTGGCGCCAAAGTCTTGATTCGCCAGCGGTTACAAATTGGCGTGTTCGACGCCAACGGGCAGCGACTGGTGGAGAGTGACAACGGCGACGCCGAATCCAAAGGGGACATGCATGCCATGAACGAGGTGATCCTTCACCGAGGCAAGGACCCGCATCTCGCCATCGTCGAGGTTTACGTGGGCGGCCGCTACCTCACAGAAGCGGTCGCGGATGGCATGATCATTTCGACACCCACGGGAAGCACAGCCTACAGCCTGAGCAGCGGTGGGAGCATCATCCACCCGCTGGTGCCATCCTTGCTACTGACGCCCATCTGTCCGCGAAGCCTAAGTTTCCGGCCGTTGGTGCTGCCCGCCGCGACGCCCATCACGTTGAAGCTCAGTGAGAAGAACCGTGGGCGAGAGGTTGAGCTGAGCATTGACGGCCGAAGAAGGAGCCATGGCATAGGGGTCGGCGCTGAAGTGAGGGTGAGTGGAGAGGAACTGAGGAAAGGGGACGACAACGCATGGAGAGGCGGAATTCCGTGTGTGCTGCGGCAGACGAGAGGCGGCGCCGAGGGCGACGATGGCTGGGTAGGCGGCTTGAATGGGCTACTCAAATTCAACTACCCTTTTGGCGAGGAAAGCTGAGAGATACTTGGGTTGCTGAGAGTGCTGGGTGGGATATGAGTCGACAATAATAACATAGATCGTCCCACACCACGCGGTTGTAAACGGCATCAAGCGTAGAGTAGCAAATACCATCATCTCAACTCAACCAGTCAATCGCCCCGACTAATGGTCCCAATGGCATCCAACCGCAGTTATATTCCCTAACCTCGAACCACCCCCCCCCCCCACAAACCCACCCTTACCCCTAAACAGGCAATACCTTGAATGAGGCCACTTCACAGGTTGGCTCTTCATTTAGATTTAATTGAGAGGCCTTCACTTCGCCTCACTAGTCGGCACGCTCCCGCCCAACCCCTTCTCCTCCCCCAACGTCTTCGGCTCGTGTCCTCCCTTCCCACTCCCCTCAATCGTGCCGGGCGCCACGCCGCTGCCCCCACCGCTCATGACGTGGTCGTGGACCTCGCTGAGGCCCTCTGGCATCGGCGCCGTCTTCTGCTCCTTGCCTAGGGGTGCGTCGGCGGTGGTGTTGCCCCCGCTGCCGTGCGTGAGGTTGTGGGTTTCCGGGACGGCGTTGTCGGAGTGGGGGGCCTCGTTTGCGTAGTCGGCGCCGCGGGGCATTGTTGCGTTTTGGTTTGGGTTGGGTTTTGGTAGTTCAGATGATGTACTTGTCTGGTGTGATAAGCTAGCTGCTGATCCTGCTTTCGACAGTAGCTTTAGATGTGAGATGTAGAAATGGCTCGGTAGACGGTCCAAAAAGAGATGATATGTTAGGAATCTGCCCTCGCCTTACGACCGCCGCATTTATATTCCAACACCTTCACTAGTCCATCCACTTATTACGCACGTTATTTCGTAGCCTCACCTTACAGAGCCTGGCTCGCTTGATCCTGGGTACGAAAATCCCACCCTGCGAATCGCAGCATTTTTCTGCGTCTTACCTGATTGCTGAGTGGCCGCGGAGCGTGAATTCCGGCGGGATGGGAGGTCATGCTTTCGTCATAGGCCATATCACCTGAGCTCTATGGGCCCCGGGGCTCGCGCGAGCCAGATGCCGCGGGAGAGGCGGAGTGGAATTGTTGCCTTTGTTGGTAGTGTTGCAGATGGCCACATACATGGAATGGGTGCCGCTGGAAGGTGCGTGAATGTGGTCGAATTGGAGCTGTGATGTCACACAGAAACGCGAGTGAGGTGGTCTTGGCAAAATGAGCGGTTGGCATCAGATGTCATCAACTAGTCTTCGCTGAGGAAGAATCTGGAGAACAAGTCGTTGCAATACCAGCTATCCGGTTTGTACGGATTGCGCCGCGAAGTGCGCCCGGGGTTGCTCATTGCGCAAAGAAAGCGCATCACAGTGCAGCTGAGGCAAGGAAGAGTCTCTGCCACATCACTGGCGCGGCGAAACATGCGCCGTGACTTTTGATACTTTGCCGCGCCTATTGTGTAGTGGTAGTTCAGCGCCATCGTGCCTCCTGAACCGAGATGCCGAGCTAAGCTTGACGACGACGACCTAGAGTCACATCGCCGTTCGAGGCGTTGAGGACCCGCACTCACAAGTACCTCTAGCCTTAGCTTTACTGCCTAGGGATGTGATGTCTGCCGATGAAAGGGGCGATCATGCACCTCCACTACCTCTATACGTTGCCGAGTAGTCACAGCTGTGCACTGTTCTAAGCGGAACAGACGCTGTCCCGCGTCCGAACCGTCGCAGGCAAGCAATGACGCAGTGTGATATCCCGCATCTGTTGTTACGAAACGAAGGATGAAACGAACGCGGGAACCCGTCGCATGTGCATGCCCAAACTGTCGGAGCCTCAGACGAACCATGCTGACTTCCCGGACCATGTTGAACGCACGTGGGTTGAGATGAGGGCCCTTGTCAATCGCTACGTCGGAACAGTTGGGGGAGGGGGCCTCGGGGAGATTGGAATCCAAGATTCGCGCAAGCAGAAGCAATTAGGAGATTAGATGGTGGGGGTTTCTTGATAAGGAGTGCCGCTTGTGGCGGGGCAGCGTCGATCAGGTCACACAGCATTGATCGGCTTGCCGTGGATGCACGGCCCTGAATCTGTTTTCCCAGGGATGGACTTCTGCAATTATCCCAGTGGCGGCGTGAGATGGACGTACGACAAGACCCCGAAATCGATCATGGTCCCCGAGGTGCCTCGCTGCTTACAGTCTCCGGTGCAGTCTCCGGTACAGCTACATGCTAAGACGTTGCTGCAGCCCAGCTTGGGTTTCGGGCCGAGAAGCATCGTTTGCAAGGTGAGTGCATTGTCGCAACTCAGACAGGAGATGGTCAAGCCAACAGGTTGTCCGACGGTGATGCCTGTCTTCGAAGCAAGCACTGGCTGCAGCATGCCATAGCGACATTCATGGTGACGCTATTTCCTGGTGGGAGAACTGTTGGTCATAGAACCTGCAGCATCCTGGTACCTGTCGACACCGAGTTGTAGTAGACGAACATGGCACTGATGCAGGGGTGTATATTGGTGGACTGGCCGTCAAGAACACCAGGTCGCCAGGGCTCCAGAGCGATTTTAGCCGTATTCCAGGTAGTGCTCCGTAAGTGGTAGTGTAGCCAAGTATGCTACGCGCACCGTGTCAATTTCGGTACTGCTGTGGTGGTTGCATGAATCCACGGGCCGTGTTTTTCTGGGGTAGGCAGCATCTTGCGCACCGAGGCCCAGCGTAGGCATTGGAGTAACGAACGTAGGGCGCCTGAAGATCTCGGGGCGGATTACGGGAGAAATGAATCAATCATTGTATGTTAAGCCGAGATGGCCTGGTACGCATGCAGAATGATAAATGTTGAGCCAGGAATATGACCGTCTGGTCATGGGCGGAGCTATCACGCATGCATCAGTGTGATGAGGAGGGCAGCATGGAGAAAGAGTCGTGCTTCACGTAAGTATAGTCAAGGGTCCATGCGGAAGTGCAAGTCTTTGTTGACAGCTCGTCAATGGAAATTGTGGTCGGGGCGAAGTCACTGATAAGCGAGTTGTGCCGGGACCTGGGTGAAGAAAGGCGACGGTGGGCGTGCGGCGTGGCCAGTAGCATGACAGTGGGGCAAGAACAGCCTGTCGGCAGCTTTATGCTGTATGGAGTGTGAAGACTTTTCTCAGGGGATCATACCACGGTTGCGGCAGATACTCTCCAACTTTGAGTTGGTGTCGACAGCGCCCATGCATGCTCTGGCCGAGTCGATGCAGGGTACAACAGCGGCAAGTATAGGGAGGAGCTACCCGCCATCCCGCCGGCTCGGCATTTCCATGCCACTGGGAAGAGGAGCGGTGAGGAGGTGCTGGACGGTAGATGCTCCTGCTAGGAGACCCTAGAGCTGTCAGTCTGGTATCGGCAGTAAGTCGTTCGTGCAGGCTTGAAGCGGTCAAACCGGTAGCTCCTAGGCGTACAGGGCCTTCCTTGGAGACGCAAGAGCGGGGTTCGTCGCTTCCTGGCTTTGTGCCTCAGCTGCAGGTACAGGCAAGGTTGCCCTGGTCTGTGACAATATAAGCGAGAGGCGCCGGCAGATGCGGTGGCGGCACTGCACCGACTGTAGCGTGTCTAGTGGCCAATGGCGCCATGCAAGAAGCTGGGTTGTTCGCGGTTTTGCGTGTTGCGTGTCTGAAACATCCACCTAGGGCTGATGGATTTTGCCTTCACATGAAGAGACATAGGTAATCAAATCAGCTCCACGGTTGTTGAAAAGGCAGACTTTTAAGATAGGACTTCCAAGCCCGACAACTGCAGGAACCATGCGCGAGCGCTGTCGCATGAGGTAATCGACCCACGTGAGGGCTGGGTTGCGAGAGAAATGTCTCGGGCCACGCGTGAGGAACTGTACCTGAAGATCCTTTTTTACGCCCCACCATAAGAACGAACACGTTACGGTGGAACTAACTTCATCGCCGATGCCCTGGAGATGAATGCAATAGTAATTTGCATGCTTCTCAATAGTCACCTCCGGGCAGCCATGGTATAGCAAAGTATACAAGACACACACCTGTAGGCGGGCCAATGATGGTGCGCCGGTATTGTAGATCCCCTCCCGGACGGTCGCCTGGGGATGCACTGGCAAAATCGAAATGTAAAATTAACCTCTGCACGCGAATTCCTGAACCCCAGCCGTGGGAAGATGCGGAAATGCGGCTGAGCAACTCTATTGTGCTTCCGAGGAGGTTCGAGACAGCGTGCAGTAGTTGATAGCTTGGGAGTCCAACATGAGGTCATTCGCGAGATGCGATGGTGCAATCGCGAGAGCCTGGCTGTGCAGCAGTGCGCATGGACGAGTCTGATTCTTGGCAGCTGTGCTCCAGAACAATGCTGTACATGAGGACTCCGTAGCACTCTTTGTTAGTAGCAGTGAGACAGGGGTATCTGGGCTTGGGAGAACCGACTGGTTACAATGAGGCAGTGGGCAACAGTGTCCTCGAAGTTGGAGCTGACTGCCGAAGGATTTCGCGCCTCACGGTCTTCTCAAATCGACTTAGCTGGTGCATGTTATTGGTGGGCAATGCCCTGACTGACCCTCACGGCCCATACTGTGCTGAAAAATGCAGTCTGAGCATCTGGCAGCTGTCATGTCTGTGATAGTAGATAAGAGGAACTCCCAAAAGAAAGTCGTCCCTACGCACTGAGACCCCCATCGACGTGTGATCCGCGCTTTCTACGATTGGGGCGCAGTGTCGTCAAGCCATCTGAAGCCAGAGATAACAAGAATGGCACGCAGTGCTCGAGGCCAAGCAAACGTTTGAGGACTCTGGGACGGAATCAACCCACTCCAGTTGGAGAAGCAACCACAACTTTGGATCCCGAATCTGGGCGATCATCGTTATTCGCAACTGTACTCCGTAGCGTGAAAGGAAACACTTGATCCCCCGTGGCAGAGGCACCGGCAACGATAACACCGACGGAGGCTGGGGACGACTACTTCGTCGCCACTCCATACTCCTGACCGAGACACCGCTCGCAAAAGCTTTGCTCAGTGTGGGCACTGAGTGACTGGCGGTGGCTGACTGGCACGGATATGCCATACGGAGTACTCGTAACAGTTCGTGGGGTTCATATGCGTCCCAATAAGCGAGGCCACAGACCACGATGCTGGGACACCAACTGAATCGGCGACACGCTACTCTAATACAATGTAGTGGACCACGGGAGCAGGACCGCGACGCCGTGCAAATCTTTTACGCTGATCAGGCAGTATCCACCGATTCTGGTAAGCAAATTTAAAAGGTGGCCCAAAGCAGTGGAGAGTGGAAGAAGAATTGGGCCCAACTGCTGAACTCGGCGTTGTTATAGAATCCACATTCGGGAAAGCGTGGACTCCATGTACTGTAGCAGGGTAAAGTCAGTGTTTCAGAGATACCGCTACAAGTGCGGCGGACTGAAGCGTCAAATCTGCCTCTCACTGTGGTCGTTACAGCTGTCAGAGTGAAAGCGTTGTCAAACATGCTGCCCCGGAGCCGTCAGTCACGTTGGCTGACGTTGAAGACGAGCCGAAGCCCATGACGAAACCACAAGATTCTCGCCGGTGTTGATGTTGGACGAGTTGCCCACTCTTCTCGTTCGGTGGCCGGTATTTGGAGCACGAGTCTGCCCTGTGGTGCTTTGCGAGCACTCTGTAGAGGGGCCAGGGATGTGACGTCCTCTGCTCCAGAGAGTTATGGTAATTGCGGTTAGACATTCGCGGCCGACGGAAGAGCCAGGATAGCGGGTAAGGTCCAGGCTGGGAGTAGCATGAAGCGTGCATAAGCGTTGCATAAGGCGTCAGGCTACCCCTGTCCGCCATGCTCCGCCGCCAAGGTCCACCGCTCAACCTCCCTCGACGCCCCTTAGTCCGTGTGTCCAAGCCTCTCTTCATCAAAACCTTCTCCTGGTTGCCGGCACCGTCTACCATTCTGGTGCCTGACTAGATGCGCTAGAAGCCTTCCTGACTATGCCTCCGCCGAGTCTGTTCCCTTGTCTTACCCTTTCTGACCCAAGTCTGTCCTTCCTCGCCCTTGCGCTCTCCGCTGCTCTTCACCTAGGTCGGACTCGCTCTGCCTCTACACAGTTTGCTTCAACGCGCTAAAAAGATACCAGCCCTTGTCCCTGCCTCACTCCCCTGTCCCTGCCCCTGCCCGGGTTGCTTTGCCCTCCGATCCTTCCTTGTCTTGCTCGGTCTCTATACCCACTGCTTCACTTTCTACTCGGCCATGCAGCGTCCTGAGGCCCAGAGAAGATGATCGGGCCCGTCTGTCCATATCAGCCCCTCTCATCTGCTCCACTATCATAACTATTCTGTTTTCCGTATCCGCCCCAGGAATATCCTACCAGGCCTTTCTCTCGAGCTGTTTGTTCTATTATCCAAAAGGCAGCCCCCCTCCACAATTGTGTACATCATCCTGTAAATCACCTCTCGCAACCGCTTCCTGTTCGTCAACTCGCAACCGCCATCCTTCGTACGCGACTTCATTCCTTTGCTCCTGCTATAGCAGGCTTCGGTCCTTCCCTTGATCGCTCCTTCCAACCCCATTCACATCACTCCTTTCATCAGTCTCGCGAATGCTTCGTTGCACCATCGTCGACTTCGGCAGAACAGGGTCTGGATATCATGGGTCGTTTCACTTGGACACCGGGTCACTCCAAACAGCCAAGTGAGAAACAGAGTATGCTGCCTGAATGGTTCAGCAAATCATCGGCCGAACCTTCTCAACAGGCTCTGGCAGAGCTTGTGAAAGAGCATATGGGGAACAGTCCGCCGAGCACTACACGGACCCGCTCCAGGACCAACACTCTTTCCTCAGTCCCTTCTGGGGGGGCCAGATCCTTCGATCAGTCATCGACAGAGACAACTACCAGGCCATCATCTCGTCAAAGCATCATGGAAGAGACAGAGATCGGCCCTCCCCGTTCTGAAAGAATGTCCAAACATTTCCTCAGCAAAGGTAGTCGGATGGTGAGGCGCCAAACAAGCAAGTTCAACGTACTGGCTACCCAGCAGGACGATCCCAAGGACAGCCGGAGTACAGGAATTGCTCGCGTCCGATCCGCTGGCCATTTGTTAAATCTACATTCGTCCCGCAGGAGCGAGTTCAGGCCTCAGATCTCTGGTCCCTTTGACTTCCAGCACGTCTCGCACACCAACCAGTCCCAGTATCAGGATCTGACCAAGTCGGCCAAAACCGATTTGGCAGACTCATTCAGTGCGTTGCAAGCCGACCAGGCACCCGGACAAGAAATCAAGGGCATCCCTGTTGCAGACTTGCCGTCCTCGACCCCATCAATTGAACAAACCTCTGCAACACCACAGTCCCCCACCTTCTCCATTGTCCCTTCACTACCGTCGACGCCGCCCAAGCCGGCGCCGCCCCCTAAGGACCTCCCCATGCCGCCGTCGTTAGGAGCAGATGTCAGATTCTCCCGGTCAATGGACAATTTCTCTTGGCCGACTCGATCTCCCCAGCTTGAGACAGATCAGCCCTTCATGGCAGATTCACAGGCCGACATCGCTGGAGACGAAGCCCCGATGGTTACAGCCAACCTGGCTCCTTCACCAGGGAAGTTACCAGGACCTGAGACGGGACTTGCTGCGACCGTTCCTAACTCACCACGACAGCTCACCTACTCGGAGCTGCTTGACAAGCCGTTGCCACAGCCTCCTACCGTTGTTCATGCTGTCTCTACTGTCGATGACTCAACTTTGCCAATGAAAATTGCACCACTACCTCAGGTGCCTTCGCAAAGTCCTGAGATGAGTTCGCCAGTCATTACTGATGCCGAAGCTTTGGATCCTACGAGGCCTAGACTATCAGCAGGCATTCGTCCCCAACAACTACCTCAGGCAAAACGGACTTCTCGACACCGCAGTCCATCAAACTGTGACACATCGCCAGGATCTACATTTGGCTCAGCAGCAGGGACCTTGGCGTCTCCTCCATCTGCCGCCAGGAATTCGAAACGCATCTCTGTTGGCATCAAGAAGATTGATGTTGACGACTGGGAGGACGCCATCGACTACTCGTGGGATCATGCCTTTGATGTTGATGATGATATGGACATGGTAGGCGAGAGCATGACCAAGAGTGACTACCTGCCACAAACCTTCGACTTTGGCCCTCAGCGGACGGCTAGTGCAATGCAACTCAGTAGCCTTGGATCGCTACCTGCTCCGCCAATGCGAGCTTACAAGTCCGATATGAACCTCCAAGGTCTCGGCATCAACGCTGCGCGACCAGAGAATGGCGTGGCTGGAGGACTAGATTATGAAGAGTACTCTGACAAGCACGACAGTCTTAAGGTGCCTTTCGTGCGCCGAGAGCCGGGTTCGCCCATCAGCAAATCGAGCTCTCAGGAAAGCATTATTCTCTCCATCGCATCCTCGATCATGTCAACTCACCGCTCGTCCAATTCCAGTACCTCGTTAGGCGATTTCGGCCAGCTGGCGAGCATCGAGGATGAGGGGACACTGCCCCCAGATGACAAAAAGATGCTTGCCAGTGGCAGCGGCAGCGTTTCTAGCTCAGACACTGTGACCGTCGGTCCACAAGCCGAGGACACTGCAGCAGAAGACAAGATCGTGGAGCTGCCAGATATCAGCCATCACAGAGGCGCGTCTACCTCCCGCGTCCCCACTGTACCGAACCGCAGTTCTTCCGTCGCCCAGGCGGCGAAATCAGCTCCTCGAAAACGCTCCAGTACACTGAATAGTGGACGTCGACTCAATACGAGGGCATCATACTCTTTGTTTCCTAATGCTCAGGCAGTGCCGCCTGCAAACTGAGCCAATACCTGTGTATTCGATATTCGGACGAGTGACTACCAACCAGCATGACGGACTATCTTGGTCGGTGCGATACGGTGTCCTCCCGAAACTCTTTCCAACATATTGTTACGAACTAATGAATGGGTGGATGACCACCGTGCACGATTATTGATGATTTTATATGAGATTCTTGATACCACTTCAGCATTAGGTGGATATGCTATTTGGGGCTTTGGAATCGGGGGAAAAGTGATTCGAAAAGTCGAGATTTGAGGGTTGGGGTTTTAAGGAAAAGCTCTGCTATACCATGAAGCTGTTGCCACAAACCTGTGGGATAGATCTCACAAGAGTCATGAACATCGCAGATAGGCAGATAGGCTTTGGCATCCACACTTTCGTGATGGCCAGCTAGGAGCAGGGAGGCACAGCCATATAACGGCAGTACTTGTCGAATTCCAATTCGCATCAACGTGATGTGTTTCTTGAAAGACCTACTGCCATCTCTGACATTCTCAGACTGATATTCTCCTGTCGAAAGGGCCGATCGGCACGATGCCCACGAGCCCGAGCACACACCGGCACAGCCTCAGCCTTGTAGCTCGCCATACACAGCCTTGCACCGCCTTCGCCAGCCACACCCAAGCGTTCAACATTCAGACGCGCTTTCACCCAACCACCTTCTTTGACTGACTGGGCCTGCCTAGATGTGTGCTTCCGTAGCCGGGCCGTTTGAGCGGTCATCGACGGTCCTTCACCTCATCGCTCAGCCTGTGGTCTGGCTGTAGATGACAATTTTAATCAAATGTATGTGAGCACAACTCACGTAAGGTGAGAGGTTGCTGTTCTGATCTGTACACGGCCATCCAACCTGATTACTACCTTTCTGAACCCTCTGCATCTTCACATCTACCTTTCTGGAAAGCACTGATAAGCAGTCAACATGAGTTTCTCAGGACGGACCCCAGAATCCTTGCTTCCTCGTGCAGATTCTAAAAATCCCGCTACTACCTGCAAGGGCCTTACTGCAAGTGGCCGACCTTGTCGACGCGCCCTTGCAGCCTCTCCAAAGTCCTCGCCTGTCCCCTCACCTTCTCGCAATGACCGTGGTGTGTTAGCAGTCCTCGATCAAGATGATGCCGCTGCATTCTACTGCTGGCAACACAAAGATCAAGCCGAAAGTCTCGCAGCTCAAGCCGAGCAGAGAACGACATTATTTACATTGAAGGAAAAATCAAGTATAGACACGCTGGCAGATAAGGTTGGCGTTATTGATTTAGACTCCGAAGTCTCCAGTAAGAGGAAAAAGAGGCGATCCCATGGACCCGAGCCACGTCTCACAAAGCGGGATACCCTCCCCTCCGGGTGGCACGACATGCAAGGGCCTCTGATGACCGTCCCCGAGGAATACGTGCGGCCCAAGCCACCAAAACGGAAGGAATACAGCTATGGACGGTCAAATGTGAAAGCGTCGTGGAGTTGTTGCATTCGAGCCGACGAAGACGATCCTGCTCCACGGCCTAGGCCACGCCCTGCAGGCACTTCTGGTGCCTACAGCAGTCCCGCACCAATGCAAGTTCCCACCGGCCGACCAACTTCAGAGATCCGGAGGAAACCGGTCCCGTCCAATCCCTCAACGTCGAGCGTTCCTGCGTCACAACGACCTCCAGCGAAGCCGTATCTAGATGCCGCTCCCGATCAGCCCGGCACTGCCCCCTCGCACTCCCAAACGCAGGCTCTTCTGTCACTGATCCCTTCGAGCCTGTCACCTCAAACCACCTCGATGCTCCTTGCCGAGCTCAGCAAACCGATCTCGCCGTTGAACGAAGCGGGCTACATCTACATATTCTGGCTAACCCCCGACTCCGCTGCCAAGCCCGACGACGAGACAGCCACTTCTATCATCGACGACTCCGACTCCGACTCCGACATACCCACGTCTACTCGCAGCCGCAATCTCCCATCCCACTCTACGGCCAACCATCACCGCCAATCCGAGACGCTCAAGCGCTATGCTTCCGTACGCGCAGCCCCTTCTCAGCCGTCGAAACCCAAGCGCACCGTCCTGCTCAAGATAGGCCGCGCCGCCAACGTCCACCGCCGCATGAGCCAGTGGACGAAACAATGCGGCCAGGACATCACGCTGGTGCGATACTACCCGTATCAATCCTCGTCAGCCTTGGGCTCCAGCAGCGCCGGCGCGAAGAAGTGTCCGCATATCCATCGCGTCGAGCGGCTGGTGCACCTCGAACTGGCGGATCAGCGCGTGGCGAGTGGGCCGTGCGAGGCGTGCGGACGAGAGCATAAAGAGTGGTTTGAAATTGAGGCGAGCAGGAAGGGGCTGCGCATGGTGGATAAGGCTGTTAAACGGTGGGTAAGGTGGGCTGCGCAGCAGGATCGTGCTGGTGGTACTGGGGTCAGTACCGGTGGTGGTGCTGCTGGGCCGGCTTCGGGCAACGGAGGAGGTCATGCGGACGTGCGAACGCCCGAGGAGAGGGCGAGATTGAGGCCTATTGAGGGCTACTACTGAGTTGAGCGATCGAAATATGAGCTACGATATGCATGAGTGCTGATACGATGTTGAGAGGACGCAGTATGTGGATATTGTCATTGATTGTTTCCATGAATGTTTGTTCATTCCTTCGTATCCCGAAAAACTCAGGCAGTGAAAGTCTTGGCAAACAAACCCCCCC
>NW_008481810.1:743435-958215 GCF_000365145.1 Cyphellophora europaea CBS 101466 | reverse complement strand
ATCATACCCATCGGGCCCAGCGCCTGGGTCACGTGACGTATACCTTCCCTTGGGGTTGGCTAACCTTCCCCTATGTCTTCAGGCCGGACATCACCGGTGGCCTGCAGGTCGCACGGTAGCCTGGGTCGTAACACTTTCCCCCTCCCAGTCTGTTGCGTCCTCACATACATAAGGTCAGTGTCCGCCCGTTTTGTTCTTCGTTCTTTATAGCTTACTATATCCAGTAACTGTGCCACCAAATGTAGCAAGACCTCGTCCGAACGTTGCAAAACTGCTGCTTTAAAAATCAGAGCTCTTGGTTTCAAGCTGTTAGAAATGGGCTGTTACACCCCTTATTAGAATTCAAACTTGCCATGCTTTATCCTCAAGGGTCACAAGCGGTGTTCTACCTGTGAGCACCAGGACAACTGTCGATGCGATGGGAAATTCTCGGAGCTGGAGTTCAATACCCTTGAGGCCAAAAAACGCGAAGCAAAAGAAGAGGCGCAAGCGAAGCGCGCTGAAGTGGGCTGTCTGGCCGCTGCTGCTGCTCAGGTGTACGCCGAACTGGCGAAGGCCCAGTAGGAAGAAATTGACTTGCAGTCCCGGATTGATAGGTACACCAAGAGCCAGTCAAGGATACTCCGTTAGGAGCTATCCCTTCTTAACAAGCTTAACGGTCTGCCTGCTAATTCGGTGGTAGGTTTCAACAATCAGGTGTTGCCTTGGTAGGACCCTCTGATGTTTATGTCCCCCGATTTCTCCGGGCCTGGTGTTGGTCCCTTGGAGATAGGTGATATTAGTGGTACTTCTGGATCTGTGTGACAGTGAGTCTCCCTTGGGGTTCCTAGGTATTGTCATAGTGTTAACTGTTTTTCTAGTGTACCAAATAGTATGGGATATTATTGATGAATTTATAGCCTATAACTTTATCGACATCTTTCTTATTATGTTGTGTCTCCTGCAATTCTTTGTTAATATTGATTATCTCCTTTATTAGCCACTGTTTTCCTGAGGCTGGTTCTAGTAGGGAAGCATAGAATACATTGTGAATCCTCATTTCTTTTGGGAGTTCCAGTTTGAAGGTGACCAGTCTGTATTTCTCCTTAACTCTGAACAGTCCGAGCTTAGTGTAATCTAGTTTGGAGCTTGGTCGTTGTGTTTTTATGTTTTTTTGTAGAAGGTAAACTATCTCCCCCTCCGAGAAGACTGGTCCTCCAGTTCTCTTTTTGTTTGCATATTTTGTTGTTTTATCTTGAATCTCCTGTAAGTTGTCCCTAAGTAGTTAATACATTGTTTGTAAGTGCGTTACTAATATCTTTGCTTTTTCTACCACTGGCTTTATACCCAGTTTGTGGTCATAAAGTCTTGGGTGTTTTCTATAGTTTGTGTAATAAGGGGAGATCCCTATTGCTCCTGCTGAATTGTTGTATACAAATTGTGCTGTTGGTAATAACTCAACCCACTTTGTTTGTTTATAGTCTAAATAGCACTATAGATATTGTTTAAGGACTTGGTTTGTTCTTTCTATTTGGCCATCAGTCTGTAGGTAAAATGCTATTGACAGCTTGTGTTTTGTTCCTAACTAGTCTGTTAACAATTGCCAAAATTGTGATGTGAAGAGTTTATCTCTGTCTGATATGATTTCTTTTGGCATTCTATACTGTGCGAAGACTGTTTCTATAAAAATATGAGCAAAGTCTGTTGCTGTTGCTATTTTTAAGAATGGTACAAAGTATGCCCATTTTGTCAGTCTTTTAACTATCACCAGGATGCTATTATATTCCACTCCTGTGAGGGGATATGCGGATTTTAGCAGATCCGTGATGAAGTCTATTGTGATTGAGGTCCATATGTTATCTAGTAGTTCTAGAGATTATAGTAACCTATAGGGTTTATATTAACTGTGCTTGGTTTGTGCACACAAGTCACAGTTCCTGATATAGTTTTCCATATCTTTCCTCAAGCCAGGCCAGATGAAGTCTTAAGTTATGAGTTCAATTGTCTTATTAACACCTAGATATCTAGCTGTTTTAATATTATACCTGTCGTGTATAACCTCTTAGTGTTGCTATTCACTTAGTTGTATTTCTATAGTTACCAGTGTTTGAGGTTTCTGATATACTAGGCTATTCCTGTCTTGCCTTAGTATTAAGGCTAGTGCAGGTCTAGTTCCCTCCGCGTAGTCAGGCCTTCTACTTAAAGCATTAGCGCGTCTGTTTTCTGTTCCTCTAATGTGCGTGATTTTGAAGTTATATACTAAAAGTATTTCTACCCACCTGACTTGCCTCCTATTGAGTTCTTTTGTTGTGGTCCAATATAGAAGGTTCTTGTGGTTAGTAAAGATCTGAACAGGGTAACTGGTTCCTTTCAGATATACTCTCCACTCCTTTAAGGCTTCCACTATTGCCAAAAGTTCCTTGTCATAGATATTATAGTTCAATTCAGGTCCGGTCATCTTTCTGGACCAATAGGCCACTGGCCTAATCTTTCTGTCTTCCCCTTTTTGGGTAAGGCATATACCGACTGTGTAGTCCGAGGCGTCTGTTTTAAGTATAGCTTCCTTTTCTGGATCAAAAATGGCGAGTATTGGAGCTTTAGTTATTTTCTCCTTAATAGCCTTAAAGGCTTGCTCACATTCTTCTGTCCAGTTAAAGTGTTGATCTTTCTTTGTGAGGTTTGTCAAGGGGGTAGTTATATGAGAATACCCCAAGATAAACTTGCGGTAGTAGTTAGCAAGTCCTATAAACGACTGTACTTCCTTAACATTCTGTGGCCTGGGCCATTCCTTAATAGATTGTATCTTCGCAGGATCTGGAGCTAATCCCTTTCCTGATACAAGGTAGCTGAGGAAAGCTATCTTATGCTTATAAAACTCGCACTTGCTGAGCTTCACTGGGAGGTGTTTCTGTTGTAGTTTCTTGAGCACCTTCCAAACCTGCTCTATATATTTGTTATAGGTTTGAGAGAATATCAAGATATTGTCTAAGTAGGCCAGGACAAAAATGTCTAGGTATTCTCGTAAGGTGTTGTTAATTAGCTCTTAGAAAGAGGCGGGTATGTTGGTTAATCTAAACAGCATGACTTAGTACTTATAGAGTCCCCAACGTGTTTTGAACACCGTTTTCCATTCTTCACCCTCTTTTATCCTGATTTGATAATAGGTGTCCCTAATATTAATCGCTATAAACCACTTGGCGCCTAAAAGTCTGTCCTGCAGTTTATCTATACATGGAAGTAGATATCGGTTCTTTCGGGTGATATTGTTGAGCTTCCTAAAGTTAATACACAGTTATAGGCTGCTGTCTTTCTTTGGTACAAATAGCACACTATGTGCTATAGGTGATATAGATTTTTATATAAATTACTTCTCCAGGTGGGTATCTAGGTATTCCTTTAAGAAGTCCTCCTACTTCTTAGAAAGTGGTATCAATCCGGCATGGTACTTTAGATTTTCCACTAACAGGGGTATCTCATGATCCCATGGTTGATATTCTAGTAGGGCAGCACTCCCTACTTTCTCTGTGAACATATCCTCAAACTCTTTGTATTCCAGAGGAATCTCTAACATAGCTATACCTGCCAGAGCTCTTCCCACCGGTCATACCTATA
Organism: Cyphellophora europaea CBS 101466; assembly: GCF_000365145.1. NCBI lineage: Eukaryota > Fungi > Ascomycota > Eurotiomycetes > Chaetothyriales > Cyphellophoraceae > Cyphellophora > Cyphellophora europaea. The sequence goes on along the minus strand of NW_008481810.1, from coordinate 954,624 downwards.
TTGCCTTTGCGAAGGGAACCTTTAAGACTGATCAGGTCTCCGTTTGTCTGTGACTGCAATTCAGAAATTTGAGTGTTCTCTTTTTCCAGTTGATTACTGGGTTGTGCTGTGCCAGCTATTCCATTCCCAATATCATGTTATATTTTATATTAACAATGTCCAGTGTAATGTCTTCTTTGTGTCCTTGTATGTGAAGGTGAATGTTCTGTAATTCTCTTTTAACCTATCCTTGGTCTTGTTTCATCAGATTACTGTTGGCCATATCTAATTAGTAAGGTTACTCTTTATTATACCAATAGTTTTTTAGTTAATAAGCTGCCCTTATGCCTATATAATTGACATTGGCTCCACTGTCAATCATTATCTTCGTGTAGTTTCCTTAGATATATCCAGTTAAGACCAAATATTGGTTAGTGTTCCTACCAAGTGTACAAAGCTGAGGCTTTATTAGAGGAGAGGTTCGCCTCAACAGCCTCCCCCTCTCTCGTTTTTTAGTAGGTAGATATATTGATATTCTTGGAATGTGCAATCTTTATCTCTACAGAGCCCTCCTTCCTAGAGTATCCCTCTTGCCTGGTAGTAGGAGATAGCTAGGTGAGGCACTATAGGGTCAATAGTGCAGTGATGTTTGTGTGGCTCCATAAAGTCTCTGCAATCTGTATTGGCGCACAAGAACTTCCTGCTCTATATTGTCTTGTCAGGTCTTTTGTCTTTCACCTTGACCTCCTTGCTTGGTTACTCTGATCCAAGCTGTAGCTTTTCAAAATGTTCCTTCTAGGATACGGGCATGTTTATCTCTTCGGACGCTCTATCTTCCCTGTACTTAATATGTACATATAGGTCATCCTTATTTTCACACTGTTTATCCTTACACATTTTCAAGTGAAATACCCTAACATCCCTCTTTAGGCTTGCTTTTGATGTGTATGTGATATACATGTGCTGGGTATCAATTAAACAATCTCCTGTACACCTTTTCTTTTCCCATCAATTAGTAACAAGCCTAACCAATCCTGGTGTAATGTGAGTAACTATCCACAGTTTAGCTTCAGAGGCTTGGTCTTTATTTAGGGCTTTAGGGAGCTCACTGTTATATGTCTAGTCTTCCTAATCTAATTTGTCACTCAACTCTTCCTCACTTGTTGTTTCTTTATCTTAGAAGTATAGTAATGTGGTTGGTTGTCGTTTAGCTATTATATATAGGCTTATTAACCCTTGTTCCTCTAGGGAGTATGTTGGTTGTCCTATCACATTGTATATGTGAATGGTCGGATATCTGGGACATTCATGGTCAGGGCACACTCTTATCACCATGGGTTGTTGTGTCTCTATTCTTCCTCCTGTTAGAAAGTAGGTAGGGTATTTCTCCCTGTTTTGTCCTATGGTTAATCCCCACTGTTTGGTGGCTACTGTGATATAGAAAGGTCCTGTATTAAGGATCACCAAGGGAGAATCCCTCTCGCTAGGTTGTTTTCCCTTAGGCACCTTCCTGCTTATCATAGAAAGATTGTGTATGGTTTCCTTATCCTTTATATACACATCGTGTGGATCCTGTGCACTTTCTTCAGACTCTTCCTGTTAGAGGTCTCTTATTCAGTCGGCCGGGTCTTGGTATTAATATTTGTTCTTAGTCCCTCTAGGGTACCACCTTAACCCTTCTTTCTCGCTCCTGTATTTAGAGTATTGATTGTACCGACAGGCTGTCCATAATTTTCTAATGTGGCGGTCATATTTCTCCACTAGTTAAATGGCTTCCTTCTAGAAACAGCTGAGTCTTTCAGGTGTATCCGCTTCTTCTTCTGGCTTAGCCTTCTCCTCTTCTGGAGGTTGTGCGTAAGAGGCCTCTCCCTCTCTTGGGATCTCAACGAAGCTCTTGTCTTCAGAGGATATGTGCGCCTATATAAACTCCTTCTTGTACCATTCCCAGTAGGCCTTGGTTCCTACTAGTGGTTATTTTAATCCCTCCTGTGCTTGTACCTCTTCTGATTTAGAGAGGTTACCCGCCTCTTTAGCAGTGCTCATACCAGTGTCGGCCTTTTTTCCTGGTATACTAGCTGTTTGTTTGCTCATTATATACAGTCGTTAGGTCGGGGTCCCACAGTCTTTCGCCCGATATCCGGATTTTCCACAATTAAAGTACAGGTTATCTCATCTATGTTTCTCCCATTTGTCTCTACCCAGGATCCTTCTGTTACCGCGGCCTCTAGGTCGTAAGGATTGTCCGGCTCACATTACAGAGAGATCCATTGGGTCCCCTTGATCATAAGCACAATTCTTCCTTCCCCTATATCCGCTGAATAGAACCTTTCCAGGGTGTCACTATTCTATCCTAAGCTTATAGAGTTGGTTGTCCACCTTAATAGCCTTGTCTACTACTTCAATCAGAGTCATGGGTAGCAGTACAGCTATTTTAGCTTTAACCTCCATCTTCAATCCCTAATAGAACATGTCCTGTAAAGCTTCATCTTCATCCCAGTCTAGGTGTGAGGCTACTTGCTAAAATATAGAGTAGTAGGCAGATGCAGATCCAGTTTGCCTAAGCTAATGTATTTCTCTGGCAGCAGTCCTTTCTTCGTTTGCCGTACCGAAGATCACCTTCATTTCTCTTTCAAATTCCTCAAAAGAATTGATGAGCCTCTTGGTCTTTTCTTTAGCCCCGTTCGTATTCTTATAGTGATCACTGAGAAATGGTTTGAACCAGGTAAAAGCTGCTCCTTTAAGATAGGCTGTGGTGTAGATGACCTTCAGTCAGTTACTAGTAAACTGTCCTTGGTTAAGGTCAAAGGCCATATAGAGCTGGATCAGATAAGCTTGAAGTTGAGAGCGTTGCCCTGTAAAGGGTTCTACCCTAGCCTTGAGCTTACCATCTCCTTCCGACTAGACCAAGGTACTAAGGCTAGAAGCAGCCTTAGTAGTACTACCTCTCTTTCCCAAGACAGATCCGGATAGGGATGGGGATCGAACGCTAGACATGATTGATACTATCTGTTACAGGGTAGTCAAAGTGTTATGAACCGCTCCAAGCGTCGGGTCCAAACTGGGTTTAGCAGCTGGGGGGATAGTATCAGGGTCAAGGCTAGGCCAAAGTAAACGTAGGAACTAATAGTAGCAGTTGTACTACCAATGTATAGAGCGAATCAATATACGAAGTTGACTACAAGAGTCCTACCTAGTGTCGGGGCGGGTCGTCCCTCTATATAGTCCTGTAAAGATATGTAATGCTGGGTCCTGCTGCGTCTGCTGTGCCTGCCGGGGCCCCAGCAGACCCATCATACCCATCGGGCCCAGCGCCTGGGTCACGTGACGTATACCTTCCCTTGGGGTCGGCTAACCTTCCCCTATGTCTTCAGGCCGGACGTCACCGGTGGCCTGCAGGTCGCACGGTGGCCTGGGTCGTAACAGAAAATCGCTGATAGGCAGTGATAATACGACGGCAGCTCGGCGTCGTGAGGTTTATTAGGAATTTGACGATTTTAGCACAACCAGACATAAGGTATCACGACTTTCCGCCATTCATTCCCACGTAGACACGTCGTCTTTCCATGAAACTCTCGCCGCATTCGACTCACGGCCCCCCCCCCCCCCCCTCACCCCCAGCGCATGCCCTCAAAACTTCCCGGTCGAGCCTCATTTTCTCGCCCTAGTACGCCACCGCCAAAATGGCCCACTGATGTGTGCAGTTCCGCTTTGCGTTCGATTCGTCGATGATCTGAAATGAGTAGAGTCAGATCTACCTCACGATTGTGCCCACGACTTGCTAAAGCTTGTCCGTGCCGTTGAAGAACTGCTGCTTGAGGAAGGAGTACCCTGCCGATCCGCCGGAGTAACTTGACAGCGTGAACACCCATGTGAATAGTGCTCTTCACCTTCTGTAATAGGTCTTACGGTTGCAGTATGGGTCCGGAGTGTAGAGTGAACGTAATTACATCAGAGTCCGGAGGCGCGCCACACGTGTGAACACGAATGGAGCATAGAGGTACTATAAGAGGATGTTGGAAAGATGATGGGGGCCTCCCGAGATGTTACGTTACACATCTGGCTCGCTCTACTAATAACGATCAGCGCACTCCTCGACACCTTTTCAGGCAATAGCTCAAAAATGCTGGTGCCCTCCAGATACACAAATCCTTGGATTATATCGGACTCCTTAGGTATAAGGTACCTAATTGCTGGTGCCCTCCTCATATTCAGACGAAGGGGTAAGGTATATTCAACATGCTGCTAACTGCTCTTCTCATGTCCATGACCGTCACATTCGTGGTGGCAGCACCGAGAGCCATTCAGGGTGATTCGTTCGTCTACTTCAACAACAAGACGATCCTCGAGTCACCCGCAGACTACACTGTACCAGGCGTACTCTACGCTAGAAGACAGGCGAGAGGATTAGCTACACCGGGAATGTACAAATCATTGAGGATAGAAAGGGCGCGACCGCTCTCCACCTAGTTGGTGGTGGCGAGCCACCTTCTAGCGACAACAACAAGATTGCCAATGGGGTAGTCGATATGGGGGGATGGTAAGCGAGTGAATGTTCCCAGTAAAGGCAGTGCCAGCCTGAATATAAGGAAATTGGATGGCGCTTCATTCGCATGCTACCCCTACCGGACACCCGATCCGTAGCGAATGCATCTCATGAAAACTGCCGAACCATCGAGCCCTCCTTGATGAATACAAAGCGAATTGGATTTGAGGCCATCATCGACTCGAACAGTTCAGCCTCAAATCGTCTTGGACTCATCTCGTTTATTTAGCCAGTCTTTTTATCCGTCGATCGTACAAGGATCGACGCGAGCCGCGGAGGTCTTGGCAGGGAGTCCGCCAGAGATCCTCTCACCCGTGATTGCCATAATCAAACCTGGAGAAGCCGGGGTATTCAGAGCAGCCTCCACGCGAGATCTTAGACTGACCGTAACGAGCAAAGTCATGCACAGATACAGTCTTGGCTGGCTTTCAGGCTGAATTGGCCCCAAATCTGCACACTGTGTAGTGGTACCTACGCGTGGCGACGGGTTGGACCACGATGTGGTCCATGTAGACGGCAGAATGGGTGCAGCTTGGCGAGATCAAACAACATGGGCAGAACGCCACGTGTGTCGTGATGGATGGCAGATGCTATAAGATGGTTCAAGAGGCCCATCTACTCGGACTAACTTGTCCATCGACAGTCGCTCTTTACATTCGCTTCGACCACCTCCCCTTGCACAATGCATTTCACTGCCCTATCTACCGCCCTGTTGGCCTTGTCCAGCATGGGCGCTGCTAGCCCAGTCTGGGCCGAGACCTCGAAGCCTACACCTGGTCACGGCGTCCAGCCGCCCGCTCCGCCGAAGGGAGGGCCTCCACCGCCTCCTGGTGGACCCAAACCAGGTCCGACTGGCGGTCATACCCCCCCATCGCCTCCAGGAGGTCCTGGCGGACCAGGTAATGGCACCTCGCCGCAGACGGGCCTCAATGTCGCCATGAAGTCCAAGGGCCGCGAATGGTTTGGCACAGCGCTCACCATCCGCAATGACACCATCGAACAAGGCATCATCTCCAACACGCTGGACTTCGGCTCTGTTACGCCTGAAAATGCCATGAAGTGGGAGTCCACCGAACCGGAACAAGGCAACTTCACCTTTGCTGATGCGGATGCCGTCGTTGCCTTCGCCGACTCCAATGGTCAGGAGATCCACTGCCACACTCTAGTGTGGCACAGCCAGCTCGCGCCCTGGGTCGAAGCGGGCAACTTTGACAATGCTACCCTAATTGAGGTGATGAAGGATCACATTCGCGCCGTGGCTGGCCGATACAAGGGCAAGTGCACGCGCTGGGATGTTGTCAACGAAGGTAAGCTAACGCGTTCATCCGTCATCGAGTTGCTAGGTACTGACGCCCCACAGCCCTCAACGAGAACGGCACCTACCGCGAGTCCGTATGGTACACCACGATCGGCGAAGCGTACATTCCCATCGCCTTCGCCACTGCGCACAAGGTGGACCCACAGGCAAAGCTGTTCTACAACGACTACAACCTCGAGTACGGCGGCAACAAAACAGCCGGTGCCATCCGAATCGTCAACCTGGTCCGTCGGTACGGCGCGCACATCGACGGCGTTGGCTTCCAGGCCCATCTATCGTCCGAGGCCACGCCTACGTCACCCGGCCCCGCGCCTTCCGAGGCCGAGTTAACGGCTACGCTACAGAGTGTGGCCGACTTGGCCGTCGATGTGGCGTACACGGAGCTGGATCTCCGAATGAACACCCCGGCCACAGCAGAGAAGCTGCAGACACAGGCGGACGCGTACTCGAGGGTCGTGGGAGCTTGCTTGAATGTGGCGAGGTGTATCGGTATCACCGTCTGGGTGGGTATCCAAGTACAAATGGTCTTGGAAGGTGGCTAACAATTCTTACAGGGAGTGGTCGATTCGTATTCGTGGATTCCTGGTGTCTTCCCTGGTGAAGGTGCTGCGCTGCTCTGGGATGAGAACTACCAGAAGAAGCCGGCGTATAACGCCACGCTCAATGCTATCTTGGAAGGTTGATTGTTGTGCTCGCCAGCTGGAGAAAGAGGGTAAGACTTCTTGATGTCCATTTCTTAAGTTGTAAAACTTTATACGCGGTAAATTATTGGGTGGCCTCGGGAACACGATCAATGGTCGCACCTGGTCAAGCAATTCGTCTCAACCTGGCCCAATTGGCATCCTAGGTAGGTAGGTATGGATGCATTCGCAAGTCACGACAGAGCTAGTTTGAGCCGAAAAATGAATATTCTATCTGGTTTCCACCTGGGTATCACAAATATGGTCACAATCTAGAAAAGTCATTCAAAATCGGAGGACGGAAATCTCCATCCGCTCATTCTGACCCAACAGCCATCGCTCATCCCCAGCAATCCTCCCCATAGCTGAGATCCCACGTGTAGCAACATCATTCTTTAGCACCACGTAGGACACGTCACCTCCCTCCATTTGTGCGTCACCCTCATGCATCCACGGTGCTCCAATTCTCATGACAAGACGGTTCTCCATCATCCATCCTGTGAAGCATGTCTCGACTAAACTCAATCGAACTTGAGTCTTTGGGTCCACCACGTCCATGATTGGGACGAACCACTTTTCGACCTCGCCATCCTCCAACGAAGCACTCTCCATGCTGGCATGCCCTCGATACGGTGGTAGATTCTCGTGACCTTCAACCACATGATGAGGACCGGCACCAACAAAAGGAAAGGTGGTTGATCTTGCAGTCCACCATCGTCCCGCAGGATCGAAATACCCCTGACCTGCTTCACAGATGTTCTCACGCCACGTCAGAGATTTTGTGGCGCTATCAAGGTGCAGACTCATCAACCGAATCTGTGAGTGCTGCCGAATACCGAGAAATTCAAGCTCGTTGAAGGGGAACCGGGCAACAATATGAGGTCCTTTGCGGGCGTCCATTGGTCGATTGGACCCTGAAGGATCCAAGGAGGGACGGTACTGTGAGGCGGCTGATATATCCCAGACAAAGAGGGATTCTATTGGGAGTTCCTCATCCCCTGTATACATGGATCGATTGGGCTGCCAGAAGTATATTGCGTAGTGATGCTGTGTATGAGTACTGAAGAAGCGATCACGGCTTGAAAGGAGGGGTAGACCGAGGAAGTGCAATTTGAACTCATTTCGATGGACCACACTGTAAAGCGTTGGTTTTGAGGCAGATGCGATGACATCGTAACATGAAGCGAAGTGGCGATTGACCTGTTCCATATCGTTCAGAGAATGGAAGGGATCGCGTTCTGCCCACTCGACGATCAAGGTATGGCAGGAGAGTCGCACGTTGCGGATGATTTTACTGGTGATATCGAAAGGCACAGAGAAATGGAAGCCGGTGGACAGGTCGAGCAGGGCTAGGATTTGAGTGCGAGGGGAATCGGGAGGTAGCTGCTCGGGGGCGTAGACCAGGAGTCCATCGTCGTATGACCACAATGTGCTGCGGAATAGGTAGGGCTTCGCAGCCATATTGAGGCGCGACAGATGAGTAGCGGCATTCTCGAAATACAAGCGGCCTCCCGGCTGGGACTCGTGGTAATCCCATTGACCGACAGGAACGAAGTCACCCCTCTGCTCTGAAGCGGCTATCTTGTACCTATCGATGGTCCGAATCTTGCCGTGAGCAAGGTGGTAGTAGCGGGAGGCTAGGCGGCTGAAAATGCGGGCAATCTCGTCGTCACCTCGGGCGCGGTCTACTTGTTGGAGTTCGCGTGCGTTACCATACATCTTCAAGACCATTTCCATATACAGTGGATTGGTGAAGGCAGATCTCCATGCTCTTGAAACCAACTGACACCGTGCAACATCGTAGATCTGGAGGTATTCGAGGATTGGGAGGAAACAGTCCTCAGGCAGGTCGGACAATGACAGGCGAGCAACAGCTGAGCTGCCCTTAGTCTCGCAGGCATCTATAGTCATGTTGGGCATTCGAGTGATCGACGGGCGCGTAGAGGTTGGGACGATATCAAATGTTCGGACCAGCGCATGCACGTGTCTCAACGATCCAGCTGCCCCGCAGAGCAATAAGCGATTACATGAGTTGTCAGGCCAGTCTCAGCAGGCGCGTCATAACGTAAGGATCTGATGTGTAGTCACACTGTCCAGCAGTAGTGGACTATTGAGAACAAAAGGAGTGCTGAGTGTTAGACAAACAAGGGAGGAATGATCGTGAGCAGGGGACATGGTTGAGGGAAGCATATCCTTGCCCGAAACCAAAATGGCGGCCAAGGCAGGGGTCCAGGCTCCATTCCGCTCCAGAGGACGGAGTTGCAACGGGGCACAGACGATTCAGGGTCCTGATGATTAACCGCTAGCCAGAAATGCGGTAGCTAGTCATTGTGGTCACGTGCTCAGTCCTTGTGCCGAGCCCGGGCCGGACACGCTCGGTGATGCGGTCTCGAAGGCTTCCAGAAGGCCGATCCACAAAAAAAAGTCGAGCTTGAAATCATTGATTTGGGGGGAGGTGGAAAGAATGCCCCGCGGCAAACCCTCCTGTTACCATGACTGACACCGCGGCTGGGAAACTTCTAGCTCACGCCTCAGCCTCCGACGCTCGCAGTTTTTCTGTACTAAGGCGCAGGGCGCTTCCTTGACAGTCGTATTTCTTTTCTCCTTGTAGACCGCAAACACGCTAAAGACGCTTTACTCCGTTAATTCTCGTGAACCGACGGTATCCGTGCCTTTCTTTTGGTCAGCACCCATCTTTGACTCATAAGAGCTACCGACTCAGTACATATTTACAAACCTCATCATTCCTCTTGTTGCGCTCCTCTTCCTACAATACCGCAAACATGGTTATGAACGATAACGGCATGGCCACTACCACTCTCTCTAATGGCAATGATGGCCCCTCCGCCACCACCTTCACCGTCAAAGCCGGTCTCGCTCAAATGCTCAAGGGCGGCGTCATCATGGATGTCGTCAACGCCGAGCAAGCTCGCATCGCCGAAGAAGCCGGTGCCTGCGCCGTCATGGCCCTCGAACGAGTTCCTGCCGACATCCGCAAGGACGGTGGCGTTGCTCGCATGTCGGACCCCAAGTTGATCAAAGAGATTCAATCCGCTGTCACCATCCCCGTCATGGCCAAGGCAAGAATAGGACACTTCGTCGAATGCCAAATACTCGAGGCACTGGGAGTTGATTATGTGGACGAGAGCGAGGTCTTGACTCCTGCGGACGATAAATTCCACGTCGAGAAGGCTGATTTCAAGGTACCCTTCGTCTGCGGGTGCCGAAATCTTGGTGAAGCCCTACGAAGAATCGCTGAGGGTGCAGCCATGATCCGAACCAAGGGCGAGGCTGGTACTGGCGATGTCGTTGAGGCCGTCAAGCACATGCGCACAGTTAAGCTTGACATTGCCCGTGCTCAAGGAGCCCTCCGGGAAGGTGAGGGTGCTCTTCGCGCTCTGGCTCGCGAGTTCGAGGTCGATCCCAACCTTCTGAAGCAGACGGCCGAGCTGGGTAGACTACCCGTTGTCAACTTCGCTGCTGGCGGTATTGCTACCCCTGCCGATGCTGCTCTCATGATGCAGCTTGGTTGCGACGGTGTCTTCGTTGGCAGTGGAATCTTCAAATCTGGCAATGCCGCCGCTCGAGCCAAGGCTATTGTGAGGGCCACCACCCATTTTCAGGACCCCAAAGTTCTTGCCGACTGCAGCGAAGGTCTTGGCGAGGCCATGGTGGGGATCAACTGCGGCACCATGGCTCCTCAGGAGAAGCTGGCTGGTCGGGGTTGGTAATTGCAATTGAAAAAAGTTCGATGGTGATATCTCTTGGTGTACAGGGCGTTGGCGGTGAACTAGTCTAGAGAAACCAGATCTTGCAACAACCCCTGCATTTCTTCCCTACCCAAGGGCACACACATCATTTCGGTTCCCGCCGCGTCTCTTTTGCTCGTGATCATCTGGTGGTCGTGGAACTCTTTCAGCAAGAACCTGAAGTTCATTTCACTCGTACAGATGAAAGCGTCACAGGCCTTGTCGTACAGTAGCCTATACTCAACGCCAGTCTCTTCGGCCAGATCCTGCATAGGCTTGCCTCGGGACCCACCAACGTCGTCCTCTTCCTCGGCATCAAAGTCTCCGGCAAGTATAGACAGAATTTCGCTGATGAGAATATGATAGAGCTTCTGAGCATTGGGAGGCAAAGATTGCAGCACGTATTTGATACCTTCCTGGCCACCTGCTCGCCGGCCTTTGCGGCCAAGAAGTTCGTTGACATCGTCAACGACGCTAAGCTCCACCTTGTAGGGCGCAAAAGTCGTGCAGTCGTGAAAAACGAAGTTGTATTTGTCCAGTAACGTTGAATTCCAGAGCAAAGGTAGAGTGGGCGAATCGGCTGTTCCGACCAGGCGGACTAGGCGATGACTTGCCAGCCGTGCCAGAACGGCCTGAGTGCTTGACTTGCGAAGCGAGGGTGAGTCGATAGAATTTACCAGGACGTAAAGTGGTCCCTCAGGGGCGGCTTCTTCGAGGCGCTCGAATAGCGTCTCCAGCATATCCTGCGGTTGGCCTGTGAGCTTCAGATCTTTTTCATTGCCCACTATTGCTGAGCCGATGGTGTTCAGAATGGTCCTGATATTGAGCTTTGGAGCATAGCCGTTGACCACAACAATTCGTGCTCGTGGACTAGAATGGTTATAGAGCCAAGTCGCGAACCTGTTGACCAATACAGCCTTGCTGCCATAGCCATATAAGCAGACACTGTAGCCCTCAGATAGCTCCAGATCCCATTGTGTAAATGCCCGGGCGTGCAATTTCATGAGGAACTCCTTCTCGACTTTATGACTTTCCCCGAGTTGTCTCGTGTTCTCGAAATACTCTTCATGAGTCAGCGGTTTGACCTTTGAAAAGGCATTATTTGATATTCTCAGCGGGCCCATTCGATTTTGGAAGAAGTATCGCTCCTCCGGCGCTATGTCACCTTCCGGAGTGGGAGATCTTTTGTTCTTGGCTCCAGGAGGTCGTCCTCGACCACGTTTGGAGGGTGTTGCAGCGGGTGTGGTATCCCCAGCTTCGACTGATTGTCTTGCTTCTGCCCGCTCGTCATTCAGAATCTCTCTCGCAAGTGCATTATTCCCCTCCCAGTCATCCTCATCCTGGACGTCGGCCAGAGCGCGGGCACTCTTGCGTTTAGCAGACTGGTCGGCACGTCTCGCTTTCGAGGGTGTCTGGATTGTTCCCCCTGACGGAGTGGCGAACAAGGTAGTCCCGTTCGGTCGGGGAGTTGCGCTATCGCCGGTCTTCCTGGCTACTGTTCGCTTTGATGGCGTGGCATTTTCGTCCGTGGACAGATCATTTGAGTCGGGGTCCGAGTCCTCCACGTAGGCTTTCTTCGGTGTAGGCCGCCGCAGTCGCTTTGAAGGCGTTGAAACTGCATCATCTTGCTGGCGTTTCGCCATGTAAAGTAAGTACAGAACCTCCACTGGACTCAATACACCTGCGGTGAAACTTTCCGGCAGACAGGATAACTTCTGTCCTGGCGCGACGCGTATCGGATTGTGGTGACCTCCGCAAATGATGACGTGTAATTGGTCATTATGCTTACAAGGCTACGAGGCTGAAGAATTCGTCCTCCACGAGCTTCACCTTCGTGGGGATGCCAAAGTCACCTGGAGGTCACTAAAAGGGTGCGAGTTGTTGGGCTTCGGGACAGTCAGCGGATCTTGAGCATTGCTCGCAGCGCCTGTGGTACCGTCAAGGCGCTAATTCTAGCTATATCGAGCAGCTTCAAATGTGAGTCACGACGTTGATCCAGTACTTTTATAGCTCGTCTTTCCAGCGCATACGAGTCGAAGGACTCAACGTTCGATACCATGTCCTCACTGGCGAAGTTAACCGTCCGGAATTTTGCCCGAACTTTCACTCGGTCGTACTCTGCACCAACAGAGGGGTCAATTCCTCATGCGAAGCAGAAATATGTGCCCAGCTCAGGTACCTATCCCAAAGGATTCTCTGTCTCCGGTGTGCACGTTGGCGTCAAACCCTCCAACAAGTCTAAACCTGACATTGCGTTTATAACGTCGGACCGACCAGCCAACGGTGCTGCTGTGTTCACCACCAACAAGTTCCAAGCTGCTCCCGTCCAAGTCTCGCGAAAAGTCCTCGAATCTCGCAATGGTGCTGGTATCCGAAGTGTCATCATCAATTCCGGTTGCGCCAATGCAGTCACTGGCAATGGCGGTGTCGAAGACGCCAACAAGATGGCCGAGGCCGCCACAGCGGTACTTGGCGAGACTGACGCTTCGCCCAGTAGCCTTGTCATGTCCACTGGAGTAATAGGCCAACGGCTCCCCATCGACAAGATTCTCGCCGGCATTCCGAAGGCCAATTCTGCGCTTGACTCAAGTCACCAAGCGTGGATGAACACTGCTCGTGCCATCATGACCACGGACACATTCCCAAAGCTCGCCTCTACGACCTTCACTCTTCCCTCCGACGCCAGCACTACCTACTCCCTTGCTGGCATGTCCAAAGGCGCCGGCATGATCCACCCCAACATGGCCACCCTCCTCGGTATTCTCGCGACCGATGCTCCGATCGCAGCCCCGGCCCTACACTCGCTTCTTACCAGCGCCGTCGGCAGATCCTTCAATTCCATCTCCATCGACGGCGACACTTCCACCAACGACACGGTTGCCATCCTGGCCAATGGTGCTGGCGCCCCCTCTTCTGTCAAGCCCATTTCGGACCCCGCCTCTGCCGACTACGCCGCTTTTGCTGCCACACTTACATCATTCGCGCAGCACCTAGCACAGCTCGTTGTTCGTGACGGCGAGGGCGCCACTAAATTCGTGCAGCTCTCCGTGCGCAACGCCTCTTCATACGACGACGCACACAAGATCGCGAGCTCTATTGCACGCTCACCCCTAGTCAAGACAGCATTGTATGGCAAGGATGCGAACTGGGGCCGAATCTTGTGCGCGATTGGTTACACGGCGGGGATCTCAGATGGGGCAGTTGTGCCGGAGAAAACGAATGTGAGCTTCGTGCCCACGGCCAATAGTGCGACCAAGGACCAAGGGGTGCTGAAGCTCTTGGTGGATGGCGAGCCGCAGACGGTGGACGAGGCGCGCGCGGCGAGGCTCCTAGAGGATGAGGATTTGGAAGTTGTCATCGATCTGGGAACAGGCTCGGAAGAGGCAACGGTGTGGACATGTGACTTTAGCCACGAGTATGTCACAATCAATGGGGACTATCGGACGTAGATGAAACACACGCGAGACCAAATGTTCTTATTGACTGCGAGCGATCGGATGTCTCCTCGCATTATAGCTGTTGGGGATGCTACACAGGTCATCACTATATTGTACATGGATTTTTCGTTTTTGTATCAGATGGTCCGCATAGCGCAGCCAAGCACCTCATACCAAGGTGTTCAATAAGAATTAGAACTCTCATCGAGCTCTTTCTTAGGCCACGAGGCCTTTCAAGTTCCCTCCGAAATCGCCTTCTTTAGCGGCGATTTCGAAGTAACCATAAATGATGGTGACAGCGAGCAGGATACCAGTGCCACTTCCAAGAGCACCGAGCATGTCGCTAGCAACGGACAGAGCACCAATGCAAGCACCACCAAATGCGGCAGCAGTGGGAATAACCCGCTTCAGCTCCTTATACATGCTCTGTTCACGGTGACCAGCCATGACGAGACCCTGATCCTTGAGTTGCTTGGCAACGTCACGAGGAGCGGAGCCGGAAACCTCGATCCAGGTTTTGGAAAAGAGGGCGCAGGCAACAACAATGAAAGTGATGTAGATGACGGTGTGGATGGGGTCGAGAAGAGCGTCGGCGAAGTTGAGGGGAGGAGACATGTAGTACGCAATACCGCCGGATGCATAGAGCTGGGAAGAGCCCTCACGAGGCTCCCATGTACCGATGAGCTTAACAAGGAGGTTATCGGAGAAGCGGGTGTAAAGCATCTGGCTGATCATGAAGATGTTGGATGCTAGGGCGGATTGCAGCATGATAGGCATGTTGGAGGTGTAGAAGAGGCGGACGGGATATGAGCCACGCATGCCACGTTGGCGGGATGACTTGACTGGGATCTCGACCCGGAAGCCTTGAAGGTAGATGACCGCAGCAAAGACAGTGAGGGTGGCCAGGAGATTCATAACGTTGGGTAGATGCTGGCGGTAGAAGGCCTCACGCAGGGCACGGGTCTTGTCAGGCCAGGTGACCAGTAGGTGGAAGAGCGCAATGACCGCGCCCTCAAATTCCTTGCCGCGACCAGTATCAATTGTTGTGGGGGAGAAAGCCTTCCAGATGATAGACTCGCAGATGTTGGTGGCAATGAAGAGGGAGATGCCAGACCCGAGGCCATAGCCCTTCTGCAGCAACTCGTCCAGAAGAATGACAACCAGTCCAGCCAAAACCAGCTGGACAATCAAGAGCAAGCAGATGCCAGCACCCAGATCGCTGGGCTGGCCGTAGAGACCGGTAAGGACGAAGACGCAGGCTTGACCGAAGGAGAGGATAATGGCGAAGAGCTTCTGGGCGGTTTGGTAGAGCTCACGATCGGATTTAAGGTCGAGGTTGACATCGATAAGGTGGGTACCGGCAAGAAGCTGCCACGGTTAGTTACGCACATGATGCTTTGGGCGCATAGCATACCTGGAAAACCATGCCAGAGGAAATGATAGGTGTTGTCCCAAGCTCCATCAATGTTCCTCTGTTACTGGCCAACATCATACGTAGCCAGTAGATAGGATCTGAAGTGTCGGAGGACACGATGCCGTAGAGGGGCATCTGGCTCATGACTAGGAAGATGAGGAGAGTGCACTGTTGTCGTGTTAACAACGTTCTGTACGTCGCTCATGGCTATTCTTACTCCTGTCCACATCAACTTCTGGTTGAAGTTGATCTTTGACTCGGGAGCGGCCACCTCAGGGAGGAGGGGCGTGAAGGGTTTGATGAGATCGAGAAACCGTACTGTTGGCGCAATTAGTCGAAAGGCACGCGAACGGGAAGGATATGCGTACAGCCAGACATGATTGCAGGTGCGAACGAGGTCTTCTCTGTATCGAACAGGAAATATCCTCAGTAGCGAAAGGAGGGGATGAGGTACGAGAGAAGTTGTAGGTGAACGGAGGAGGTGAAGTTGACAGTGCCAACTCCTTAACTTAACTGCGCGAATCTTCGCGGACAGCTTGGAAGGACAGCGTGGTAGCCGTGGGTGTCGCCAAGCAAAAGCTGTGGGGAAGCAACGTACGGTGCCTCCGGTCCACCCTAGGGCACGTCCAATGCTTCCGTGAACGATTTACTGGACAGCTTGATACTCTGCGATCATTCGATTATTTCACCTGCCTTCTGGACTCGGTAGGTGTGAGATTTCGTGCCTGCCGTCATCTTGTCGTCTGCTCACCTGAGCGAGATGGAGCCCGGAAGTGATGGATGGTCTTCCTCGTACCAGCTAGATGATGGACCACGTTCGCCAGTCTCTTTTAGTTCTTCGCCCTGAGCCTTGGTCTGGCAAAGGCTGAAGTATGACCTAAGATCAACAGTGGCTAAGACTGCAACAAGGGCTCTTCATTCCGCACAGAGTCGAAGATGTCTCTATACTGATACCCGGATGCTGCAGTGCCAGCTTTGGCATGCAGCTACCTTTACTAGTATTGATGAGTTGGGTCGGCGAAATCACTCATACTCAGAGCTGCCCATAGCTAATGAATTCCAAGCGTGCATGGGGCTGCAGACGGATCGATGGTGACAGCTCTGGCAAGAGGCAGTAGCAGACCGCTGTTACCCGAACTTACTGCCACGCGTGTCTTTGCCGTGATAAACCTCGTGCCTGTTACCCGAGAGACAGTGGTGAAAGTGGTGACAAGTCCGCGCGGTCGCGTGTCGTGGACATGTTCTTCCAGATGATGTTCAACATCAAACTCTGTCTTTCAGCTCTGCGGATCTCTCGACATCGACATCGGTACAATTCAGCACAAAACCTTCTAACAAGAATCAAGTAGAGCCACTTCACGAGGGCTGTTTAACAGCCAGACAAATGTCAAGATACGAGATTGCTCATCGATAAGGATCTACCATGTTTGAAAAGTCAGTTTTTCTGCCGCCCTCCTCTCCTGTTCTCTACTAACGCAAGTCGCCAGATCTTCGCTTGTGGAGGCAAAAACAATCTAGTCACTGCAGGGCCTCTGCTGAACACCCGCATCATTGCTGTGCGCCATGAACTGACGAAAGCATCGGACATCGCCGTCAATACCACGAAGAAATGCGCTAAATCTGCAATGAATTCTATTGGTAAAGCCTTCCACAAGAACAAGAAGGACTCAGTGATATCCAAGGCCAAGCCCAGCCAGAGACTTGTCATTGAGGAAGACCCTGCACCAACTCATCACCCCTTCGAGGTGTCAGCTATTCGTGACCTCATTGGACGGACTTTCGAGACTCCCAAACGCATCACTCGCCCCGTCAGCAACACCGCGGTTAGAGATGCTGGCCTGTTATCAGCAAAGGCATCGAATAGCTCATCTTCAGAGACCGACTACGATGAAGCCAGCTCCGCCTTCTTCAACGAATTGCAAGATGAACCGCAAGCCGAATTTCCAGAGCTTGCCAGCAGTTCTTTGGAATCCTCTCCAGACACAATAATTGGTCGAGAAGGTGCTTCTCTATTGGAGATGGTGCGCGACAGAGACGACCGGCTGCGTATGCTGCGTCACTGCAACAATGGGCAGCAGAGGGAGCTCCAGAGAGCTCGCAAGCTTGTGAAGTTCTACATTGAGAAGGATGAAAACCTTGTCGCGGAAACTCTATCATGGCAGGAGAGCACCGACAAAGCTCTTGGACTGGTGACGAAATCTCCAGAGAAGCTCCGTGTAGAAATTGCCAGGTCTGCGGAACTGCAAAGCGACTTGAACACGGCTCTCAAACAAGGCAAGGCGGCGAAGGACGACGAGGCAATGGCAAGAGAGCTATACGACGCTCTCTTGGCCGAGAAGGTGAAAGACTCTACAGCTCTTGCAGGTGCTCTAGAGATCACTGGGGCCCTCATTCAGGAGAAGGAATCGTTATCTGCAGACCTCAATGCCACTTCAGAACAGCTTGCGACAGTTTCTGATGAGAGAGATTCAGCTGGCTCTTGTGCAGTCCCAGAGAAACCATGGACTAGAGCGGGATCGTTACATCAAGGCTTTCGATCTCGCGCAGCACCACAAAAAAGATTCTGAGATGCTGCGTGAAGATATTCAATTGCTTCGTGAGCAGGTCGAACAACTGCAACAGGCTGACAGCAGCGCCGATCTCGCTCAAGAGCATGCCTCTGCCGTCAAGGACCTCTTCGCCATGTTGAAGCTTGCATCTTCCAATCAGACAATCACCGACGCCGTCGAGGTGCTAATCAACAAAATGACTGAAGCCAAAACCTCAGCTGAGATGTTGGGGTCGTTGATGCGCGAAGTATCCGAGCTAAAGGAGCAGGCGGTATTGAAGCGGCGCCAGCACAATGACAACATTCTAGCGCTACGGACCGAAGTGGACGAGCAGAAGAAGGTGCTGCTGTCTCGTGAGTCTGGGGATCTCAAGCAAGCTCTGGAGCTCAGTAGCGCCCGCGGAGAACTCGATGAGGCCACCAGCAAAGTTTCAGGTCTCGTCGAGGATTGAGACTATTGGAAGGCTCATTGCGAATCGAAAGCCTTCGGAGAACAGGAGCACATTTTCTACGGAACCTGTCGCGACCAGGTGAAATTCTATGAGCACATGGTTCTTGATCAGCAGGCACAACTTGAGGCCACGAAAAGGGATGGCGTTATGATGCGAGATTGGGCAGCTGCAGAGGTTGAGAGCGTCGGAAGCTATGTTGAACAGCGCGACTGGTACAAAGCGCGATCTGATGTCCTCGAAGCGCACTTTGCTCAAGAGCTGAGAGGAACTTGGCTGGAGATGCCTCTCAGACCCGTGTGGAAGAATTTGTCGGAAGAGCAGCAACAGGCCTTCCTGCAGCGAGAAGCTGAAGCAGGGGCAACCGCATACGACCGTGTTCGTGGGGCCTACCTGAGTGCAGGACCTTCTGATTTGGAGGCACTAAGAGAACAAGTCACCGCTGATGCCCAAAACGAGCGTAAGCAGGATGTTGGTCCAGTCCGCTCGGATCTAACCCTCGCCGAATCCGCTCGTGTTCTAGCACCCTTCCCTGATGCTTCAAGTCCGGCATGCCAGAAGCACGAGGCTGAAGCGCAGTTCGCTCGGGCCACGTCGACGTACAACCCCTCTGCGTAGGGCATTGTGCTTCCTCAGGTACCCGCAGCGCTCCAGCGCAAGGATTACCACCATGCGGAGCCCACCGAAAATGGGATAGCTGACCAGCACCGTAATGAGCAGTCGGTGAGCGACTCTGATAGTGGTTGGGAAACTGAACGAAGCAGAGGGCACACATACTCATGGAAGGATCCGGAAGTCTTCTGAAACAACACCAGTGTTGATATCAGGCTAAGGTCGGGCTTGTGGTTCACATATCCAAGGAGAACTTCGTTTAGGCTTGTATGTGATGATAGCCATTAGAAGCACATGGGCACTAGATTTTAACATTGAAGAGCCATCGAGCATCACAGTGGACGTATCATCGATACTTGAAGTTCTGAATGCTATGGTTATGGCGACAGGCTTCTCAGCTTTACCATAAGTGGGTGACAGCTCATTCACTGCCTGATGCACCGCCTAAAGTGGCAGGTGGGTCGCCTACGAATCCATCATGACGAGGGCTTCCCGATTAATCAGCGGCGGGGCTCCGCAGGAACTATTTACCTAAAGTCCGAGGTGAAGTTTTTCGCCGGCGGCGAACTTAGGCGTGGCTCGAGCGTAGCGCGGCGTCATGGTCGTTGTAGCCTTCAAGTAGCTTGGATCATCGTTAATCATTGTCCTCCCGATCAGCACGCATGCTGAAGCTTTCGGACCGTTCATCTTATCAATAGTGGGGGAGATGGGGGCTGTACAGGTACCTTTGACGACACCGAGTCGATTGGGGAAGCTCCCAAGCGTCTTCGACGTACAGACCAGGAATCACCCACCGCTCTGCGGCAATCCGGAGGGATGGGGCCCTATCAGCAACATTCGTTACGATTTCACTCCTTGCTTCCTCGACATTTGGATAGTGTTTGCGGCAGCATGGGGAATCGTGTTTGGAGTCGGCGCTGTGTGGTATCTACTGAAGAAAAGAATACCGCAAGAGGTACCTAAGAACTGGCACTTCTACGTGAAACTGTACGTCTGAAGCCCTTCCAATGCTGGCAACTCTAACATGTTTCGCAGCTCAGTCATTGTCTGCATTGCCGTAACCACCGCCCTTCAAGCCGCGCTACAAATCGAGCAACTCCCGAAAGTATGGATGAACGATATAAGATTCTATGCTCCAATTCTCTTGCTGGGATCATTGGGCGTTATATTCGCAGTGCAATACTCCGAGCATTCGAGAGCAAGGAATCCAAATGGTGTCGTATTGTTCTTCTGGGTGTTCTTCGTCATTGCCCATGGAGTTAAACTCAGGTCACTCATTGCAAGAGATGCCTTCCGAGACCGCCTACCCTTCTTCATCATATTCACCGTCGGCCTTGGTCTAGGTATTGTTGAGTTCATTCTCGAATACTTCGTTCCTAAGAAACAAAGCGTATACGACGCCCTGGGCGCTGAGGATGAGTGTCCGATGGAATATGCCGACATATTCTCCATTCTTACTTTTGGCTGGATGACTCCAATGATGCGCTTTGGGTACAAGAACTTCTTGACGGCAGATGACTTATGGAATCTGCGTCAGAGAGATACCACCAAAGTCACGGGTGATCTGCTACAACGAGCATGGGAGCTCGAGCTCGAGAAGAAGAAGCCCAGTCTCTGGATTGCTCTCGGGCGAGCCTTCGGTGGGCCGTACCTAAGAGGAGCCCTTATCAAGACGGTCAGCGATTCTCTAGCTTTCATCCAGCCACAGTTACTGCGGCTACTTATCAAGTTTGTGGACTCGTATCGACATGGCAACGTACCCCAACCAGCTATCAGAGGCGTTGCAATCGCCCTTGCAATGTTTGCAACCTCTGTCTGCCAGACAGCGGCCCTCCATCAGTACTTCCAGAGAGCTTTTGAGACGGGCATGAGAGTTAAGGCATCCCTCACTTCAATGATTTACTCAAAATCTCTAAAACTGTCGAACGAATCCCGCGCTACAAAGTCAACTGGCGACATCGTCACGTACATGAGTGTCGACCAACAGCGTTTGTCGGATCTGTGTCAGTGGGGTCAGCAGTTGTGGTCGGCCCCTTTCCAGATTGCGCTCTGCATGATCTCCCTCTACAAGCTGGTCGGAGTGGCTTGCTTTGCGGGTGTCGCCGCAATGGTACTCATGGTGCCTATCAATGCCTTCATTGCTCGATTCATGAAGAGGCTGCAGTTGTCACAGATGAAGTACAAGGATAGTCGTGCGCGTCTCATGACAGAAATCTTGAACAACATGAAGAGCATCAAGTTGTACGCCTGGGGCTCGGCCTTCATGGACAAGCTGAGCCATGTACGGAACGACCAGGAGCTCAATAACCTGCGCAAGATTGGTGCTGCCCAGTCTTTTGCCACTTTCACGTGGAGCTCAACGCCCTTCTTCGTCTCCTGCTCCACCTTTGCAGTGTTTGTTCTTGTCAATAAGCAGCCTCTGACTACCGACCTCGTTTTCCCGGCGCTGACACTGTTCAACCTCCTTACTTTTCCCCTCACCATCTTGCCCATGGTCATCACTAGTATCATCGAGGCTACTGTCGCAGTGGGCCGCCTCACGGCTTTCTTTACGGCCGATGAATTACAGGAGAATGCGGTGCGGTTCATCGATCAACCTGCTGAGCAAGCAGGCGAGGAGTCTGTCTCCATTCGTGAGGCCACATTCACGTGGTAGGTCTTTCATCCCAATTTACGCTATTTTAAAGAGCTCCGCTAACAGCTACAGGGATAAGAATCAAGACAAGAACGTTCTGCAGAACATCAATTTCAAAGCGAACAAAAGTGAGCTCACCGCGGTCGTTGGTCGGGTCGGCGACGGCAAGTCGTCTCTCCTTCAATCGATTCTCGGCGACCTCTGGAAGATCAATGGCGAAGTGGTTGTTCGTGGTCGACTTGCATACGTTGCACAGCAGCCGTGGGTCATGAATGCGTCGGTCAAAGAGAACATCGTTTTTGGTCATCGTTGGGATCCTCATTTTTACAATCAAACCGTCAGCGCGTGCGCTTTGACAGATGATTTCAAGCAACTCCCTGATGGTGACCAGACGGAAGTGGGAGAGCGTGGCATAAGTCTGTCGGGCGGTCAAAAGGCGCGCCTGACACTCGCAAGAGCAGTCTACGCGAGAGCGGATATATACCTTCTCGATGACGTGCTGTCGGCGGTTGATCAGCATGTTGGGCGACACATCATCAACAATGTCTTGGGCCCTAACGGTCTCTTGTCCGGTAAAGCCAGGATTCTTGCCACCAACGCCATCACTGTGCTGAAAGAAGCCGATTACATCTACCTGCTCAGAAATCAGTCGATTCTCGAAAAAGGCACATACAAGCAACTCATAGCTATGCGTGGCGAAGTCTCTAATATCATCAAGTCTGCCGTCTCGGATGAGGGCGAACATGGCGGCTCCGAGGCCGAAAAGAGCCCAAGCATTGAAGGCATGGACAGCGATGATTCGACAGCTTTTCAAGACGAATTAGATCCCGAAGAGGCTGAAGAAGCTCGACAAGAAGTCGGCGGTCTGGCTCCTATACGCCCAGGACCGTCTGGTCCCTCGACTGCTGGCCGAAAGTCCAGCTATGCTACTCTCCGACGCGCGTCTACAGTCAGCTTTCATGGGCCGATGGGCGCAGTCACTGACGAGGAGCAAGGTCTGAAAACCAAGCAAAACAAGGAGACGCAGGAGCAGGGCAAGGTCAAATGGTCTGTTTACACAACCTATGCGAAAGAGAGCAATCTCGTCGCCGTCGGGATCTATTTCGTCGCTCTGGTCGCAGCCCAGACTGCCCAGATCGGCGGCAGCTTCTGGCTGAAACGTTGGTCCGAGATCAACGAGAGGACTGGAATCAACCCTGAAGTGGGCAAATACATTGGGGTCTATTTTGCGTTTGGCATTGGAGCAGCAGGACTTGTTGTGATCCAGACCCTGCTGCTCTGGATCTTCTGCTCTATTGAGGCATCTCGCAAACTCCATGATCGCATGGCCTATGCGATCTTCCGATCACCAATGAGCTTCTTTGACACAACACCCATTGGACGTGTCTTGAACCGATTCTCATCCGATATCTATCGCGTGGACGAGGTCATTGCACGCACGTTCAACATGCTCTTCGTCAATACAGGTCGAGCGATATTCACCATCGGTGTTATTGCAGTATCCACACCAGTCATCCTCGTCGTTGTGCTACCGTTGGGCGTTGTCTATGTCGTCTACCAGAAGTATTACCTTCGAACGTCTCGGGAGCTCAAGCGTCTTGATAGCGTCAGTCGAAGTCCGATCTACGCTCACTTTCAGGAATCACTCGGTGGCGTTTCTACCATTCGAGCATATCGTCAGCAGGGGCGCTTCGCTCTGGAGAATGAATGGCGCATGGATGCGAATCTACGAGCATATTTCCCGTCTGTGAGCGCTAATAGATGGCTTGCCGTTCGCTTGGAGTTCATCGGATCAATCATCATCTTCTCATCGGCCGTCTTCGCCATTATCTCGGTCAGCACAGGAAGCGGTCTATCCGCGGGTATGGTTGGTCTTGCGGTAAGTGGAGCGCTAGCAGGTCAAATTAATGATCGAGCTAATCAGAGAACAGATGTCCTATGCACTACAGATTACGCAATCCCTGAATTGGATCGTCCGACAGACCGTAGAAGTCGAGACCAACATTGTGTCAGTAGAACGCGTGCTTGAATATGCGAACCTCCCAAGCGAAGCACCAGACGTCATCTTCAAGAAGCGACCTAACATAGGCTGGCCGGCCAGTGGTCAGATCACACTCAAGAACTATTCGACCAGGTATAGGGAGAATCTCGATCCGGTGCTCCGCGATATCTCGTTGAGCATTAATGCGAAGGAGAAGATTGGGGTTGTTGGCCGCACCGGAGCAGGCAAATCCTCACTCACTCTGGCCCTGTTCAGGATAATCGAGCCAATCTCAGGGAATATTAGGTATGTCTTGCCCGGCCGAAGTATCTGAGCTGCCGCTGACACCGTGCAGTATTGACGGACTCAACACATCAACCATTGGGCTTCTCGATCTTCGACGTAGACTGGCCATCATCCCGCAAGACGCAGCACTATTCGAGGGAACCGTCCGAGACAACTTAGATCCGCGTCACGTTCATGATGACACCGAGTTGTGGAGTGTGCTAGACCATGCGCGCCTCAAGCAGCATGTATCGGAAATGCCAGGCCAGTTAGATGCTGCGATCCATGAAGGAGGTATGTTGACTCGGCCCCGGCATGAGTGCAAAGACGCTAATACTTGCTTATGACAGGCTCCAACCTTAGCCAAGGTCAACGTCAGCTTGTGTCCCTTGCACGAGCTCTTTTGACACCGAGCAACATTCTGGTACTGGATGAAGCGACAGCTGCCGTTGACGTTGAGACAGACGCCCTGCTTCAAGCGACGCTAAGAAGCACCGTGTTCGACAACCGCACCATCATCACAATCGCCCATCGGATCAACACCATCTTGGACTCTGACCGAATCGTGGTTCTCCAGCAAGGCAAAGTCGCCGAATTTGACACTCCACAGGAGCTCATCAATAGACGCGGGTTATTCTATGAGCTCGTTCGTGAAGCTGGGCTACTGGACAATTTTGGAAACGGCACTGTCTAATCCTGTTGCCACTTCTGTGCAATCGAGGATGGCTGTGTCGCTACAGGGAATCCGTATGTGCCCAATATCGGTTTGTGTATCTCCCAACATGAGCATATTACCGAGATTCCGGGACAATCGGCGTTCGTGGCCATGTTAGGTCAATGTCCCGCTTGAGAGCGGCCGTTGAACCTTGATCCTCGGCAGCTGCGATGTGTGTGGATGTGGAGCGCCGAGAATGTTCTCTGTGGGCGACGCCCCCTGCCTCACTCGTGCAAAGGTGCGTTGGCAACGAACATGTCAGGACGCATAGCCAATCAATTTTGGTGGGAGGTTTGACAGAGTGTGTTCCGAATGACTTTCGTGCGACGGTGATCGAATTGGACTGCAGCTTATGACTTCTGCAAAGGTATCTTTGAGTTGAGTGAGATATTGGCCGACCCGGACAGTCGGTACTGTTGTCTACCAGAATATTCAGATGAACAGACGGGGTCACTCGGAGAGCTCGACTCACTCTGGACAGATGGTGGCATATGAGGCTGAAATCGCAGTTATGGGAGGGTGCGATAGATTCCGTGGCACCATGACAGCCCGGTAACTATACCAGGACAAGCAATGTCTCACCAGCTCAACGGACGGTACCTGTACATCTAGGAATGTTGCGATCCATCGCCAGCACGTGGCCCAATTTGACAAATCCCAACCAAGACCGTGCTACCGTCGAACACAATTTCCAGAAGCTCTGCAGGACCAGCGATCAGCTTGATCACGGCGAGCATCACGATGAGAGCTTTGGCTGGTTTCAATCACGCAACAGTGCCTGCGGACTTCGACTTTGTTTGCGGTTTCACACCACGGCCTGACGTTGCATCAGGCTCGGTGTTTCAAGACCACTTCGACGGGCGGTCGAACATGGGTCTTTAGGCAATGCCCCGTGGGTAGGGAGATCTTGCACAAAGGTTACGCAACAGCCAAACTTGATCTTCGACCGTGGAACTCGAACAGTCTGCTAAGCGAAATTGTGGGGTGTGAAGTCACACAGTGCTGCAGCAGAAGGCTAGAGCCCGAGCTGGTGAGCATAGGCAATACTTGAGTGGACAGGCTCGTGGCCACTAGGCAGGCTATGGGGTTGAGAGTCCGAAGCCGCAAACGAGTGGCGCCGGCTACCCTCGCGTGGATCACGGATACTGGACACTAACACATCCGGCCGATCCCGCTTCTCCCCTGGGCGTGGAAGCCTTTTGTTGCCGGAGTGCTTACCTAGTCATAGAGCCAACCAAGGTAGGGAAGCGGAAGAGAGTATCTTCACAACGACCGTGTCGCCCCGTCATGAAAGCGGTCGCAAAGGCCGAGCCTGCATGAGAAGGGAGCCAGTGCGTCTTGCGTAGCTGGCTAGGCTAGATGAAGTCGCAGTAAGAGGTGGACGGTGGTTTTGACGGCTGCAGCCAACAAACCTTGACCCGGCCTTTGCGCTCTTTTGAATGTCTGTAGGCTCAGTTGAGGAAGAGTTACGGTGCGTTGGCGACGTTCGGATCTTGCTGCAAGTGCCACCATCTCCACCTCCAGGTGCTTTTCCGAGTTTCTGTAGCGATCGTATCCGAGTACATCAATCCAGACACTGGCCACCCGCCAGCTGGCAAAAGCCCTGCGGCGAATTTTCAACCAGTCCGGCATGCAGCACGCAGCTTGCTGGCTTCGGGGCGGGCCTCCTTGAACGGCACGCCAAGGGCGACACGGCACGGCATGCTTGTGGATGAAGCTTTGACTTGCTTCAGCATTTGCGCCTGGGGCAAAGGACAGTACAGCCCAGCAGTTCGACTCCTTGCCAGGTTACACAAAGCCAACGGACTATGCTGCGCTTAATCGTAGCCTCGGAACACCGCCTCTGCTTCCCCGACCAGCTTCGGCGGCGCTGATTGGCGCTACACGGAAGCTGGTCTTGTTTGCGTGACTCTCGACTGCCCCGCTGTTCGACCCGGTCCAACTGCTGTCCTCCTTCGCTGCAGTCTCCCTTTATCGTTACAAGTCCGTCCTCTCCGACCTCTCTACCGTGGAGCAACTAGCCATCACGCAGGCGGCGATACTGCCTCCCCTTTCTAGAATGTGGCGCCTCAGCTTGCTGACTTACGCAGCTGAGTCTCTCTTTTGACCTCGTGTCATTCGGAGACGTGAACCCTGCCTTACACGCCCTCACCGTTCGCACCACCCACCCACATAACCTCTTCCGCTCTCCGCTGATGACTAGTACCTCCGGCTGCCGTGCGACCAGGCTTGCCTGGCTCTGCCTAGCCTATATGCCGCTTCGGCTGGTTTGAAATTCCATTATACACCACCGTCTCAGCGGCAGCTGGAACCGCAAAATTTCCTCCACTCTTTCGATATTCAAGACTACCACTCCCACGGCATTCCGCCCTCATCCCGCCCTGGTTCTGCATCAAGGCTGGAAAGCAGCAATCAGCGGCTTCTCAGGCGGCTCTAGCATACGGCTGCTTGCCCACGCCAACTGGCCACGACTCGCTTGCTCTTTCACCCACAGAACCTCTCTGCACTCTCGTCAACATTGTTTGCTTCGCCGACCGGTACGCAACGAGCCTTTGACTGAGTGAATTCTGCAGCGACACCCGTCCTCGCCCTTCTCCCCTAGTCGACCCTGATCCTCATCCATCACACTCTGTCTACAGCTTGTCTTCCTCATGAGTGCAGGCTAGAACTACATCAAATCCAGTTATACACTGG
The DNA here is from genome assembly GCF_000365145.1 of Cyphellophora europaea CBS 101466. Classification (NCBI taxonomy): domain Eukaryota; kingdom Fungi; phylum Ascomycota; class Eurotiomycetes; order Chaetothyriales; family Cyphellophoraceae; genus Cyphellophora; species Cyphellophora europaea. The sequence continues at coordinate 927,585 of NW_008481810.1, read as the reverse complement.
TCGGCTTTGTCTTTGTGTTTTTTGTGTTTTAGTTTGGTGGTTTTTGCTCTTTGCTCTCATCGACCCTGCACGCCCGGAATCGGCTGTGTCAGGCAACTACACAATATCAAACGCGCATTCCGATTTCTCCATTCTACACGTCTCGGGACTTTGCCCAAGGTACGTTGAAACAAAATTGAACTCAAAAATTTTTTCGGGAGGCTTCGAGCAGGAAAAGTCTCTGCATGTCGACCAGAAAGTCGGATGTTAGAGGGGCATGGGGAAAGAAGCCAAGGTTTGGGGTAGCTCAGCCCTTAGCGCTTGCGGCCCCCAGGCCCGGGCGCTCATCCCGCCGGGCGCTCTCGCCCGGATGCTTAGCTTACCCCTTAGGTGGTTTGCCTTTCTTTGAGGTCCCTATTTTTCTTGCTCCAGATACGCCTAATGAACGCTAACGGATATCATTTCCAGCCTCTCAGTGTGCTCCTTCTCTAGGACTCCCACCATTATCCTCGATGATACGACGCTAGTCTGCCAATTCCAAGAGAGCGACGCTCAGTCTGACAACTTTGGGCGGATCGGCATGCTGCCATCCAACAACTTCAAACATGAACAGCGAGATGTAACGGAGTTGGGCAAGCCACCTTCGGCCAAGCCGGGTCCCCGGCGTCGAGTACTTGTGAGCCAGAGACTATTGTTGATGAACAGCTGATGCTCATAAAGTATAGGATCCAACGCATAGTATCGAGGATTTCGAGCTATGGGTAGCCATCGTCTGGAAGGATGGACGACTGGTGACACGCTCATCGTCGGAGATGAAGCAATATCGAGACATGGTCTTGGAGCCAGAAGCAGTGGACAAGTTCCAGCACGTTTTAACCGATTACATTGGTGGGGCAGCCCTGCCGCTCCGTCAAGCAAGAGCTGACATACTGCAAGAACCGGCGAAGCGACGGAAGAATGGCAAATCGAGATTGAGGCTTCCTACCAGTCCTCCGGTGGGACAGATGACATCTCACGCTCGCAAGTCCACCAAACGAAGCCACCCAACCATTTTCGAATCCTTCGATCAGCGGTCCTTCTTCTTGCCAGCTCCCAAAGTCGAAACTCGATCGCCCGGTCGTGGGGAGCGCAAGATCCCACTGTTGGTCAATGACTGGACGGCTCAAGCGAAATGGTTCAGCGAGGCTTTCAAGGCTGTGCAGCAAGTCGGTTGTCGAACAATAGCCAAAGTCTGGATCAAGAAGATTCACCCGAAGAAAGTGAGTGGTCATACCGTCTTGAAAGTTGTTGCTAAACACAGTAGCAATCGACTCATCCATACAATGGCGGTTTGCCTCGAGACTTGCCCAACGACGCCAATCGCACCCGGCCCCCTTACTGGCCTCCCGGGTGCGTCAGATAACGTTGCAGCAGGACCGTAGCTGACTTGTTCCCAGGGTCATTCACAAGGAGCCAGACCATATCGATCGCAACTGTAAGCGGATCCGGAGCAATGTTATGGTAATTCACTGACTTGACCCAGCCCGAACATCCTTACTTGTACATCTCATTATGCACACGCCGCAGCAACAACTCAGGGCCACAACTGATGACGGTCCCCTCATCTTCGCTTCTGACTTACTCCAGGCCCTCGAAGAGAAGAAAGGCGACTTCAAAGAGGATCGGTGGGCCATCATTCAAGAGATCATTGGAGTTCGAGAACAGCTCGAGAGGTTCAATGATGGTTCTGAGTACCACGGTCAGTCCTCAGAGGCACCAAAATTGCTGTTCTAACGCCTTCTAGATCCCAGCACAGTCATTCACGTCTCCGACTTCAGCGAGCCAGCACGGGCCAAGAGTGAAGGCGACCCAGACGGGGACGGGGACGAAGAGGACAAGCAAGAAGTTTTCGATGAAGACAAGCCAGTCACTTCTGCTTCCAGTGATACTGCAGGCCCTCACTCACCCGAGATCCGAACGCACGACACTGCTCCACGAAGAATTCGTGCTGATCAGGATGCGAAGGTCCACCATCCGAGTCACATCCCTGGAACCGGTCGATACACGGAATTGGTAGACGACGGCCCTCTTGTTCCGTCACAGCAGGAATTTGAGGCTTCTCAAGTATCCAGCAGCGATTTCCTCACCATGACGACCGGTCAAAACCAGCCTTCAATGTCCGCTCACAGTGTCCCATTCCCCTCGAAGTCTGTCGTCCGTATAGACCCTCGCAGAGCTAGAGCTCATGTGAGGCCGGATATGGCCTTCCTTTCGACGATGGGTCAACGGCAGCAGCCAGACATGCATGCGTTCGACTGGATGTCGGCCAACTCGCCTACGGCCATGCTTCCTGTCGAGTACTCGTTCAACGGCATGCAGTGTCAGACAGGGGTACCAGATCAGAGCTTTCGGATGGCCGGGGCCGCAATGGGGCTCAGCGACAGGGATATGGTTGGCGCTGGCCTGCCTATGGCCGATGCGACGGCGTTCCAGAACTTTACGGACCACTCGAGACCTCTACCAAGTCGAACCATGTCAGCTTCTCACGCCTCAATGATGGATCCCTCCATGCAGGATGCTCATGGCTTTTTCTATCACGGCTGAGAGATATGAAGATCTCGCTTCCACACCGTTCTCTTTCTGTCTCTTCGAAGACTGATATCACCCAATCCATGACGCCCTAATCCAGGCACGGCACATCAAGTCACGGCGTGGATTGGGAAACAGAGTACATAGTGTACTATTTCGGGTTTGTGTTGTTTGTTTATCGCGAATGCGAGAAGCACATCCATTGTTTGTTTGTCAGCGATGCTTGAGATCCTTTCTGATATCAGCAAAAGGGGAAAAGTATGGCGCGCAAAAAGGGGGATTTGCTTTTTGTTGCAACTCGAGTCACCCACGATACCAGATGTGGCCAGCACTTGTCGCTAAGACGATACGAATTTTCTTCGGGAAGATTTCGGCTTCTCATTGTTTTGCTTGTGCCCAAGTCCGGGCTTTCGCGTACCAGCAGAGGAATAGCAATGGCGGATGGACAGCCTGCAGTACCATACGAGGCTCAGTGAACAAGGGTGGGGCGGGCAGAGAGTCAGGAGAAGGAAGATCCAGCCACCTGAGCAGATCCTAACCCTTGGGCCACGGTGCCGCAGCTGATGGATCCGAAGCCCAATACGCCAAGCGCCAGGAGAAGCGAAGAGAGAGTCGCTACTTGCATGTGAGATCGAAGATACTGGAGGATCTCAGATGCCAAAGCAGGCAGTAAATCAGGACAACGCGGCTTGCCTGCCCGCCCTTGTACCGCCACCAGATAGTATACAAGATGATCAATCGGTATCAGTGATGCCTCTACAGACCTGCTTTATCACCTGTTCTTAGCTTTCTGAACAGTGCAGTCAATGTGAAAGGTGTGAGAAGAGTCCTTTGTTGACGAGTGGTTCTGAATGCGGGTCAGTACTGAGGCTTGGCGTGAGCTGCGGTCTTTGCAGGCGGCTTTGGGCATTCAAGGCCCAGTGCGTTCACCATGTGAACTTCGACTTGCTATTGCTTCGCCTTAATCTTGACAACTACTTACTCATTACACACTTTCACAACACTCTAAAAGATCCTTCACGCCACAATTTGCACCACAAATTTCGATGCGCGTCTTCTTCTTCCTTCACCGATGCAGGTAAAGAAACATTCCGGCAATGTCTGCCCCCAATCCCCGCGGTCGCGGTGGAAGCAGCATGAGAGGCCTTCGAGGTGCAGCCAGCTCATCTCAAAATCGCGGTAGCTCTAGAGGAAGGGGCGCGTCCGCCGCGCGCGGGTTGCTTCGCGGTGGAAGAGGAGCAGCGCCGACACCATCGAATGCCCAGGGACTGCTTCAGCAGATGCGCAATGGGACTATCCCTCGAGGCACAAGCACGGGCGCTGCTCCCGGAGCGCGAGGTACGCGAGCCGCGGAATGCAGATCCAACACTTCTATGCAGAAGCAACTGACAACGTTCGAAGGTCGAGGAACCACACGAGCGACCACCACTTCAACCCCTCGAGGCGGAAGCAGAGGTCACAGCTCCAGGTCATTCAGCAATCTGCACAACAATGATTCGCCCTCAAACTCGCGACCCTCCTCACCCTTCGTGTCCACCGATACCTCTTCCACCGGCGATGTCCAGCATCGATACAATGTGGTACGTCCGCCCTCTCCTGCCATATGGCTGACCACGACTGCATCTATAGGCTTCTGACCTACGAATTCTACTTTAGCTCAAAAACCTTAGAGAGGAAGAACGGAGAGAAGCCATCCGGGCTGGCTTCCTGGCCGATCCGGACAAGAAGACGACGCTCGATAAAGCGATCACCCCAGTCGGCACGTGTACCGAGATGTGCCCGCCCTACGAGCGAGTCGAGCGCATTGTGCAGATGATGGTAGATCGATGTGAAAGAGTAAGAAAACCTCTGCCTGAGAGATGCGGCTGTACTGAGACGGAATTAGGTTCCCGATCCCAATGGCGGCCGACCAGCGGCTTCGGAAGAGATCATGGTCAAGCGCTTTCGACGATCCGCGGCCGGAGACGATGAACAAGTCCCCTCGGATATTCGCACACCCAAAACATTACGCATGACGTTGGATTATCTGGTGGATAAGCTCATTGGTGGCCCTGAGAGACTTGCTGTCGTCCACAAGTTTGTTTGGGATCGGACAAGAGCAATACGCAATGACTTCTCTATCCAGCAAGTCTCAAAAGATGGGGATGTTCAAATCGCGGTTGAATGCTTCGAGAGGATTGCGCGCTTCCATATTATGGCTCTGCACCAGCTGTCAAACCCGGAGAACCTGCTCGAGGGTGAAAACTTCGACGTGTATCAGGAGCGCGAGCAGTTGAACAACACCCTGCTCTCCCTACTATACTACTACGATGACCACCGCGATCAGATCAACTTCCCCAACGAAGCCGAGTTCCGCGCCTATCACATCATTCTTGCATTCCAATCGCAGCATCCCGACATCGAGGATCGTGTCCAGTCGTGGCCCTTACATTTACTGGCCGATGGCAGAGTTCAGAGCGCTTTAAGGCTCTATCAGGCTGCCGGTAACACCTTATTCGACCAAGGACCGCTCAAGCCAATAACACCGTTCACGCCCGCTCAGAATGATTCTGGTCACTTCTGGACCATCATGGCCTCAGGCGCGGTGCCATATCTGCTCGCTTGCGTTACGGAATTGTATTTCAATCAGGCACGGTTTGGTGCCCTGGAAGCCTTGTGGCGATCATCCAAGTCTGCGCCAAGTGCTCAGCAAGCCAAGTTTCGAGACTGGACTCTACAGGTGATCACAGAGTACCTAGGCTTCGACACCGAGGAGCAGACCGTGGATTTCTGCGCGTCCTTTGGCCTGAACTTTTCGACAGATCCGCAAGGAGTTACATATTTGGATGTTGCCGGACACAAAGAGACCTCCCTCGACCGTATGCTGATCCTCTCCAACTCAGTGATTGAAGGCAATCGCTAACTTGATGCGTAGAATCATCCATCCCCAAAGGAATTGTTTTCTCGCATACGTACGTCGAAGACAAGCGATGCTCCCGCACCTTGATGGCTGTCATCAACAATGTAAGGCCAGCGGACGCTCTTCGTCAAGGAATGGTTGAAGAATCCGATGGAGTGTCTCAACAGCAAGAAGTTGAAGATGATGGACAAAGCCTGTTCATTCCCGAGACCGGTGCTGGGAAGCAGTCGCTAGGACCGAATACGTTCAACCCAGAGGCGGCGGCTTTCGAACCCTCGAAGCCCTTCGACCCAGGTGCTGCCACAGCTACTTCCACGATTTTCGGTCAGAGCTCCAACGTGCCAGCCAGCTCACCGTTTGGGACCAAGTCAGCGGCGCCGACGTCAAGTTCGTCCAGCTTCACCAAGAAGTTTGGAGAGAATCTTCAACAGTCTTGGTCAAGCATGACCTCGGCGCCTTCTCAATCGACGGCAGGATCTAGTCAGAAGTTTGGAGATGCAGATCAGCCATGGGGTCAATTTGCAACCAATGAAGCCAAGCCGCCTCTGCCCAACTTCATGACTATGTTTGGAACGTCTAGGCCGAGCACTGAGGAGAACAACATCTTTGGACCCAACCCAACGGCGCAAGTGAAGTCGGCTCCAACGCCTAGCCAAGGCCAAAATCTTGGCGAGAACGTGCCAACGACGACTTTGACTTCGGTCGCTTTCGACTCTCAGAAGTTCGGGAATTCCGCCCTGAAATCGTGGCAGCCTGTATCGACGAGTGGACCCCGGTTCTCACAACCTGCAGTTACTGCAGCGCAGCAAGCGACAGCACCGCTCAGCGGTTTCAATTTTGCCAAGCCAGCTGCATCGCCAGACACTGTACCCTCATCTACGCCTCAAATACCTAACGCACCAGCAGCCTCAATTGCAGACCAGCAAGGACCTCTGTCTTTCTCTTTCACCCCTCAGCCAAACAGTAGGTTTACCTATCTGCCCTGCAATATGCAACTGACTCAAGCCCTACAGAAGCAACACTCTCTGCTCAACAACCGTTGGATTCCTCACAACCTTCCCAACCACCGTTTGCCTTTCCGAAAAGCGTCGATTTCCAATTTACCAAAGCGCTTCCGGAGAGCAAGTCAGCTTCTCCGTCCTCCTCACACGCTCAATCGAGTGCACAAAAGCCAAGTTTTAGTTTCTTCTCACAACCCACGACCAAAACTGCGCCGCCTGCGCCGCCTGCGCAGCTGAACCAGCTTCCGGAACCAGTCCTTCACCAACCTCAGCCTTTTCCAACACCTTCATCCGCTGATGTATCAAAGCCAGCTGCTCCTCTTTTCAATTTGACGCCTAAGGCAGCGGAACCTGCTCAAGCAACCTCTCCACCAGCTCAAAAGCCTCTCAGCAATATTAAGCCTGTATCAGTCTCGTCGGTATCCGAAAGCACGCCCAGCTCACCAAAAGCTACTTCTGAGCCCTCTGCCGGTATTTCCCCAGATTCAGACCACAATCAGCGCTCTTCAGGCCAGAGCAAGAGTACTACTCCTCCACATTCGCCGGTGCAGCCGCAGCACGCACGTCAGTCACCGCAGATTGGATCGCAATTAATCGAACACGTCGCGCGACTCTCACTAGCCCAACCCAACGGACTCATTCAAGAGTATCTCGAGTTCGCTTTGCCGCCCTTACTCGAGCGACTTGTGAAAGAACATCGCGCCGAAGTCCGTCAATTAACTCTTAGTAAGTCTCCCACCGAAGTCTTTGACCTTACCTAATTCATGCAGGCCGGCTCAAAACCAGCTACTTATTCCGCAAGTACGGTGCCTTCTGGAGGTCCATCACTTGGCGAAACAACCTTAACAAGCGGGCGAGCAAGCGACGACAGATGTTCTCCCAGTCTTTGAGAATGGAAGCTGAAAAGAAGAAGCGACACGACGCAGAGCTGCAAGAGATACTCGCCGCCATGGAAGAAACCGAGCGAATCAAAGCCGAGGCTCGAGAGCGACAGAAGGCCGAGATCAAGCAATTCATCGACAAGAAGCCAGAGCGTAGCCAAATCGCGGGCAGTAAGAGGAAGGGTCTCGGCGAATCTCTTGCGGATTCATCACCAAACCTATCAGCGAATAAGAATAGCTCATCTCACCACAAGAGATCGCGCACCATTGGGAGCATGTTGCCCCCGCCACCACCGGCACCACAACTGGCGACTTCTGCTCCCTCACCAAGTCACTTCCATCAATCGATTTTCTCCAGCAGCAAACATCTCAATCGATCGAGCAGCACTAGCAACCTACGCAAGTCTGAAATTCGAAAAACACAGGACGAGACAAAAACCGACTATTTCAAACTCGTTGCCCAAGGCATCGATCCCGACACACCTTTGGTGCCTCGGACTGCACGACAAGTCGAGGCAAAGCAGCGTAGAGACAGGGAAGAGCGAGAGGCTGCAATCGCTCGAGCGTATAATCGCCGGAGAGTTGGACCTATTGCGGCATCTACATCAAACTCTCGAGTTTCTTCCCCTGCTACCGGCTCACCAGCTGCGCCTCCGCCTGCGCCTTCCCCCGCGCCCTCAAACACGAGCTCAGTGTACGACCTCGAGACGGATGGACTGTTGAAGCAGCTCCGAGAGGCCCGTGAGGCAATGGCTGATGACACCAAGTGGTTCAAAGAGCAGGCCGAGCGAATGGGCAAAGAGGTGGATGAAGAAAAGGTCCAGTCAAGCGCGAATAGTGGTCGCAGCTTATTGGTACCACAGAACGGCAATGCCTCTGCTTCGCCAGCGCCTGGTATGTCCATGTCAAGGGTCGAGCAGTACATTCAGCGCAATGGTCCACGTCTGCTGTCTTACAAACCCATTAGTGGATCTGACTACATTCCTGTGCCCATGTCGAAGCGAAGCGCACAGCGTTACAGCATAGAGGAAGAGGTCGAGGAAATCGGGACGAATGGCACAGCGAAGAAGCGCCGGAAGAGAGGTTCTGTGGATCGATCATATCGCCCTGGTCCGGAGGAGATGGACGAGGAAGAAGACGATATGAACATGTCTCCTCAAAAGCGATCAAAGAAGCACATCGTTTCTATGGCTCGTACGAAAGCATCGCAGCAGCCCGTCCAGCATCTGCAGTCCTCGAACAAGTTTTCCCAGCTTCAAGAATTCGTATATGGCAACGAGGACGAAGGTGAAGAGCAGCGGGACCGGGATCTTTCTGCTGACGAGGAGGATGAGACGGAGGGCTACGGGCACTACTTCCAACAAAATGGAACAGCCACAGATCAGTTCGATGATGATCTCGTTGGAGGCGAGGAGGAAGATTACAGCGACCAGTATGGCGACGAGTACGATGAGGACGACGAAGAGCTCGAGGATGAGGAAGATGGATATGACTATGTTGGACAGCACCAACCTTCAAAAGTCTACTACGAAGATGCGCCCACGCCCAACACCCAGGCCACCAGCCGAGCAACGAGCTCTGGACCAGGCGCCACGGTCGAGGATGCAATTCCTCTGAGCGACAGCGATTGATTGTACAAGATCAGGGGTTTCGGAGCTCTGGATAGACAGGGGTCCATGGAGAATGGCAGTGGCTGTACAGATAACGGTTTCGAAATAGGGAGGGTCATGTTTGTTTCGAGCATTTGCATGCGATGGGAATGGCAAGCGACCAATAATGACACGAGCTTTTCTTTACTTCCTACGAATACTTTCTTCGGGTTCTTGTCGAGCCGTGCAGCCTACCTGACTGATCCTCGTAGCCCCGTCCGGATGGTTGGTGGCGCGAATCTTGAGATGTTCTTCAAACCAGAGAACACGCAAGCTGCGGTTCCCGCGGTTTGCAGCGAAAGAACGCACAACGAAAGCGGGCACGATTGGCAAGCACAGCTTGCCGATATGCCTGGACTGAGCAGGCACACTTTCCCATCAACCACGCGCACTGCAGCGCTGAGATGAATGTATGCGAGATTATATACCATATCTGATCGTCTGGGGCGAAGCCTTGCGGAGGCCAAGTCACTTCTACTGCACAACGGGAGCCATAAGCGGTACTCCGAATAACCTCCGACTCTCCGAGCGACGACGATCCTAACCGACGATCAAACCTCCACCACGTAGGGAAAGAACAGCCTGGAGCCTCATTATACTCTGTATTGCCCTCGTGTTTCGCGCAAGCATCTCTTGGCCGCTCACAAGATATCACAAGCACGTCTCAGCGCTGCTTCGCTACCATTTGACGCGTGGCCGTGCGAAGATGGCGAGGAAACCCTTCTAGAGCACAAACCTCCGACACTTAAAGCCCAATGGTCCGCTCCGCCATGGCGAGTCTGAGGCTTCTCCTCCACAAGCGAGACCACAGAGCGAAAGGCGGAGAGGCTCGGCTAGGGGGTAGTGCTCATGCCAATATTTGCCAATGCTGTCTGACACACGCTTGAAGCGTCTTGACGCCAGCCAGTTGCCACCAACATGCGGCTTGGGGCATGACTGGGCGTCGGGCTTGAATTGCTTGACTGAAGATCCGCCCCTTGACAGGATTAAACCCAGGACGCCAGGGTAAGCTCTTTGCTGAAGCCGTTGGGAAAACATGGCTAGGTCGAGGATGGACCAACCCTGAGCGGGTCCTCTGGGGGGATAGCGCCCTCGACTTTTCTGCATGTGGATTCTTGAATCCGCGGCTTGACAACACTGTTCACCTCGAGAGATGAGCGATGCTGTCAGGCCGCAACACGATCCACAAATGGACATCACGGCGCAGAAAGCTCCTTCTTACGTGGTGTCTAGGACGGCCTCAGCTGTTCGCCAGTGGTGCGAGTAGCCTTACGCAGAAGGTGGCAGCCCCCAAGGACCAAGCGACCATCTCGGATGTATACCAACATGGCTAGACGAGGCCGCCGCCACAAGCGGCGTCCCACCACAAGTCGAGTTTTACTGCTGATTCACCACTTGTTGCATGCACCGCTCGCGAAGCGCTTGGCTTCCCAGGAGCGCGTTCGCCCGGTGCTATTGTATTTGGGCACAGTGCTCCTGCGCGCTCTAACGAGATGATGGCATACGCAAGTCCATTCGAGCCCACCCCGGCTGTAGCAGAAGCTCGCTTTTGTCGCCACGCTTACCGGAACGCTCGAACGAGGTCGGGTGGTGTCTATATGAGTGAACGGCTTTCGCCTTCGACCGACGTGGTCTGATTCTCAGTCTCTTATGTTCATCGGGTTCTTTCGCTTGCGCCTTTGTCTGTCTTTAAGCTCTTAGTTGTGTTACAGTATTATTATAACATCCATATACCATGGCGGTATCACTCCTTTCGATGGCTATCCTGGCGATAGCCGTCACTCCCATCAGCGCCTGCAACTTTCATACACGACGATCCAGGTCGTTCTCTAATCCCCACACTGGTACTGTCTACAAGCGGGCCGAAGAGGCCATCGACTTCGAATACGTCAACTCGTTCGACTGGCACACGATTAAAGAAGGTTCGTTTGGTATTCGTACTTTACTCTCCTCCCGCTAATCCATGACTTCAGAATACCAACTCTGCCATTCTGGCACCAGTCAATCTCCCATCAACGTCCTCTCCTCGCAAGGCCTTGCCACCACCCACCCCCCGTCCTTCGCGGGCTATGCAGCACACGGACCCACGACCGGTACTTTCAACAACTGGGGCTTCGGCCCTGCTTACACCATCGACCATGAGGAAGGCGCCGACTTCTCTACCCTTCCAGCGCTGAGCTTCGACAATCAGACCGTCTTTCTTACCGGCTGGCATATCCATTTCCCATCCGAACACCTGGTGGATGGCGTCCGCTCCCGCGCCGAGATGCATCTGGTGCACACGAACGCGGCCGGCGATGCTGCCGCCGTAGTAGGAGTGCGCATCGAGCCTTCCACAACAACAAGCAGCGCTTTCTTCGACCAATTGCCCACGTTGATCCACTTCAACGATACCGCGGAAACAGCAGGAGTGCACATGGATCATATGCTCGCGATTGAGGAGGTCGGTCAGGTGCAGGAGTATTGGACTTACGCAGGCAGTCTCACGACGCCTCCGTGCAGCGAAGGTCTCCGGTGGTTCTTGCCCCAACGGACGCTCAAGGTCAGCACCGAGCAGATGGTGGCCATGCTGGAGGTGAGCCGGTTCAGTCACCGGATTGAGCAGGTGGTGTGGAACCAGGCCATCAATGTATGAGTGGGCGCGAGTTGGTACGATATATTTCCCATTAGACGAAAGATCTTTGGGAGCACTGCGGGCAGGAGAACCAGACAACTCGTGGATGAAAAATAGCGAAGGGGGATTTGTATTCTGTTTGGAACTATTAGCGCGCATTGTGACGGCGTTGCTTCGGCACATTTTGACATATACCACTCACTGCATTGCTGGCGTTGGGGCGTTTTTTTCTCTATCTTGAGAGTCTATTTCGGATCTTTCCAGAAGTCTTGACTATAGAGCTTATCGGATGCAACGATCCAGCGAGGTATGTGGCCATTTCATTGGCGGCTTTGCATCCGCGTGGACGAAGTTCTCGGGTCTCGGGATGGGACCAACAAAGTCACGACTGACGAGGTTCGTGGCGTAAGAGGGTGATCCGATCCTCGGGAACACTAGGCTATCACAGTCGCAATCTACTGCTGTGCACTTAATTCATGTAGTGAGCTTGGGTGACGCGCGCTCTTCACTGAAGCCAGCCTCGTCTGTCGCCAAGGGTCAATGCGAGTGAGTAAGTAAGTAAGGCATGGCATTGTCCAGGCCGGATCGTTGCCAGGGTGGTTCACTCTCTGACTGATGCGAGGGGCTTGATGCTTGATTTCGTAGAAGAAAATCTAGATGATGGATTTTTTTTGTGTTGCGAGGCCACGGCTGGATCGGATGGTCTTTGGTTCAGCAGGGAGCAGGGGAGGCTAACAAGCTTGGTTCAGGTCACACAGATTCATCATTTCACTATGCGAGCTATGCTGCCGCCGAGGGTATACCGAAACAAAATGGGGCGCCGCAATTGCTGAACTCATTCGATATCGTGGAGAGCTGTTGGCGACGGAGCAAACATCACTTCTTCCACGCCCTAGAGGTGGAGGTGACGTCTCCAGCTGCTCTTCTCCTTGTCCTGCCGGCCTTGCGCCATCCTCTCCTTCAGACGGTCCTCCTCGATGCTGGTGGCTCCCACGCTGTCGGCGCGCTCGGCGGCCGCGACGGCGCCCGGTGATACCACGGGCTCGAGCGAGTTCTTGCGCGACTCGAGCGTGATCCGGCTGGCGCGGCGGGTGGACTTGCTGGAGCGGCGGCCGTCCCTGGTCAGGTGCTTGCGGTAGAATTCAGAGTGCTTGAGCAGCCAGGGCTCGATGAAGGCGTCTGCGGCGTAGGGGTTGGTGCGGGCTGAACCCTCGGGTTGGTCGACGGCAAAGGCGTTGGGAAAGGCTTGGGCCATGGTGAAGATATGACTTGGGAGGTTTTGATCGTTGGAGACTGAACTGTGCCTGATGCTGGTGGTATGAGGTTATTGAACGGAGTAGTGGGGATTGAGGCACTCCATGCTGAGAGGCAAGGGCGTACTTATGCTTGGGCTCGAGACTCAGTAGCAATTCACTCGTATGTAGACCCAATCCTCTCACAGGGAGAGATGACGTCGCCCATGGTTGTGGTTTCGGGTCATATGCCTCGCCCTCATCTCATGCGAACCAACACGAGCCTCTCAACCTTCTAGCATCCGAGTGATCACCGTAAGCAGCCGCCCTGCGTATTTCGCGGCTTTCGTCGTTCAAATAGGGAACCCGCCTGAATACGGGCCGATGACTATAGACCACATAGCGTTGGACCCTTGAGGTCGGACTGGCAAGTTCCGATGCAGCGCGAGCCTCCAAGTCAGCAAGGGTCCCGGGCGGATGTGGTCGGAATCCTGCTGAGACGGTAAGGAGCCTGCGGGCCAGTGAGGGGAGTGGGTGCGGCAAATGCCTCAACTTTGCTCTCGTGCGTTGTCATGGAGGGTAATACGTCAGCGGAGCGTCTCCAGGACCGACTTACCAGTTCTGAGTGATATTAACTTAAGGGGGACGGTCCGACTTGGAGATGCGACTTGCTGGCGGCGAGATTCGCTGGTGGTCGGCCCGTCCGTATCAGGAAATGCTCCCGTCCGCGCCAAGTGCTGCCGACAAATTTGGCCTCCAGGGCAGTTGCACGCCCGTTTCATTCAACACAACGAACAAGCCAATTCTGAATGGCCACAGCGTGGTCTCATCCTGATGCAACAAGGCACATCTCTTCAGCGAGCACCGGGGCTCAAGCTCGTCAAAGATACGCCCAAAGGTAGGTGAGAGCCCGTGTTGCACATCACGAAACATCCGACTCGTTCACAGCATGATGTGTACCACTTGCAAAATCCGAAGACCTCAATCTCTGACAGACGCAACTCTGCCGTAGGACGAGGCGTTTTTGCAACGTGCGCCATTCCTGCAGGAACAGTCATCGACATCAGTCCCGTCTTGATTTTCCCGAACGATGAAGTTGAAGCCCACACAAGTCGAACATTGCTGCAGCACTACACATAGTCAGTTCCGCCGTGCTACCCGAGGCCTTAGTTCTCGCAACTTCGAAGTCAGCAATTTTACTGATGGTCCGTCCCAAGTACATGGCCGTCCTCGATACCCGGCCAACCACCAACACAAGCCATAGCACTCGGCTTGGGTTCACTCTTCAACCACTCCACGCTGCATCAGAACATTGGTTGGAAGCGTTTGCTCAACGACGAATGTCTCATATATACTGCGCTTCGTGACATTGTGGACGGCGAAGAGTTGTGCATATCGTACGGCGGACCTGGTGTCCTCTGGTTTGAAGACGCCGACGCCAAGGAAGTTGAGGAGGCGGACCGAAGACAAAGGGCTGAGGAGTTGGGCGATATAGGACGAGGTGAGTTGGATATCAGCGGACTCGGACAGATCTCTCTCGATGCAGAATAGCAGACGCTCCTGCAGAGAGGCGTGGCCGTCATCTGCAGCAGCTTTCAACTCTTGATATGGGTGTCGTGCAGACAGTGCACCGTCGCTGACCCCGACTACAATACACTTATTGTCCTGCAGTGACGCGGCACTACTAACTCCAGATGCACCGTGTTCAAGGCAGCGCCACCGGGCGTTTGCCGATTGAGAGGACTGACTCTGAGTAATGCGGAGGTCCACCCCAGAATCCACCCCGCATCGCAAAGCCAACCGAGAAAATCTACCGATTGCTTAGCCTAAACTGCTAGTAAGGGAAGGTACTCTCTGCATACACCCCGCTCTATCTCAATTTTTCGGCGCAACTATGGATGATCATCAGACTTGGTCCACTAGGGTGCAAACCTCGGTGTCATTGTTCTTACTTCGGTTCGACACCAGCATCTGGACCCAATCAGATGACCACTGTGGTCAGTACGGCAGATCTCTTCTCAAGGCGTGGGTAAACCAAGGCCGGCCCTTCTCCCCGGGGCGCACGTCTACAGCACGTCTGCCACGATCGACAATCAGCCTCAATGCCTTCCCCATGCGCCAAGGCTGCGCTTGCTCGACGGATCGTGAGTGAAGTCATGCACCGGCGCATTCCTTGAATAGGCATGTACCACTGCTACATCGCCATGGATTTCAACTTAAGAGTGCCAGAGCCGGCCTACGGCTGGATTGCACAGTCACGCACATACAGCAATGCAGCTCTCCAGAATCCTCTTCGGCTTGGCAACAGTGCCTCTAGCTGCAAGTAGAGCATTCAACAGGCGGCAGTCTGGCGAGTCGGATCTCTCGGGCATTGAGCGCATCAATTATACCTACTTCGGTGGCAATGATGGACCGGTCACGGTCGACATAGGGCTTAATGCCGGTGGAAGGAACCAAACAGCCCCGATGCTGTATGGATGGATGTTCGAGGATATCAGCCATAGCGGCGATGGCGGTATCTATGCTGAGGCCATTCGCAATAGAGCGTTCCAAGGCTCTGACCGCGAGAACCCTGGCCTTCCTTTCGGTCCTTCTCTTGACGGATACTATCCAGTAGGCAATGTTACGCTCAGACTGAGCCGTATGCAGCCGCTCTCGGATGCACTACCTGTTGTCTTGGAGATGGAGATCGACCCAAGTGCAGAGGGTGAGGTCGGCTTCTTCAATGAAGGCTGGTGGGGCATCAATATCGAGCCGGGCACGTACAACGCCTCCTTCTATGCCAAAGGAAATGGAGCCAAAATGAATGGGACCCTATCCGCTGTCGACGTCTCATTGCGATCGAATCTGACCGACGATGTTTGGGCCGAAGAGTCTATTGAGCTGACATCCGAGCGCAACATCAGCTACTTCGATTGGACACGGTTCGAAACGCAGCTCACCGTGACCGAGACGGCACCAAACTCGAACAATTCGTTCTATATCACATTCAATGCCTCCGAGGTTGCCGGAGACGTCTTTTACTTCAGTCTGATCAGTCTCTTCCCTGAGACCTACAAGGGTCGGCAGAACGGCATAAGACGAGATCTTGGTCAGGTTGTCGAGGACCTCGGGACTCGATTCTTACGCTTTCCAGGTGGCAACAACCTTGAAGGCGAATCTATCGATCAACGCTGGAAATGGAACGAGACTCTAGGGCCACTTATTGACCGCCGTGGCCGAGTTGGCAATTGGGGGTACTACAACACAGATGGGCTTGGCCTGATGGAATATCTTTACTTCTGCGAAGATGTCGGTATGGAGCCGATTCTTGGCGTCTATGCAGGCTACTCTCTCGACAATTACGGCGCTGGCGAGACCTCTTTCCCCGAAGACCAGATGTATCTTGTGCTAGAAGATATTCTCAACGAGCTAGAATTCATCACTGGCAATACCAGTACCACCTGGGGTGCATACCGGGCCGAGCTCGGTCACCCGGAGCCGTTCGTGCTCAATTTTGTCGAGATTGGTAACGAGGACTGGTTCAGCAGCAGCTACGGTTATCGCTTTCCTTACCTATATCAGGGCATTAAGGATGCTCACCCGAATCTGACGTTGATATCGTCGGCGTATGACGAGAGAGACTACAACCTCAGCATACCGGCAGGTGCTATCTGGGACACCCATCATTACGAAGAACCGTCGTACTTCCTTACGAATTTCGACTTCTACGACAACTGGCAGGAGGAAACAGGTAATGAAGGTGTCGGCGTGTTCATTGGCGAATACTCGGTCTTCCAGATCGACACTCCTGACGGCGAGGTTAATTTTAGCCGTCCGGCCGACATCCACATCGAGTACCCACAGCTTCTGTCCATCATCGGCGAGGGCGTGTATCTACTTGGCGCGGAGAGGAACCCCGACGTCGTGCGTCTCTCGGGCTATGCTCCCAGCTTCTGCAATCTTAACAGCGTTGACTGGGATCCTGACCTGGTCTCGTTTACGGCCAACTACAACGAGACGGTGCTCTCGGCGAGCTACTACCTGCAGCAGCTATTCGCTCACTATCACGGGACCGAGACTCTGCCTGTGACAAACCCGGAAGGCGATTTCAATCCACTGTGGTGGAGTGCTTCCATAGACACTGGCTCAAATGCGGTATACTTCAAGGTCATCAACAGTGGCAATAGCAGTGTGGCACTGACCATCGACATCGGCGCAGATTACACAGGGGTCAATGGGACCATCTTGGTATGTACACCTCCATCAATGCTCCTGGAAACCTTGATTGACGATATGAGCAGACCGCACCCAGCTTAGACTCGCAAAATGATCCAACGGGCCACGTGGTGGTGCCCGAATCCATTTCTGATCTTCCAGCACCATCTGGGCAGTCCTTCACATGGAATGTGCCCTTGTACTCGGTCAATGTCCTGCAGATTGACTTGAGCTAATGAAAATGAAAAAGGGGTTGAGAGACATGCGAGACTGCAGTGAGACCTTTGTTGACGGAAAGACGAGGGATGGGAAGCATCCGAGCGCTTGAGACGGCCACGGCGGCTACTTCGATTGCGCCAAGCTTCGCGCAATGTTGATAGAGAGCAATGATTCAACGAGACTAATTCGGCGTGGCGCCGTCAGAAACGAGATATTCGATACTCTGTATTTCGTAACCGTCTTGTCTAGACCACATCCCGAGCTAGGGAAAAGGGCGTTCGGGTAGTGGAATAGACTTTACCAGGTGAGCGGATAGTCGGTAGCTCTGAGGCAGGGCGCCATGCGTCGTGACGATTCTCTTGACGCCTTTTGGCCTGCTTACTGCAGGTTTGTGCTTTGCCCCGTAAATCGGAGTGTGACAACCCAGCACTGCAGGGGGAACATTGAGCCTCGGCAGCTGACATCATGCCCGGACTTGTGCAGCAGCTCTTGTGGCAGCTACAGCGTCGTGCACTCGCTCCGGTCGCCGTACAAGTAGAAATTGACTGTCCGGCTCGTGTTACAGAAGCAGTTTTCCATGCCCGGACGTTCCCGGCGTGGTGAAGTCGAGTTTGAGTGCCATGAGCTTAGCAGTGCTGCCGCATGCTATTGGTGGAAGATGACCAGCGTAGGCGGCCGTAGCGTGCCTTAGGCCCGGCGGTTACATGCCTGTGAGTGCTCCTATTCGCTTTTGATAGGCTGTATCTTCGTGGATCCTAGCCGATCTGGATGATCGCGGCCCCCAAGTGCGTCGTTTCTCAAGGGTTTCCCCAAGCGTTTTCTGCACTCTGTTCCTGCGCGTCACGTCCCTCTGCCAATCAAGTCACTACCTCTGCTGCATTTCACCGTTTTCCTCCTCCCATTTCACAATTCCAAGACGTCTACTCCGACGGTCCGCCCCTCAAACCCTGGACCAACAGACTTGCCCTGCTGCCCTCCAAGTCCCTGCTTGCATCCTGGCCAATCCATCCGGCGGAGCAACCGCTGACAGACCTCAGGGTCCGTGCATGCGCTCTCGACCTCGCCATGAACTTCATCGTAGCCATGTGTGACCTCTGTCCGCCTTTTACTCCTTCCACGCACTCACTCTGCTATCACCTCGTGTGGCGGGGCTTAACGTCGGTTGCTGCAGCCGTCACCTCGCTCGAACCATTCGAAACTCTCGCCGCGCTGACTATGGCCGTCCCCATCTGAGCCGATAACATAGCTGCACCCTGCTGATCGCGTCCTGTCTTCCTCTTAGTCCCTTCCAAACCACCGTCCCTTACACTCGCTTCCGAAGGAGAGCTGGCTTTCTTTCTTCATCGGACGTCATCCTATATGTCTGCCTCTTCATAGCCGTGATCGCGGCCAGACCTCTGTTTACTGCGACATAGCCAATAGATCGACATTGAAACGGGCCGGACCCCATACTCCACCAGGTCGACCGCGGGGCTGATGAGCTTCGGATATAACACAATCAAATCCTCATATCGGGCTCCGCCACATACACGACCATGCCTCCACCCGTCTGGTCTGTACCAGACTACCTGGATGCGCGGTCGTTAGGAGACTTGGACCAGTCTCAAGATTTGGTCAGAAGAGTCAATGTGCCGATCAACAGCACAACGCCGCCGGCGCTCGAGGAGGCTATCCAGCAGGACCCTTTCTCACAAGCCGGCAAATATGGCCTGCTCTTCGTCTACTTCGCCGTCATCCTGCTAGTCGCGACTGCATTCATGCGCGTCTTTCACTACTGGGGCGACAAGATCCGGACCGCCCTACACAAAGAAGATCTGATCGAATCGGCAAAGGAATGGAGCGCCAACTCAGCTATCCCAGACACCGATTCCGTCATGCCAACGAGCTCGCAAACCGACGGCTCAACCAGACACTTCTTTCCAGCGACTGGCCCCCTCGTGCCCCAAAAACCGAAAAAGCAGGCGGCCGTATCAGCGATCGCCCCCATTAACAACATCATTGCTGTCTTCCGTTGGGTGTTCTACCGTCCCATTCCGCCACTGCAGATATGGAAATTCCGTTTCGTCTTCCCATCGCTGAATGTCATCGCAGTGGTCTTGGCCGCAGCGATCTCGTCTCTGTTGTACTGCTTCCTTCCACAGCCGTACTTCTATGCCTCCATGTCGTACGGTTCGCCGCCGTTGGCAATCCGAGCAGGCATGATCTCGGTGTCACTTCTTCCCTGGATCGTGGCAACCTCGGCGAAAGCCAATATCCTCACCTACCTGACAGGCATCGGACACGAGCGGCTGAATGTCCTCCATCGATGGGCGGCCTACTTGTGTGCCGTGTTTGCCGCCATTCATGCAGTACCATACTGGTGGCAATCAGTCCGAGACGAGAGTGGATTTACCATCTTCAAACTCTATTTCAACCAGCAGTACTACATCTATACCACAGGTATCGCGGCAGTCGCGCCTCTGATCTTCCTGGTGCTTCACTCTCTGCCGATCATGCGTGCCAGGCTGTACGAGTTCTTCGTCATTCTGCATGCACCAGTTGCATACGCCTTCGTTGGGCTGCTGATGTGGCACTGTAACAACTATCTCACGTCTTGGAGCTATCTCTACACCACAATTGCACTCTTGGCGCTGTCCCTCGTTTCGCGCGCCTTCTACTTGAACTGGATGAACCCACTGCGCAATTCATTCCTTATCGGAGAGGAATCGGCTGTTACCATCCTGCCAGAGAATGCCGTCAAAGTCACGATTCCAACCCAGAAGCGATGGAAACCAGGACAATACGCCTATCTGCGTATGCCGGGCGTTGCACTCTTCGAAAATCATCCATTTACCATCGCTTCGCTGTGCAGTGAAGACTTCCCTTCAGAATACGGCGAGCAGTATCGTGACATGATGCTAATCTTCCGCCCGTTTGGTGGATTCACACGCAAGCTTTACGACACTGCTCTCAGGAAGGGCCCGCACAAGACTTACCGCGCTTACGTGGACGGCCCATATGGCGGCACACAACGGCAAATGTCCAGCTTTGACAACGTGGTTTTCTTTGCTGGTGGCTCCGGAATCACCGCCATTGCGTCGCAGGTCCTGGACCTCGTGAAGCGCATGCGCGACGGCAAGGCAACGACCACCAGTGTCACAGTTGTGTGGGCCATGAAACGACCTGAGCTAATGGAATGGTTCAAGGAGGAGCTCCGAATCTGCCGTGAACACGCTCCCCCAGGTTCGATGCAATGTCACTTTTTCATCACTGCTGCGAAGCGCTATGAGAACTTTGGGGCGCAGCCACCGAGGGAGTCGCAGCGATACAGTGGCTTCAAGGAGAAGATCAATGATGCGCTCCAGGGTGTGGCATCAAAGCGCAACTCTGCTCTCATAGAGCAACACCCTGATCAGAAGCCGTCTCCGGAGTTCGATGCCATGACTGCCCTTCCACAGGCGGCCTACCTCTCACCCGACAGTGCGCGTCGTCCGCAGCCATCGCCAACGACGGCGCAGTACTTTCCACCACCTCCTACGACTAATCGCCAGAGCACCATCTCGATGGCACAAAATGACGCTATTCGGCGGTTTGATTTCGGCTTTCCCCAGACGCCGACAGCATTTCAGAAGAATCTCATGCGCTTCGCCTTTCTGCCCACCACGATACGGCGTGACGGATGGCGAACAGAGTACGGTCGGCCCGACATCCCATACTTGTTGAAAGGTCTGGCACGCGAGTTTGGAAGGCGGAGCTGTGTGTTCGTTTGTGGACCTCCACAAATGCGAGTGGACGTATCGAGAACGGTTGCCGACCTGCAGAAGGAGGTCTGGAGCGACTCGGCGAAAGACGAGATATACCTACATGCCGAAAATTACGCTCTCTGAGCGACGACGCGCGGGCCGGACGACTTTTTGAATTTGAGCAAGCGAGCATTTCGAGAGAAGGGAACAGAATTCGATGAAACTGATGATACCCCCTAAACCACCATTTCCCACCACTTTTCGGTCATTCTGAAAGGCTGTGAGGAGGCTAGGACGGCGCCGCGATGAGCGCCTCTTTCATATACCAGCTATAGTGTACAGATATGCAGAGTCGAAGTCCAGATAATAATTACCTACCTTTCTGGTGAATCCGAGCCCACCAAAGTGCGCTGCAGGCATCACTGCGAATGCGCCATCTCCTCTCACCCGCACATTGTCTCCCACAATGCAGTCATAGCTCGGTAGAGATGATGTGAGCGGTGACAAAAGCAACCAACTCTAACCCGTGCTTGCTAAACATCCAAGACGGACGAGGTGGTGTACTACGAGGAAATCCCGTGCTTGCGGCCGAGACACCACGTGACAGACAGCGCGGCGGAGATTCGCAAGCGGAGCTTACAAAGGTGCTAATTGGCGGGTCTCACTGGTCGACCCAGTCACAGGCCTCAGAACTTCGCGCCAGTGACTTTAGACCCTAAACGCGTCTTCGACCGGAGTTCAGCTCGAGAATTCCGTGCCGAAAAAAAAGGACGAATTATTACCAACTTCAAGATTGCACGTGAAGCGCAGTACGCTCATATTCCGTCGTTCGTGGTCAGCCGTCTGTCTTTGCATGGGTCCCTTTTGTCATCAGAATAGCTGTGGGTCAAGTAGCCAACGCAGTGGCTTCGTAGATCCGAAAACACTCTATATAGGAGCATAACTGCCCCTGCCTCACGGAGTCCGACGGCCCTCCATCAATCCAAAACACGCTTCATTATCGTTGACTTGTCCAATTTATATCTATTGCGTGATTGTCGCCTAACGCTATTTCCGGCATCTCTACTTCCTGTACACTTCGCTTTGCTTTCTCTTTCCCATCCCCCTTGAGCCCACTGAACTTCCCAACATGTCCGAGCATCAGATCGTTGTCATTGGCGCCAGCTTCGCAGGCCTCACGGTGTCCCATAACCTGCTCAAAGATATCATTCCTGCCATCCCGAAACAAAAGTTCAAGGTCGTCCAAGTCGCACCCTCGGACCAGTTCTATTTCAAGATTGCTGCGCCGCGAGTTCTGATCAACCCGCAGTCGCTGCCCCTCGAGAAGGCCCTCATCGATTTCAAGAAAACCTTCAGCGGATACAGCGCAGAGCAATACCAGTTCATCAAGGCATCCGCTACCTCGATCGATCCTGCCACCAAGACTGTCAAGCTCAGCAATGAGTCTTCAGTCAAGTACGACAGCCTGGTCATCTGCTCCGGCACTTACTTCGATAATGACCTATGGTCGACAGCCCGAGGAGAAGAACCCTTGAAGGCCGCCATCAAGGATCTCCACGAGAAGCTTCCCAAGGCCGAGACCATCGTCATTGGTGGTGGTGGTGCAGCCGGCACCGAGACCGCAGGCGAGCTGGGCGACCTCTATGGCTCTAAGAAAGACATCACCCTATATTCGGGCACATCCCAGCTGCTGAACAATCTAAACAACAAGGCGGTGGGCAAGGATGCAGAGCAGCGCCTGCTCAAGCAGGGTATCAAGGTCCAGCACAACATTCAAATCACCTCTCACCGCTCTGAAGGCGGTAAAGAGGTGTTGCAGCTGAGCAACGGCGAGACCAAGACGGTGGACGTCTACATTGGCGCTGTCGGCGATAGACCCAGCACCAGCTTCGTGCCCAAAGAGTGGCTCGACGACAAGAACCGAGTCCTGACCGACCCTCAGACCCTGCGCTTGAGTGTGGATGGCGTCAGAGGCGTTTACGTCTATGGTACCGCTGCCAGCTACTCTAACGGCTCCATCGCCGACGTTATGTTTGCGAAGAAGGCTATTCTGGAGACCTTGAAGAACGATCTGGCCGGCAACGGTAAGGCCCTAAACCCCCTCGCTTTTCGTGTGCTAAATCCTTCCTAGAACCCGCCCCGCGGACCAAGAATGTCTACAAGAAGATCACCAGCGACATGCAATTTGTGCCTGTTGGGTCTACACAGGGTGTCGGTATTGCTTTCGGCTGGAAGGTGCCCAGTTTCATGGTCAAAATGGCCAAATCCAAAGACTTCATGATCGGCAACGCTTCGAAGGTCGTCGCCGGAAACTCCTAGGACTCGTGGGCGGGGCCCGGATTGGACAGAAGGAGTCGGCTTGCGCTTTCAGAGATACCCTGGGCATGTCTTTCTAGCGATTTTGGACACCTTAATGTGGTGTTGATAGATAATTGAAGACTTTGGATTTGAAACGCGTTTCGTGCTGTGCTTCGCATGTGCTCTCCGCATCTGAAATCGACGATCATGCCCCAAGAGCTGCGACCTAGCTGCACCCGGCTTCTCCCGGCCCCCAATTATATTTGCGCAGTCGCGGCGGCCCAGGGTCAAGCGATCGCAGCTTCAGTTACCAAAAAGTGAATGCTTCGTAGCTGCAGCTCCGCAACATTTTTCCCCCTCTTCCTCCGATTCTCATAACTCTGATACATAACGCTCCTTCTGTCTTCCTGCGCACGCCATGTTCTCTCTCCGTACCACATATTCAGCGACCACATCGCTCAAACACTCAACCACAGCTGCATCGTTACGCTATACCTCTAATATTATACGTTTACACGGTGTCAGAATGGCTAGCACAAGAACGGAGACCGATGCCTTTGGACCCGTGGAGGTGGCATCGGACAGGTACTGGGGTGCGCAGACCCAGAGGTCGCTGGGCAACTTCAACATCAACTTGCCGCAGGAGAAGATGCCCGAGGGTGTGGTGAGAGCGTTCGGTATCCTCAAGGGAGCTGCTGCTACCGTCAACATGAAATACGGCCTAGGTGCGTCGCTTCGCTGGAAAGCTCTCCATGTACCGCCGAATCGCACACTGCAGCAATGCTGATACCTTCACAGATCCCAAACTCGGTGAAGCCATCCAGCAAGCCGCCTCCGAAGTTGCAAGTCTCAAGCTCGTTGACCACTTCCCTCTCTCCGTGTTCCAGACCGGGTCTGGCACCCAGTCCAATATGAACGCCAACGAGGTCATCTCAAATCGTGCCATCGAGATCCTGGGCGGAACCATGGGAAGCAAGAAGCCGGTACATCCCAATGACCATGTCAACATGTCTGCCTCGTCCAATGATACCTTCCCTACTGTCATGCACATTGCTGCTGTTCTTGAGTTCGAGCAGAAGCTCCTGCCTGCCCTCACCCGCATGCGCGACACTCTCAAGCAGAAGTCACAAGCGTTCGAGAAGATCATCAAGATTGGCCGGACACATCTGCAGGATGCTACGCCCTTGACGCTTGGGCAGGAGTTTGGCGGCTATGTTGCTCAGCTTGACCGCAACATCGAGCGCATCAATGCTTCATTACCTCACCTCAGACAGCTCGCACAGGGCGGCACAGCCGTTGGCACCGGTCTCAACACGTTCGAGGGCTTTGCCGAAGGTGTTGCGGAGGAGGTCAGCAAGTTGACCGGCACCAAGTTCATTACAGCACCCAACAAGTTTGAGGTCCTCGCTGCCCACGACTCCATTGTTGAGGCTTCTGGATCTCTCAATACGCTCGCTTGCAGTCTCTTCAAAATAGCCCAGGATATTCGATATCTTGGCTCTGGTCCCCGCTGCGGTCTTGGGGAACTCATCCTTCCCGAGAACGAACCTGGCAGCAGTATCATGCCCGGCAAGGTCAATCCCACACAGTGTGAGGCCATGACCATGGTCGCGGCTCAGGTAATGGGCAACCACGTCGCTACCACTGTGGGCGGCATGAGCGGCCAGTTTGAGCTCAACGTTTTCAAGCCTGTGATGATCAAGAACCTGATGCACTCTTCCCGATTGCTTACCGATACCATGAATAGCTTTGTCGACCATCTGCTGGAGGGCCTGCAGGCTGACGAGAAGCGCATCTCCGCGCTACTCAATGAAAGGTAAGTCTTTGAGTCGGCCTTTATCCCTGGAATGCTCCCCCAAGAAATCTGTCCGACAGTCAGTGCTAACAACCCCAGTCTGATGCTGGTGACCTGCCTCAATCCTGTCATTGGATACGATATGGCCAGCAAAGTCGCCAAGCATGCTCACAAGAATGGCTTGACGCTGAAAGAAGGCGCCATGGAGCTCAAGGCTTTGTCCGAGGCGGACTTCGACAAATATGTCCGGCCAGAGCTCATGCTGGCGCCGGCGAAGAAATGAATCCGCAACGCATCGCCGACAAGGTGAATGGCACTTTGTTCAGGACAAGAAGTTGGCCATGTTTGGGACTGGAGCATGCCAATGGCTTTGATGATCGATACAGAGTGCGTGCTACGAGGTCTCAATGCACTGCGTTGTCTTTCACGTGCCATATCGTCGCAATTTTAGCTAAGTAGCTGTAGATTCTGAGCATCTGATACCCTGCCGCTTCACTCCGCGACCTTTTTCTTCGTCCATGTCCCTGGATTCATTGTCCTCGTCCGTTGCCGTTGTCCGCTGCCCTTGCCCTTGCGCTTGCGCTTGCGCTTGCCCTTGCGCTTGCCCTTGCGCTTGCCCTTGCCCTTGCCCGTTGTCCTCATGCATGCTGACCTCGAACCCGTTCTCATCTCCACGTCCTTCGACCATTGCTTTTGACGTTGGGCCAGCTTTTGAGTCATCATTGAGAGTCATCCATTGAGATCATTGAGAGACACTTGGTTTCGCCGCCAGCTTTCTTTCCGAAAGGCGAAACGACTACTCACAACCGGAACCGCGTGAAGGTGGTCTCTCGTTTTCCAGTCAGCCTCCTCGCCCAAGCAAACCCCGAAGGGGAAACCTGGACGGATCATAGGCATTTGTTTGATGCATTGGATCCGAAACAAAAAACCACCTGTGTTGCTGGTCAGGCAAACAAGGAGTTTTCGAATCTTCACCTCCGCCTTTCTGATTTTTTCAAGTTTGTTTTTGAAGCTTTTTTTTTTTCCAGGTTTGTTTTTGATGCTTTTTGATTCCCCGTCAGGATTTTTTTTGTGGTTTGTTTCTGTCCTCCAACACCTGCACAGCCGTACTCGCTAAGGAGCAGACTCAGACTGATCCCACCAAGGAGAATGCAGCCCACAATGACAAAGGAAAGACAAAGGAAAAAGTAACGACCCCAGACACTACTCATAAGGAGCAAGCTCTAAAATCCCATATGTAAGTAAGCGCTCCCATAGTCACTGCGTCCAGTGAGGATGGTTTGCAGTGAATTGTCCAAATCGGTACCAGACGGGAAGTCTCTGACAACTCGTAGTCCCCTGGCCAGTAGACCGAATTCACTGCCCTCTGCGGTGAAGATCACCTCGTGCAAAGCCGACGGCGCGACGCCGGTATGAGTTCCCCCAGATAGATGCAAAAGCCCCCAGATCGGACACCCAAGATGCCTTACGGCGTGAACACGGCACGGAGGTACTTAACAACCCCGTGTCGGTTTTCTGTGGGAAGGTCGGGGCCACAATAAATGTGACCCTTTTTCAGTTGGCTCCAGAACCAGTCAAAGAAGGGAACTCTGAGCTGGTCTGGATGGTCGTCCTCGATCGACCGCCAGCAGGTAAAAGCCACGTCTTCCCTGCATTCTTCATGAGCATCGCACGTAGGCGCAGAGCAGTCCCATTTCTGGGTTCTCTTTACCCCGTTTACGAGAGGCTCGGTGAATCGTACAACTGTGGGAAGCCGCAACTCCACCTTTTTTCTGTCAAAGACCTTCTGGTCCCCAGTCCGAAGAAACTTCGGAATCAGGGAGAAGGGTCTTTTCGCCGTGTCTCTCCGGCGATCGACAATCGAGGCCGTCGCCACCTTGGCCATTTGCTTCAAGCAGGGCTTGAGAGCAAAAGACTTCCGGTGGTTCTGGTTGAGACAACACACCTCACTCACGAGCTTGCTGGGGACTTCAGCAATCGTTTGAGCTTCTTTGGTGCGGAGGGGAAGAGAGGCCGGAGCAGAGGATAGGCAGGAATTCACGAGCCACGGCCGAGACCGCTGCTCTCGCTTCATCCGCCTATCTTGCAAAAGAGAGGAAGACATCTGTAGCAGAAGTTAGCAAATGGTCTCGAGGAAGTGCGATGGTCTACGAGTGGTTTACGGGTCCGGTGATAGAGCTCTCCGAGGACCGATCGAGGTCAGACGTGTTCCACTCACTGCCTCTTGTCACGGTCTCGTCGAGATATTCACCGGCCCGGGTTGCCTGCATTGTCGCGGGCAACCCTTGTCGTAATGTCCGGGAACTGGCGTGTTGGTGAAAGTGTCGAAGTAGGCTCCAACAACGTGAGGTGGTGACGATGTGCATTGACGGCCAGGTGAGGCGGCGCCTAGGTGGGTTGACGGCCAGGTCAGGCGGCGACCAGGTGAGGCGGCGACAAGGTCAGGCGGCGACAAGGTCAGGCGGCGACAAGGTCAGGCGGCGACAAGGTCAGGCGGCGACAAGGTCAGGCGGCGGTAAGGTGAGACGCCAGCGACGTGTAATGTTGATAGGCAGCGGCATGGCCATTTAATTCTTGGTGGTCGAGTTCCCTGAAGCGTCTGATGATATGCGAAAGGCAGAAATTAAGGCGTGGAGTTGACTGGCCGTAAGTGAAGGGCAAGGCCTAGGGCAGGGCCAAATAGGGGCGAAGGCGCAGCCGTAGGCGGATGCAGGGCTGCAAGTGCGGCGGTCTGGCAAGCCAAACACGCAAAGCGGCACCTGGAGCTCGCCAAGCGTAGGTAAGCTCCAGGTGCTATTGGGGGTCTGAAAGGGCTCAAAACCGCAATTTGGTGAGTCCAGCTCCAGAGTGATCTGATGAGTGCTAGATGGCGATGAGCACAAACTCCCTGCTGACCAGAAAGTGCTGCTTATCGTAAGGAATGATCCAGTGGCCTCATAGCCGAGTTTTGGTGAGTTTCTGGTGGATTTGTGTCCTGGACAAGCCAAGAGATACTGGTCGGCCAGATTTCCAGTGTGCGGCTTTTGAGGTCGAAAACTCATACCTTGGGAGTTCTACAGTCTACGAGGGGCAAGGGGGGCAGGAAACGGGAAAGGAAAGTGAGCTTACTTTTCAATGACTTGTGTGAGTGTATGATATGACCTGTGATGTGAATCAGCGGTATGCAAAGTTCAGAGATAGCCAGGGAGAGTACTCACAGAGAAAGCAGGGAAGGGACGAAGAAGAGAAATCGAGGAGGCGAGGGGGACAGGGCCTACTTATAGGTTTGGGCTCTGGAGCAGAGATGGGCTGTGCTCACAGAGTCGGCTAGGACAGTGGGAATCAGGGTTCATGTGTGTGGCTCTGAGCGCCCAATGGACGCGTGGGTTATAATGACGGCGATGATGTGTGTGTTGGTATCAGAGAGTCGAGTTCGAACTTGCTAGCGAGCTGTCCATGGCCAATATGAAGAGCAGGGTCAATCGATTCAGACCAAGACGAGCATTCTCATGTCAAGAACCATGTCGATTGCTTGGTTGTAGCCCGACTTTCAAGCTGTGGGCATTGTCCAAAATGGTGACAGAGGGTGAGAGTGCACCGCGAGATGACGAAAGTCTGGCCGAGTTCGGCTACGAGGGGGAGTGTTCGGAGGGGTGTTGTTGACGGCGGCCGTACTGAGCACGAGGCAGCGCCAGTTCTTTGATACGCACTCATTGGTGTAGCCTGCAGAATACATTCAGTGGCAGGAGAAGAGGCGCTCCTGCCGATACCAAGCACTTCCCAAGCGATAACGATTCCCATGAAGATCAATATTGAAAGTCCCACATGACAGCCAACATTTCAGGGAATCTCGCTTCGCGCCCGGCCATTTTGTGCTGACACAAGAGAACCACACAGTTTCCTATTTGGCAAGACTCTGATAGGAGTGTTGGACGGGGCAAGCGTGGCCATCGCGCCTTCCCTACCTTTTCTCTGCACTCCAGCCATCCTCGTAGCCGCAACTTGCGGCACTGCACGTGATTTCTGCCGTAATGGGCGATAGTGACGCCCCACCGCACAACAACTGATGACGACAACAGAAAAACATCAAATGACCCCCACAAGATTCTCGAGGCGCATTGAAAGTCCCATTGAGGGTGTTATTGAGACTGCTTGAAGTTCAACTAAGGTAAGGATGAGGTTGAAATTGAGCTCGGGTTGTTTGACAGCCGAACCAGCGCTAGGATCGAGATCCGGGGTGGGCAAATTTAGGGGTCCAGGCAAAGCTGCCAGGGGGCGTTTGTTCTTGGCGGCTGGGATCCTGGGAATTTTCCAGAGTGGTAGTACTCCAAGACCCTGCTGAGAAGAGCTGATCTGCGTTCATACCTGAGGTGAATGCCGCATCTATTGTCATTTTGAGCCAAGCTAATTGCAATCGTGTCACACGCGCAGACGATTGACAAGAATACTTTGATACAGGCTAGTGTAGACACAGCGGATCGCCAGCTGTTGACGACAGGAGCAATACAAATACAGAGCAAGAAAATCGCATGTAGATTGCCCGCGTCTCAACACATCGCTTATCCGGTGCGATCCAGTTGACGCTACATCTCGAAGGTGAGTCTACCCAAAAGCTAGTCTTTGCTGGCCTTTCTCTGCTTTTCCAGCCTTTGCACTTCCCCGACCTCGTCCGTTTGCGAGTCCACCGCCACGCTTGATCTTAGAAGCTGGATGTCCAGGAGGCCGGCCCTTGGTCTGCTCGTGTTCTGGCTGAACAGGCATCTGCGAGTCCTGAGCCTGCAAGTCTTTGGCAAAGTGCCAGTCCTGATGCTGTTCCCTATCTCCTTCCGGTATCTGCTTGCTGCACTCTGCGCAGAAGAAATATGTTGCAGTGTCCCGCTCAACTGAACCACTCATATTAGCCGCCGCGTCATGTTCATCTTCACCGTACATGTCACGGTCCTCTTTTGCATCTGAAATGCGTCGATCCCCTTCCGCATCGTCATCACCGCGGCTATCATCCCTAGCAAAAAAACGTCCAATATCTGGGCCGTCGAGTTTGCGCTTCTTCGTTGGGCGCGTGGCGTCATTTCCTGGCACAGGCGTTGCGCTGTTGGACCTCTCTGCCTCCAGCGCCTTCGCCTCATCGCCCTTGACCAAGAAACTACCGATGCCTCTGTTGCCCGTGATACCATCCTCAAAACCGCCAACGCTCAAGCTTAGATTAGCACAAGGCCACGCGCGACCATCTACCACAACTTGACCCATCAAAGTCTTCGCTAATTCGAAGAGTGTGTTCTCGTCGATCTTCTTCCCGGTCGAGATGGGCAGCTGTTTGCTCCTTGTTGTACCACCCTGTCTGTGGTGCAAGTTCATAGTCTTTGGTCGTCGCCTGTTTTCGGTGACTCCCTCTTCGACTAGTCTCGCGTAGATATCAGCAACGAAAATCCTCAGCCACCTCACCGCCTGCTCAAAACTGTTGATGCTAGGACGGAAAGACTTTGCCGATAGCATGCTCTTGATTTGTGTGCGCGAGTTCACCTCCGAATTATCTTCACCACGTATAATGCCATGCAGCCAGGTGCCGGTCTCATCACCGGATTTTGCCTTCATCGTCTCGAGAGGAACCTTGAGTAGCTCCGTGACTTCTTCAGTGTTGAAAGTCTCGACAATCTGGTCACCAAGTTTGCCACCAAGATTGCGTATTTTTGTGAACTTGAAGCTGCCCAGAAAATGCTGCACTGCCCGGTTCCGGACAATCGTCTGCTGGTTTGGCTTCTTATAGCCGGCTCCCAGCTTAGCCATCATCTTGTTGCGCGCAATGCCAGCAGACGTGGTGTAATGTAGCTTTTCAAAAATCATGCGACGCACATCTCTAACAATGGTACTGCCAATGTTCATGCACACATCGTCCCAGTCTGGGTCGTCGTCTTCTGTTTGATTATCGTCAAGGTCAATTAGCGCATCTGCCTGCCAATCTAGAGCAGTAGATGGTGGTAAAGGGAGGCGTTCCGTAGGATCATCATATGGTGCAATTCGTAGTTCAGGATGACGCTCGAGGAGTAGGCCATGAATTTGTGCAGAGAGATCGAGGAAGACTTCATCTATCGACGCCTTTTCAACTCTCTGGACTGGAGGCGCAGGAAGGAAGTCTTTGATCAGAGCGAGGGACTTTCTGGACTCTAGCCGATAGGGGTCAAGTGATACCTTATCCGTTGAGATGTGCTTGTCCGCGCCGTCCCGATATGCCCACTTATCATCGCCTTCTCGCCATGTTGCGACGTGCTGTAGGGTGATTTGTGGGCACTTCTGGCGCGCCTCCGTCGGAGTGACATGTCGATTGAGACCAAACTCACGAGCAGGATAATTGATGGCGATCAAACCTTGCCACTGTTGCACTCCGAGTGGTTGATCTGGAGGAAGACCGAGTCGCACTGACTCGCACTGCGCATAAAAAGCGTCATAATCTATCAGTGCAATGCAACGGAGCGGGCAATTCGTAGAGGATTGCGCGAGCAGATTCAGTTGCTTGTATGTAAATCGTGATTTGCGCCGGCGTCCACCAATTGGCGAGGACGCTACAAACGGCTGCGATGAGGACATGGCTTTTATGGAGGAAGTGGGGTGCAGTCGTAACCACGACCATTAGGGACCATGTTGTTGATCCAAGCTAAGCAAATCTGTGCGAAATCTACTGTCTTGCACACGATTCACTTCGAGATCAGATTTAGGAGATGCACGCGTCGTGAGAACGCGTTGACGTCACTCCAGTGCCACGGATATAACCCGATACGGTCTAGCACAACCTCGCCAGCTTTGGGTACGGGCAGAGAGCGCCTGGAGGCTTGCCTGAAGGTCCCTTGTGCCTCCTTCCAGGCTTCATCATAACCGTTCGCCTTTAATAAATCCGCTTTCATCTGACCTTCGGCCCCGAAATGTGGCCCATGGATGGTCCAGTGCAGCAGAAATGCGCCTGCCTGCTGTAGCTTACGCAGTCCGGCTCGGCTGAGTTCCAACACTACAGCGAAATGGACGGCCGAGCCTCATGCGCAGCAGCAAACCAGGCGCGGTTGCGTGCTACACAATCCAACACTGTCTTTAGCACTAGAATTCGAATATATGGCATAGCTGCGAATGATCGACTCGACATATGCCCGCAATACGTATGGTTGATACGACCAATGCCCTTAGGCCACCCTATGTTTGGCGTGGCTGAGCATTATTTAGCTCGGGCCCGGGTTCGGTCTCCACAAAGCGAGTGTGCGGCTATGAGGCTGTACGAGCCACCCCGCATCACCCCAACGGCTGCACCAAACGCTCGCTTCTGACTTAAACTCACATACTCGGCGATATGTGCCATACTAGACTGCGGCCGGCGCAAGTCATAGCGGACCCGTCTAGGCAACGATAATAGCGTACGAGAGTGAAGGACATAAAGGTAGGTCATGTCCATCAGGATTGTGAAGTTCACCATCCAGCCAATAACGCATCTGCTGTAATCGATCCAACCATTACCACTCATAAGAATACTTCCAAGACACATACCTGTACATCCTTTTCTAAGCCAACATGGGCCTCGTCAAG
Source organism: Cyphellophora europaea CBS 101466 (assembly GCF_000365145.1). NCBI lineage: Eukaryota > Fungi > Ascomycota > Eurotiomycetes > Chaetothyriales > Cyphellophoraceae > Cyphellophora > Cyphellophora europaea. Next base: position 894,989 of record NW_008481810.1, on the reverse strand, counting down.
CTTGCTGCAATTGGCGGTGTAGGCTACTATGCTTTCAGGAAGCTGAACAAGGACCGTGATCAAACTCAGAATCCCCAACAGTCTCACCAGAAGCCATCCCAGCAACATCGGGACAATCTCTACCAACCTGACTACTACAACTACAACGGCCTCCGAAGCCCCGAAGACGACATGTACAACGCTCCTTCGGAAAGGCCTCGGTCATACAATTCGGATGCGTCTCAGCGGTTGCCGCATGAGAAGCCTCTTCAGATGAACTTCGTCGAGCCATCAGAGAAGACGATGCGCATGATGATGCCCGAGCGGTAACTAACAGCATCGGAGCACGAGAGCGTATGGAAGCTTGGTTTTGTCAACATGTATATTTTGCTGGGTTGGCGTTGAAAGCGCTTTAGGGTAATCTCTCTTCAGTATCAGGCGGCTGCCACGGGCTGTCCCCGTCTTCATCAATATTTTCCAGATATCTTTATCGCGATAGACATTCCAGATCCCTTCGCTGTTCACTTTTCCCCTTTCATGGTCACCTTATATCCTTCAGATCGCCACCGAAAACATCTCCGTCCTTTCCGAGCTTTTCTCTCTCCGTCCTCCGCTTCTTCTTCTCGCCCTCCCTCTCGCTCTCGCTCCCTTCCCGCTTCTCTGCTTTCTTCGCCTTCGCGACTGCCACGATATCAGTCTTCTCTGGATCCTGACACTTCGCCAGCTTCTTGCCGATCCTCCCCAGCTCCTTGCGCTCCTTCTTGTCGTCTTCGGGGGATTTGTACTCCTCCAGCATGGTCGCGCATTTCCGTACCGTAGCCGTGAGCTTGCTCTGTAGTGCCTCCAAGTCCGCACCCACCGGCGGCTCTGATGCCAGCAAGCTCTCAAACTTTGCCGTCAGGTACGCCACCGTAAGCTCGCTGTCCGCCATCAGCATCGCTGCTAGCCAGATTTGTGCGGGCGTGTACAGAAAGTACACATCTGTCATCTGCGCCTCTCTTCTCAGGAAACCCTTTGCTTTCACGATTGCCGCCTCGAGTCTCTTGACGGCTTCCTTCTCTCCGCTCAATAATCTGCCCTCGGTGATGAGTTCTCTCATTTCAACACTGCCTCCTTCCAGTCCTCGGAACGGGTGCCTCACGTCTAACGTGAATTTGATGCCCTGCAGCAGCAAGAACTCTGGTGCTTTGACTTCATCCTCCGTGACATTCGTCTCCTCTGCAAATGCTCGGACACTGACGTGCTGGTGGTCCGCTTTGGTGGCCAAAAATAGCGCGCACGCGATGATGGATTTGGGGTGGTAGGTCATGGGCGAATTAGTCAGGTAGAATCGGCGGAGGTACTGAATGGCGGTCGATTGCAAGGAAGAAGGGGTGTGAAGGAGCTTCCCCATCTCGACAATCTTGTTGGAGCCCCATTCGATGATTTTGAGCTCTTCATCGACAGTCAGCGTATCGACTTCGCCGTCTGAATAGGACGCATCGTTGCCGTTGGCGGTCTGGGCACGGTGGAATGCGGCGCGGACGCGGGCGGCTGCGTGGGCATTGGTGACAGCGCGTCGCTCAGAAAGTTGGGAGTGAGTGAAGGACCAGTGCCGATACTGGGTAGAGGAACGGTAGAAGTCGTCTTCTATCATTATTTCTCTGATGGATCTTTGGTGTTCAGGGAAATAGGAAAGTAGTGGTGTTCAGCTTCTTAGCAGCTGTTCATGACGTTTCCCCCCTCGAACAGTGGCGACAGAAATCCCTTTCGAAGTCCAGCAATTGCGGTATGCGAGCCCGATATGATTTGGCAAGGTGTCGAGCAGATCGATAAACACAAGGCTCAACTATAAGTCACCATTAGCCCAATTTGGCGAGGCAAACTAGGCGGGGCCACACATCACATGCCTAATCTCGGCACGAATACGCAATACCATCTAAAGAAACGAAACAAGGCGTGATGTAGAATAACAATGAGTTGACTGATTGAGTGTGTCAAATACGTCTCAAGTAGCCACACATTCAATATCTACCATGGCGCCCTGAAGTGGTGGCCAAGCTCAGACCACACCGTTATGCATGCTGAAAGGACCGTACACCAACGCTCAAGCCAGTTCTCATGGCAGATCAAGGCTCCCCGAGAAGTCTCGCCGTGATGTCTCCCATGTACGCCTCCTCAAGCTCGTAGTCCTGGCCGCCGTTTCGGTCAATGCCAACGTAGTTGAATGCCTCTACCACTCTGTCCAGATCAAAGCCCATCATGACAAATCTGTCGATGAGATCTTTGTTATACCCATCATACGCCTCTAAATTTGCGGCTTCCTCCCTTTCTTTGCTTTGTTGCTCCGCTGCCTCGATGTCCGCAGCCGAAGATCCACCGCTACCTTCGCCGAGCATCGACTTGGGCGCCCCAGCGTATTGAACTGACCATTGGCGTGCGATTCGTTCGAATTCCTTCGGATTTTTGATCATCTGCTGCGCAACTACAGCATCTTGAGGGTCCTTCGGCTCCGGCGAGCTCAAAAGCGACTGTAACGATATCATAGCACTCTTGATCGTGAGGACCGGTGACCATCCTGTGCTAAGCGTGTCGAGACAAATGGCACCCTATGCGAATCAGTATTGGCCACACGCATGATGAGATCCTAGGCTCACCGTAACGCTGGATACGTTGGGGTGCCATATCTTGGTCAAAAACTTCATGACCGGGGGCTTGAACGGATATTCATTTGGGATGCTAATGTCGACTTCGAACGTCCCGCCCTCATATGGTGTTCCCGGTGGGCCACTGAACGAGCCTTTAAGCTTAGTCACACTGTCATTGACTGTGTCAACATTAATGTGAGAGACATTATCGGATTTGATGTCTGCAAGCTCCTTGGTAACTCTGCGTGCTCTGTGACCGGCCATCTTGAGTCTGACCGGTGCAATGCGTGGCTCGAGGCTCGAGAAAAAGGTCCGATTAGGTGGAGAGATCAGCGAGGATAAGATGGGCCGCGTTCGATAGCGCGAAGGACGGTGGCCAAAAGTTTTGTTTCAGAGACGGAACGTGGTATCTCAGGTGCGTGGAAGGCACTAAAGGAATGTGGAAGAGAAAGCGGGAACAAATCTGGTTGTCTGGCGGCTGGAATCACATCGAGAAACAGAGAATAAGCTCGTGGGGTTAGTATGCGTGGGGATGTTCCGAGATGGCCAACACTTGATAGCTTCTAGCGGAGATCGTGCTTTGGTGTGTGTTCCTTGGTGTAGGAGCGCACCCCTAAGTGGTATTACGGCTTTGATGTTGGTCGTGTGGCGGAGGAGGGAGGGTGCGCCTCACTTCGACCGCTGAGTTCCAGTGGCACGCACCGCGGCAGCGGCTGCGTCACAGGCACCAAATAGCCTCAAGGCTACAGCGGCCCCACCCTGTTCGGTTTACGGGCAGACAACGTAGAAGCTCCAAAGTGCCAGCAGGCTGCTCGAAATTTCGCGCACTGGTGTCCAAAGCGTATGGACTCTAGTGGTATGAGATCTTCTATAGGTCAAACATGGGACGAGCGATATGTGAAGAACATCGTCTTTGGTGAATTGAAAGAATAGAAACGCGAGCCAATCATATTGAGCAAGGCATCGCGGCCAATTTTCAGCCTTGCTCCCGCAGGCGCGAGATGCTATCGTCACTTCGTAATCAACGCTTCTAAATCTATCATCCTTTCTTGTTGCCTCTTTCGAATCATTCGTTCCTCTACTAGATTCAGACACCCCAGGAGTCTCTCGCTCAAGGTCGAGTAATGGTAAGCTTGCCCTGACCAACTACACGGTGTTTGTTGACACTTCGCCTAGGGTAACCAACAATCCAATCTCGGCGGAGGTCCGCCTGGCCAGGGCGGCAAGGATGACAAAGATAAGAAGGTAAGTCACTTGATGTCTCGCGGCCTCATCGATGCTAATCTTTTGTAGAAGGACAAGCCCAAGTACGAGCCACCTCCACAGCCAACCACCAGAATCGGCCGCAAGAAGAGAAAGCAGGCTGGCCCAAATGCTGCGGCGAAGTTGCCTACCATCTACCCTACCGCGCGATGCAAGCTACGGTATCTTAGGATGCAAAGAGTCCACGATCATTTACTGTTGGAGGAAGAGTACGTTGAGAATCAAGAACGGATACGGAAGGCAACGGCTGCTCAGAACCAAACACCCCAAAGCACCAACGAAGCCGAGCAGGTCGACCGGAATGCTGATGAACGTGGACGTGTCGACGACATGCGTGGCAGCCCCATGGGCGTCGGCAACCTCGAAGAGCTTATCGATGATGACCACGCGATTGTTTCTTCCGCCACCGGCCCAGAGTACTATGTCTCCATCATGTCCTTCGTCGACAAAGATCTACTTGAACCCGGCGCATCGATTCTCTTGCATCACAAGTCAGTCGCAGTCGTCGGTGTGCTCACCGACGATGCGGACCCTCTGGTCTCGGTTATGAAGCTTGATAAAGCGCCCACAGAATCCTACGCTGATATCGGAGGTCTTGAAAACCAAATTCAAGAAGTTCGAGAAGCTGTCGAACTGCCTTTGCTTCACCCTGAGCTCTACGAAGAGATGGGCATCAAGCCGCCCAAAGGCGTTATTCTCTACGGTGCGCCCGGTACCGGCAAGACACTTCTCGCGAAAGCCGTTGCCAATCAAACTTCTGCCACCTTCTTGCGCATCGTTGGGTCAGAGCTCATCCAAAAGTACCTTGGTGATGGCCCTCGTCTAGTCCGCCAGCTCTTCCAAGTGGCCGCCGAGAATGCACCCGCCATTGTCTTCATCGATGAAATTGATGCAATCGGTACCAAGCGCTACGAATCCACATCGGGTGGCGAGCGTGAAATTCAGCGCACCATGCTGGAACTCCTTAACCAACTGGATGGTTTCGATGATCGTGGCGATGTCAAGGTCATCATGGCTACTAACAAGATCGACACGCTCGACCCTGCGCTGATCCGACCCGGTCGCATTGACCGCAAGATCCTCTTCGAGAATCCCGACCAGAACACCAAGAAGAAGATTTTCACGCTGCACACCTCGAAGATGAGCTTGGCGGAGGACGTGGACTTGGATGAATTCATCGCCCAGAAGGATGATCTCAGTGGTGCAGATATCAAGGCAATCTGTTCCGAGGCCGGCCTGAGGGCCCTACGTGAGCGGAGAATGAGAGTCAACATGGCGGACTTCCGGAGTGCGAAGGAGAGTGTCATGAAGACGAAGAACGAGGGCGAGCCAGAGGGATTGTATCTGTAAGCGGCTGTCGGCAAACGAAGGGCCGATTCTTTGAGATGTACTTTCGAAACTCCGTCCGCTTTGGTCTTGCAGGCCTTGCGGCTCCATGGGCATGGGCGGCGATTGTAGAACAAATGGGCGACACGGAACGATACAGGCACTCATAATGCATTGCTCAGGCGTCGAGTCACACTTCCCGGCATGCTTTCAGACTACACCGTGGCGATTTGACACTGGAACGATAGACGTGAAAGATCTGTGGCAGATAGATGCCTTCTCATTCTGCGAACTCGCTAGCCATGCCAGGACTCTCAGTCAGCTCCAAGGGTATCGTGATGTTCCCAAACCTTAGGAAAGCTCAAACGCCGCCACGTTCCGTTAGAACTTCTGGCACTGCTTTAGCAGGCTACTCATTCGTTGGCTTGTCGCAGCCAATTCTCCCCAGCAACTCCTTGCGATCACTGCCGGCCAACAGGTTGACCCCGCTGCTCTGTCCCTCGCCTCTCCTCCTGCTGCTCTTCCTCGTTGGGCTTTTCGCTTTGCCGTCGGCGAACTGCTGGTCCGTGGAGAGGACCTCCTTCTCGATGAATGGGCGAGATTCTGCACCGACATTCACCTGATTGATATACCCGGTCCCCTGTTTCTCCGTGCTTGCCATGTCTATCACGTCTATCATGTCTTCCTCTTCCTCCTCATCTTCGTCGTCCGAGCGCGTGTCCTCGGCAGGCTGCCCACTAAGTACCTTGTACGCGACGCGCACGATCTGCACGAACCAAAGGAGAACCAGGCCATGCAGAGCAAGTAGCATACCGAGGAACACCCACTTGATGTTGTTGTTCCAACACACAAGACCAACTGGATCGCGGAAGGGTTGCGTGAGGTGGTCCCAGTCCTCTGGAACTGGCTGTGGACCATGGAGGTCAGAGTCGCTGCCGGAATAGCAACCATAGGAGATTTCTTCAGGGATGTGCTTGTAAATGCTCCAGCACACCAAGGGGTAGAAGATATGGCGAGTGATGAACCAGACGACGATAAAGACGCCAAAAGCAATGTCGCAGAGGAGCTGGAGACGGAGGTACTTGAGGATCTTGGCAAGAGACAAGATAATGTCGACAGGGTCCATGATAACGAGTATGAGGTGGCCCACACGACTCTGGTGGTACCCGTAGGAAGTGAAGATTAGAGCGCAAGTTACCAGGTGGTGCGAAAACATCTGCCAGTGGTCTTTGCGGCGCTCTTCAATATTGACAACCACGATTTGTTGTAGCCAGAAGGCGAATTGGACCAGGTAGTACCATTTTGCGAGGCCTTCCATCTCGCGTATGGGCCAATTTCGCCAGAGCGCGCGTAAGTCGAGCCAGTATGGGGAGTTTATGAGAAGGTTCATGCCAATGCACCAGAATAGGCCGTAGTAGAGGAGAATCCAGGCTTGTTCGGCGAACCGCACTTTGGCTTTCTTCTTGTGGATACCGGCACGATGTGCGATGGGAGAGAGGATGTAGTCCATTGTGAAGCATCGAGCACCGGTAAAGACAATGATCCAGTAGAAGACAAACCAGATATCGTCCCACCCCAAGGCGAAGGTGCCTGTAATGGGATTGTAGTAAGAGATGCGGAAGAACTTGCGGGTATGGTGTCGGGCGTCGGGGAATGCCACATGGACGGAGAACAGGATGGAGATCATGGTCACGGACATGCCTAGCAACTGTCAGCTGTTGGCTCTGGTCGTTGAGCGTGGTCTTACTGATTTGGTGGTCAACAACCCACGAGCAGATATGGGCCACGGTACTCTTCTCCTTTCCACGCGTCCGCCACCGCGGAAACGCTATCTTCTGCGAGGGCCCATCACGCGGTCGGTGTTCTTTGGTCGACTGTGCCATCTGCTGCTTCTCTTGGTCTCTCCCGGGAGAGAGCGAATTCCTGGTTCTGGGCGGCATTGGGTGAAACACGCTGGCGATCGCAGAAGCAAGCCGATTTCACAGGGAACGGGTGATATCTGCTCAGCAGACCGTGAGGTATATGCGTCCAGCGCCGCAGGAGGTCGAGCACGCTCGTAGGCAGAGAGGGGAGTAGAGGGGTGGCTAAGCGAGCGACAAGGCGAGCGATAGCAGAGAACCGCTCACAATGCAATGCAAAAGGGGACAACCATTTGTTCAAGGCTTGCCGACAGACCGTAAGACAAGACCAGCAACACTAGGAAGTCTAGTACATGGACAGTAGTGATAGAATGCGGGGGACGACATTTTCACCACCGTTGAGGAAAGTTGCGGTGTCGAAAGTGCCAAGCATTTGATATGCAGGGAGCTCAAAATGCAAGCTAAAATATGGGCGGCAGGAGCCTAGCTGCCTTTACCTGGGCCCTGACTGGCTCGCTCTCCTGAAACACATAGCTTTGAGCCTGGCTCCCCCACTCCGAGCGCTCGGATCCTACCAGCTCCCCTGCCGGCACATGGCGCCATTTATGAGCACCTGCAAGGAGCACTCCTCAGCCCCATAAATCTGAATCCTCATGCTCAACGTTTGCAGACGGCGGTACCGTTCCACTATACGGCCGACTCGGTCCAAAAGCCGCGACGATGTGGACGGGCAATCGTCGACATTGCTGTTGCGTTGTCTGGACGGTGATGCCCGGCCTGCCCCTCGGAACGTGAACATGTGCATGAGCTCCAGATGAGGCAGCCTACTTGACACTGTAGCATTCCCGGGCGATAACTAACGCCACAGGCCATACGGATCTTTGCAATTTTTCCAAAGCTTGATGGTGCCGTCCTCGCTTCCAGTCGCGAAGATATTACCATCGGGTGAAAACGAGGTCGACCAAATAGGCCCGTGGTGGCCCTTGAGCACATCTGTGAAGAGTTCAGTAGCTGTCGATCACCAAGACAATACGTTACTCACCAAGCTGCTTTTCTGGCTCAAGGTCCCAGACCCGTACCCAAGTATCGCTGGAGCCACCGGTGACGAAACGACCCGTAGATACGCTTGTACCAACGCTGGCTATTCCGTGATCGAAATCAACTTGCTTGATTAATTGCCCCGGTCGGCCGGCGTCGAAGAACAGGGCGGACTGGCCTGCAGCCACACTGAGGATTCCAGGGTCGGCGTCATCGGCATTATTCGTACTGAGCTCACAAGACGTGATGTCTCGTTCGGTCCTGTGTGTCGCGATTGGCCCCTGTGTTCGCAAATCGTACCACCGAATCGTTTTATCATCTGCAGCGGTTGTAATCACGTTGTAGTCAACATTCCAGACGATCGACTTGATGCTCGCTGTATGGTCGCCCGCACCGATCTCGAGACCTTCTGAGCTTGTTGTAGGAGTTCGCGGCCCGTCCCCGTTCGTTTCGTTGTTTGGTGTAGACGTACGCTCAAGGTCCCATATCCTCAGCTTCTTCTCCTGTCCACCGGTGGCCACCACTGCGGGATTGCGCTGTATTGGGAACGACACCGCTTTAACGATGTGGTTATGAGAAAGCGCGTGGAGGCACTCGCCAGACTGTGGATCCCAGATGCGACTACTCCGTCAGCCTAGTCAACATACACCTAAGTAGGGTTTAGACTTACGCTGTGAAGTCTGCCGATCCCGTAGCAGCCATCGATGCATCTGAAGACAGTCGCGATGACCAGACGGCACCCTTATGTCCAATGAACGTACCGATCCTGTCCTGTCAACGTCCTGAAGATTGGGCAAGTTGGGAACGTACCAGTCGCCGGTGATGCCATCTCTTAGTTGAGTGTTGTTGTCTGGAGATTCAGCCTTTGTCAATGGAGTGGAATTTGGGGTTTACCTTTGCATGCAGAGATGAGATAATACTGGTCCTGATCGACAATGGCAGAGAAACTCAAATGGGTGATAGGTCTTGAGTGGCCGTGACAGGTGAGGGGCACCACCCGCGGGAACTCTGGAGCGGGATCAGCTAGATCATAGCTTCCTAAGCAGGTGCCTTACCGGAGGCCATGGTGCGGTTGCTGATCAAAAGACTGTAAATGGGTGCGTTTATTCTCTCAGAAGGAAGGCTTGGAAGCGGTGGGCTCCGTAGAGCAAGAGGATTGGAGCAAGTGTAAAGATCGTCAATCTTCGTCAAGTGAGCAGTAGATTAATTTCGTAGAGAGCCGTGTTGATATGTCCGAGAAGAGTATTCAATATGCCGTTGAAGTCGTCAGCCTTACTGTGAGGTAACGTTCACTGCTTCGGTCCGTGGTGTGAATGTCCAAATTCTCAGCCTTGCGCGCTCAGCCTCGTGAGAAAAAGGTTTAGGGCTCGCTCATCGAGGCGCTTACCTCAACTACCCGCTACCTGGAAGGACTGTTTCGTGACTTTGCTACGATATAAGTAGTGGCATTCTATCTATTATGCTTCGGTCAGGATCGTCTAAAGATCTCGCCTGATTGTCTCTCTGCTTGCAAGCTTGCAACGAAAGTGATGCGTGGAACCCAAGTCTATCGGCTGGATGAGATCGTAGCTCTGTTTGTCATTGTGGTCCACCCAAAGGAAAGCTGCCCTCCAGCACTCACTCAAGTCGGGCGGAGTTCACGTTCTCCGAGCTTGCCCACAAAGCTTTCCTTACCGGGGTGATCTGTGTCAAGGAGTAGGTCTGCTTCAGCCTCGCTTATGTCTGTGATGTCGGGGCATACCGATATGCGTGTCACTGCCCTGTCACCGCATAATTCAACTACCTATATCAGCACTGCTGCTCATTCTGTGTAGTTCAGCAGCACGTCAGAACATCCTCCATGCTACCAGTCTGATCATCAATATCAAGTGATGACAGACCTGCTTCGCAATATGGTGTCAAAGGCCCAACAAGAGTATGACTGCCCAGATCATTGCGATATGCCCCCCGACGAAGGTCCCGGCACAGCCAGCGTACGAGCCGAGATAATCCCAAAGATCGCCACCTCCTCACAATCTATCCATTCTTGTCAGAGAGATGGCCTAGGTCATCAATGAACCTGGTAAGAAAGCAACAAGCCACCGAATAATGAAGATTCAAGAAGGCCTTTGATCGTGGCAAGCCGGTCCGGCCGACAGGTTATCAGGATAAGAAAGGGATTTTGTGTCTTCAGGTGTCACGATCAACAAACTTCGGGAGCTCTTTGTCTATTGCGTTCGGACTTACATACTGGCTTGGTCGCACCGCTTTATGGCGCTATCATTCATTATGCGTTATTACCGCTTGCCTAACGGAACAATGGTCGCTCCGTCACAGTGCTCGAAAGTTCATCCCGGCTTGAGTATGAGCGTGACGGTTCCTAGACAATAGCCCTTACCTGATGCACCAGACATAATCTCGACTACGAACATGTTTACAAGTATATATATTGCATGTCACCACCGTGCCTTGTGCTTCGGGTCCACAACCGCCTCACGGAAGCCCGACACCGAAAGCAACTCCAGCATACCACATATGGTCTCAGCTATGAGGGATTTCTGCAGCAAGGTGGCTGGCCGCCTATGCTGTTGCCCTCCCTCACACGAGGCTCTGACAAGAGACGACGTCCCTGATTGCACCCAGTCTGTAAGTCTGACCCGTGCCTACTCCAGCTTGATTGCCCATTTAACCAAGCGAGGAGGGTTCTGCTCTCGTTTTGCTCGGCGAAGGCGCCGTCACCAAGTCCACGTTAACCGTCCTAACCCCTTCACGGTGGTCACTAACGAGCATACAGGAGGTGAAAGGCTACCAAAGATCCCCACAAACAACGTTTTCGGAACTTGGTTGATGTATGACAACTATGCCACGGCGCAATCTGATCCTAGCAGTCCAGATTCCGCCAGCTCAACCTCGTGGGAGACGGAAACTTGTGTCCTACCTCGTGACAGCCCTCCTCGCCATTTCCTGAGACGTACTGGCGGTGTGTCCAACATTCGACAGGCCGCGTCGCAGGTGTCAACAAACGATATTCCGGCAGCGATCCCGCCAAGGTCTCGACAAGTGTCTCAGCCGCCTGCTCGAGAATGGGCTGACGAGTCTGTGATGTCTACGCACAAATCCCGATCACAACAACGCCTCCGTGCTCAGCTGGGTGTGAGGCTTCGGATCCCAGCCACCCACAACCAGGCTAGACCCGCCGTGCCTGTGTCTCCAGGCTCCGACGATGCCGACGATGCCGACGATGCCGAAGTGAGCCGAACTGCAAACGAGAGCTTCTTCGAACCTCGCACGCACAAACGCCACGTCGTCTTCAGCCTAGATACGCCATCGCCTCGTCTACGGTTTCCAACCAATCCGAACGCGACCGCGACCGTCCAAGTGCCGCGACCAGCCTGGCGCGACCAACTCCAACAACCCGGGGCTGGCGTGAGACCACCGGGCCGGAACCTGACCCCGTACCCATCCAGTCCGCCTAGCAGCCCGCAGAGCACCCTCCAAAGCCTGCAGCAGCGCGCCCACGCTGCCGAGAAGCTAGCCCACCGGCTGCGGCTGGAGCGCGCACAGCTGGAGGAACAGGAGCGGGCCGCCGATGAACGGCTCGAGCAGCTCGAGGAGGAGCTATCGTGGCTCCTGCGTCAGGTTGACGAGGCTGAGCGGGATCAGGAGGATCAGGAGGATGCTGGTGTGCCTGTGCCGGTTTATGGAGAGGTCATTGTGACGTCGCCGTCGGTCTACGAGTGGGACTTTGCTGGGTTGGGGCCCGGTTGGGGCCAGGAGGGGTGAGTGGATGGGATGGGTGGGATGGATGTAAGCGGCCTGCGGAGGGATAGGTAGGTAAGTCAGTCGAGGAAGTCGAAGCGAGGCAGTGAGTCTCTCGGGGACGCATAACAAGATTGCTGTCATAGTGGGCTGGGTGGCCATACGTGCGGCAACTCGTTGGTGGTGGTGGTGGTGGTGGTGGTGGTGGTGGTCCGCATCTGGCTCACGCGCCAATGTCAGATTTGTAACCAAATTCAAGCGTATAGTTTCGTCAGTTTGTTTTCAATTTTGGGTTCATTCTTCATCGTAATCTCGTTATTCTCAAGTGTACTGCTGCTCGTGCATCCCAGCGTCCGCCCACGACTCCGGCATGCCCGTTCAACGTTCAACTAACGTCCTGCCACGGCAGCAACAACACTGTTATGATGGCTTCGTGTGAAGGGTAGTAGCAAGTATCTGACGAAAAGTTGCGCGATATCTCGCTCGCGCGCGCGACCCTTTCCTTCCCCACTCAATTAGTCGCCTCCAATCAGCGACTCTCTGCGTCTCTCTTCTACTACCACTCAAGTCCGGCTCGGTGCGATGGAACTGTTTCGCTCGCGATTCCAGCCTTGCCATGCATGGTCTTTCACTATTGATCATATATGGCTTCTCATAGTCCAAGCAGATCGCCCGCCGCCCCCCACCTAATCCTATCCTATCATATCTCCGTCGTTGTTGTCAATCCCCCACACTGCGATCCCACGGCTTCCAATCCACAGCACACACCTTCCCTTCCTCCGGCAGCACGCCATCGTTGAAGAACCGCCGAATCACATCCCAGGTACACGTACTCGGCACGGTCGGCCCGGAGCAATGGCCGGGGCTATCCTGCGTCAGCACCACGCTGCCCTCATGCGACTTGCTCATGGCGAGCGCGTTACGCAGCGGCGTCACCGGATCGGCCGTGTTGCCGATGAAGAGCAGTGGACGGGCCCATCGGTCGCCTCCCCTGCGGTCTGCGCCGGCGTAGTCCCGCAGCTTGCTGCCAAAGGGGCCTGTGAAGCGGTTGCGCTCCGCGGGCCGTAAAGTGGAGGGCCAATGGCGGCAGGGCAGGGTGATCTGAGCCCAGGTGGGGCCGATGAGGGAGGACTGGTTGACGAGGTGGGAGACGTAGTCGGCGTAGTCGGCTTTGGTTTGGGCGGTGAGGTCGGAGCCGTCGCCGCAGAGGATGGAGACGGCGGCTTCGAGCTCGTGGGGATAGGGCGGTGGGTATGGTGCTGATAGGTTGAGGAAGCGGGGGTCTTCTTCATGGCTGCTGTAAGGGTCGGTAACCGTCATGTTGGGTAGCGGGTTGGAAGGTGGAGGAGGCAGATCGAGCAGTGGGAAAGGGTCGCCGTTGAGGAGGGAAGCGATGTTCGAGGCGAGCTTGGGCCAGGTGTGCCATGGGTTGTAGGCGTGTCCGTGCATGATGTATTCGAGGTTGAAGTAGGTGAGGACCTTGATGCGGCCTTTATCGTCGATGTAGGGGACAGGATTGGTCTTCAGGTCTTCGAAGATGTCGATGATCTTGGCATGGAGTTTGAGCGGATTCTGGAACTGCTGGTCGTACAAAGCGCAGGCAGGGCCAGCTTGGAAGCACCAGTCGAAGAACGTTCGCCAGACGAGGTTGTTGTCATTCAGATTCGTGGACCAGCCTGTGGCAGCATAGTCTGGGGCATCGACGTTGCCATCGAGAATCATGCGACCAATTCGGGAGGGGAACAGAGAAGCAAAGGTGTTTCCGAGATACGTCCCGTATGAGAAACCCCAATAGTTGAGCAGGGGCTCTTCTCTGAAGTTGGAGAGAGTCTGCTGCTTCACCTCTCGATTTGAAGTCTCCTGCAAGGACTCGGCCCGCTCTTCAGCAACGGCGTCTATTATCCTGACCATGTCATGAGCTACCAGCGCGGTAGTAACGTACTGCTTGATGTTGTCGCCATTAGGATAGACACCGTAAGTCGCATTCGCACACAGCTCGCCTAGTCCTTGCGACATGGCCCATTTGATGTTGAGCGAGGTCTCTACATCGGCACCACCCGCGATCTTGTTGAGCTCAGTGAACAACTCGCGTGCCTCATCGGAATCGAAGCAAGTGGGCGAGGGAGTGGTACGGTGTACTCCGCGTGGGTCGAAGCTGAGGATCTCGAAGTGTCTTGGACCATCAACGATGTTTTGGATCGAATGCCCATTGTACCTCACATCGTCTGTGCCTGATCCGGAAGGACCACCTGGGTTCATCAGGATGGTGCCGCCAAACGAGGGATCCGAAGGAGGCACTTTTGCGGGCAGTTTGACGATGCCAAGCACGACTTCATTGGGGTTGCTGGCGTTGGTCCAGTCCAGCGGTACGACCAGCCGAGCGCACTGGAATTCTTCGTAGCAATCATGATACCTGAGTCGCCCGGAGGGTTCTACTGCTGTCCAGTTGAAATCGGAACCTGGGTCGTGGGCGGCTCTTAGAGGGCCCGGAATAACGCAGTTGCCGAGCGATGCGAGGGTCAGCCAAAACCCGACGCTGCAACCTACGGACAACATCTCATCTGGTCTTGTCCGTGAGGACGAGCGGAAGAGAAAGAGAGAAAAGATACTCGAGTACCTTATCAGATCAAAAGTGGCAGCAATCGCTGCCTGAACGGCGATCTATACTACAAACAATCATCCCGCGTGGGGCGGAGAACGACGCTGAGACGGATTGAATAGCGAAGCCAAGCGAGCAAGGGGAGGAATGGTGGGACAGCGCGCTCCGCCATTCCAGCCTGCTTGGCCTCAATGTACCAAATGGTGCCTAGGTATTGATTTCATATCCCAGATTTGCCTTCGTGAGTTCAAGCTGTTGAATATCCTTTGTAGGACTCAGTCATGGCAGAAAAGCTCCTTCATTGTATGAGACGTCCTCTGAAGAGGCAAAGGTGAGGCAGAGAAGCTTTGTGAGCTGCCAGGGATTCATGCGGCCTCTAGTGCTGTAGAGACTTCATGATAAGGCCGATATATCATAGCCCTATGAGTCGCCCGAGAACAAGTGCTGTTGACTTGTCACAGTCATTTCTCGTTGTCGTCTGTGACAATGGTAGGACGCCCTCGCGCTATCGTCAGCCCAGTGAATGAACAGTCTTCACTGGCTCGATCATCGGATGCGTAGTAATGACGACACATGGAGGTGCTGCAAGCCCTAATCGGCCCGCGAGTAGTCGCTCTGCGACCAGTGCCTTCAGTAAGGGTCCCACCTCAATCTTCGCTCCAGCAAGAAGGACTCGGCAGGTAGTCCTCTCCACACCTGTGTTCCGTTTTCATCTTTCCAAAAGTGAGGCTCCCAGCTTACACTAGCCCAGCCGTGGATGAGCTTTCGCCAGTAGCAGGCTTCAGCTGCGGGCGTCAGATAACGCTCGCGGAACGTTTGGACGCTGTTTTGGGCGATGTTGTTTGCTCTACCATCATACTGCTGTAGCCAGAGGATAGTCTCTTCCAGGTTTTCGAAGCTCCGCTCAACCTCGACGAAATTTTGGTCGGGTCCGCTGGAGCGCATGAGATGGTGATGATGTTCGATCCAGTCCAGAGGATGGCTCACGATAACAGACCTGCAATTCTGGAGGTATTTCAGTCGACCAGAGTAGGAGTTGCCTTCGGTCTGCATCAAATACTTGTACTGGCAATGTTCGGGCATGGACTTGAGATCATTCGTCATCGAGTCCTGGTTATGCCAGTCAAGCGCTTTCACATCAGCCCAAGCCTTGTCCTGTGTTACTTGGAGGAGCCTCTCGCGCAGGCTCAGTCCCATTGTCGCTCCACGCCACAACAGCTGGTTGTACTTCCTTTTCCACGACCATGGCCCAGACTGCTCATCGAAGCTTGCTTTCATGCGAACTTCACCCATCGTTCCTACCTTGGTTTCAGGCCAACTCCAGTACCCAAAATCGGGGATCAGCCAGATGTGGGTGTCTTCGGCACGTCGCGCATATCCCCACAAAGGCACGGACGGAATGCGATCGTCGGAGTTGAATGCGAACTCGATGTTGGGAAGGACTTCGGGGGACGTCATGATTGCTCGGTGAATAGCATGGAGGGTCGCAAGTTCTCGCGAGTAGATTCCGCCGGTCTTGGAGATGATGTACAGTTTCTGATCATAGATCATAGCCCGAACGAAGCCATTCTGTTCTTCAATCGAATCGATAACAGACTCCTCGATACGAGATCCTTTGCGTGTCTCGACTGCTCGATCAACCTCGATGAACAAGCCGGGGAATGCCTTCTCGCACTGATTCAGATCGAGCTGCAGATTGTCTTTGTCCCTCGCATAGTTCCATGTTCCATCAAACTGATTCAGACGTTCTCCAGGACGTAGGCGCCGACCGGCTTCCGGAGTAGAGGTGGCAGGCCCTTGCAAGAACCAAAAAGTGAGAAGCACAAACGCCAGGGCCGCACAAAGGACTGAAGTCCGCCGACTGAGGCAGGAGTTGAGCTTCTGGAGATGTAATGGCGGCATACTGGCCGAGGACTTTCTGTTCGCGACAGGCGCGCTCAAGTGTCCAGAAAGATTACGAGACGGCGCAGCAGAACAGAGAGAGCATGTTGGACGAGCACGACACGAAAGACGCAGTTCAGGTAGAGGAAGCGAGACCTGGCCGAAATGCTACGCGCATCCAGCGCAACTTGTCACCACGGCGGAGTTTGCTAGCAGTGGAACTTGACCCAAGCATGAGATTGTTGATGGGTATCCGTACTTAAAAAAAGTTGGCATCGTGAAATCTTACGCCAACAAAAATCAACAAGAATGAATTAATGATTCAGCCCAGAGATTCTGCACGCTTGTGGCTTGCATGCCGCAAAGGGGGGGCCGACTTGGACATTCGTGTGGACGGAATCGTTAACAGTGGGCTCCCGCAGTTCGTTTTGAGAACCCCTTGTCATCCGCAAGTACGGATAGGATGGACTTGAGAATTCCGGACATGCAGATTGAGAGATCGACGTGACGTTGGATTTGCATCAGCCAGGGGGGCCGTTTACGCGTAAGCTGATTTCGGCAGCACTAATCACTTTAGGCGTGGTCCTCCGGGCGGATCTTAGGCGAGCCTAGCCTGCAGCGCATTGGTGGCTGCTTAGGCCTCGAAATGGCCGCCCAGGAAGCTCCGCAGCACTTTATTCTGCAGCCACATCCGAAAGCATCCAAAAGAACCTCGATGGACCACGCCCGGTGCACTCGAGTAGGGAGCATGGCTACTTAATAAGATCAAAGCCTCATATAAGGCCCATGTTGCTCTTTCCACAGTCTCCTAAGCCAAGTGTTTTTGGGAATCGAATCCCTTCCCGTGAAACTCCCTGTGAAGCGAAATGCCACAACCAC
Source organism: Cyphellophora europaea CBS 101466 (assembly GCF_000365145.1). Classification (NCBI taxonomy): domain Eukaryota; kingdom Fungi; phylum Ascomycota; class Eurotiomycetes; order Chaetothyriales; family Cyphellophoraceae; genus Cyphellophora; species Cyphellophora europaea. Next base: position 877,800 of record NW_008481810.1, on the reverse strand, counting down.
CACGCCACCTCGGCGGCAGCGTCCAGACTCGACACAACGTCTGGTAGAGGAGCTTCAGCGGGAAAGCTCGCCATCGTCGCAGCATCACATCTGGTTCATCCCGGTCAGGCCGGACCTCCAAACTTGCTTCATGATTGTGAAAAGCTTCATTGCGTCATCCCAGGCTCAGACTCAGCCTCGGCCTACTGCCATCAGAGAGGGGTTGTCTACCACTTGAAGTCAGCGCAGTCTTGCGACGAGAGAGTCCCCAGGACGAATGTGTAGGCGTGATCGAGTCGGTTATGACGAGACCGTGAAGTCTAATCCAACCTGCTGCCCATAAGGTACGCCGTCTCAGTGTAGATGTAGAGTCCTTACTCTATATAGCCGTGACCATTTGCTCCAGCAGCAAGCCGCACAGCCAGCATCAGAGACGACGCACTCGCACTGTTCCACCCTCATCATGGCGCCTAGCATGGAACTCGACGGCTTTACTCACAGAACTCTCATCACCCAGCCTTTCAACCTGACCTACAGCTACTACCTCTCGCCCGACTTCCATACCAAGCTCAAGGACTCGTCCCTCCCAATCCTGCTCCTCCTACATGGATTTCCCGACGACGCTCACATGTGGGCCGGCGTTGCTCCCACCTTCCTCAAGCTCGGCTATCCGCTGGTCATCCCTGATCTTCTCGGGTTCTCTGGCAGCTCCAAGCCCACCAATCCTCACCTCTACAACTACAAACAACAAGCCAATTCCCTCGCCCAGATCTTCGACACCGAACGCATTACCGGCCCACGAATCATCCCCATTGGACATGACTGGGGCTCCGCCACCGCGCAACGGTTTTTCCTTTACCACCGACAACGCTGCATCGGTCTCACTCTGCTGTCCCTTGCTTACCAGGTACCCAGTCCGAAGCACTTTTCATTATGGACAGCAAACCACGAGACCACCAAGCGATTCGGCTATCCGCAGTGGTCGTACTGGGAATTCTTCACCGCCCCCGACGCCCCAGATTTGATGCGGCAGAACCTGGAGCGCTTCTGGGACGTCAACAACGGCAGTAAGCGGCCGCCTCTCTTAGCCCGCCATCAACCAGCTCCAAATTTACATACACACTCAACTCCCATTCTCCCCTTTTGCTGACAAAACCACCAGACTTCCCTTCCCCACTTCCCGAAGAAAAGGGCCGCGACATTTGGATGCGCGAGCAATTCTGCGTGACCAACGCCATGCGCGAGTACGTGACCTCGACGGGCCGCTACGCCAACTTCACCGTGCAGCCCAAACCCTACCCGAACTGGGCGGCCGAAAAGGCGCGCTTTGTGCAGCGCCTAAGCCGCGACGGCTTCGAAGGTCCCGTCTGCTACTACCACAGCCTCGCCAACAACACCATGATCGACGATGAGCGCGCGCTGTGCGAGAAGTCCACAGACGGTAAAGACCAGCGCGTCATCGACGTGCCGCTCCTGTACATTGGCCAGACGGGCGACTGGGTGTGCCGCACGGATCTGATGGCGGACGCGCAGAAGCAGGCGCTCGTGCCGGATTTGGAGGAGAAGGTGCTGGACGCCGGCCACTGGTGGGCGTACGAGAAGCCCGAGGAGTGCGCGGATATGATTGCCGAGTGGTTGAAGAGGCGGTTTCCGATCAAAGCCTGAGATGGATTATTGGCGTCGGGATGAGGAGGAGTGGTGAGGCCGCCAACTCGGGTTGGCTTCTGAATAGTAGCTACACGCCCAACTTCGTTTTATATTCTCATGACTTCCGGCCCCCCTTTTTTTTGAAGGTGCTCTCGACCGCAATCCCTGTCCTGTATTGCTCTCGAATGGTCCCCGTCCTCGGCGTCTCGAGTGGGTCTTGAAATACTTCCCAATGGCTCAAAGGGCTGCTACACAAATTGTCAGCCCGGTTCAGTTCTCGAGTCAAAAGAGTGACTTCGTCATGGTGGGATGGGGTCCTTGTCAATGCCGTTGTCTGTGTTGAGAACGGTAGAGCTGGTGCAGATGGGGGTTCACACTTCAGTGTATGTATTGCTATCTGCTCTCTGAGCTCGGTCGAGCCTAGAGAGTTTTGTGTGCGTGTGTCCCCCAGTCCTGGCCCCATGTGAAGAGCCCATGCCTATGATACAATCTGGCCTTTGTTTTCTGTGCTGTACAAATCTTCCATGTTCATCATCCCAGTACGCCCTCTTGCAGTATCCTCTCTCGGAGAAGACTGTTACATGTCCCATGTGTCAAAACCAAATCGCGATCCAAACCCTTCTATCTTGTCCTAAACCCTAGCTCAAATGCCATGCAAACCCGGTCATGGTCGGTCGTATGAAGAAATGAAGATTCATTTAAGCGGCGAAGGCCCAGCGACGGGCATGGGCAGCCAAGCCGCGTTTGTACGGGGCGCGCTTCTCGCCCATGACCGCAGCCTCGCCCATCACGGCGGCACCACCCTCAGCAGCAATGCCAGTCGCAGCCGCGGCATCTGCGGCGACGGTTCCAGAAGCAGAGACATCTGCCTCGCCCATAGCGGCAGCGTCACCTGCCGCAGCAATCTCGGTCTCAGCAGCGACATCTGCGGCCATGGTTGCGGAGGCAGAGACGTCCACGTCCATGGCGGCCGCGTCAGCAGTTGCAGTCGCATCGGCCATGGCGGCAGTGAGATCAGCAGTCGCTGTGACTTCCGCGGCGACATCAGCGGTCGCTGTCACATCAGCAGCTTTCTCAGCAGCTGCAGCGGGCGGTGGAGATGCCGCAGCTGCCCCACCACACTGAGCTGCACAAAGTGCAGGGTCCATCGGGCCAAGTGCCGCCATCATCTGCATAATCATGTGTAGGGTTGCCGGGTCGATCGCCGCAGCATCGACGGCGGGACACTCGACTTGAGCAGCAGCTGGCGGTGGCGGATGCAGCGCGTCGGCCGCAGCGGGAGGCGGCATGGCTGCGGCAGCTGGAGGAGCCGCAGCGGCTGCCTGGTGCTTGCCAGCACCGCCAGCGCCAGCGCCAGCGCCAGCACCGTTTCCTGGGCCTTCACCGTCCCCCGGGCCTTTACCATTTCCTGGGCCTTCACCGTTCCCTCGGCCTTGACCATTTCCTGGACCACCCTCACCAGGACCCCCAGCACCAGCGGGAGGACCGGCACCAGCGGGTGGGCCTTCGCCATTGCCAGCGGGACCGCTGGCGTCCTCGGTGCGGCGCTGGGGCGGCAGAGCGTTCGCAACCGCGACGTGCGACAAGTATACTGAAGCAAGCGAGAGGGCGGCGTTCTTGCCAACGGGCAACGGGCCAATAGCGAGGGTGTGGCTCACAAGAGCGAGCGCTGAGATGGTTTGAACGACCTTCATGGTGAGTACTGTGAAAGATGAGTGGTAGATGAAAAATAGCAGAACCAGTCTGCCAAGAAGTAAAGAGTGTGAAGAGGCTTCTCAGAAGACTGTAAAAGATTGAATGCTGGGTTGAGGATGAAGAAGGGAGAACATTCTTGGGATGAAAGACCCGAGCTCCTTATAGAGTCGTGAGCCGGTACCAAAGACCTCAATGTTGACCGGCAGAGAGGTTGTTGTGAGAATCTGCGACACTATCTCTTGCAAGATCTGTAGAGACTCACACATGGGTAGCTGGCTGCAATGACGCGCCTGGGCAACAATAGTCAATGCAGATCGACGTGCTGGGGAAAGGATTGAAAAGAATTCAAATCTTCGCGGGAGAGTCCAAGCAATGTTCGTCTGGGTCGTGGAGGCCGTATCCATTGCTGCTCACGTTCATTCGATCCTGCTAACCCACATCTGTTACAACAACCTGGAACCGAGGAGAGGCTGGCCCAGCGCGAGTTTGATGCTGTAGGCGACCTCCACAGGCGAATTTCTGGGTTAGCCGCTGCCCAGCGATCGACCGCTTGTCTTCGCTAGACTGTTGAGACGTCGTAAGTAACGGAAGGTCGGGGAAGTGGAGCGAAGCAGGCATCGTCTGTGACATCTGTCGAGATCTGTCTCAACTTGAAGTCGTGAGTCATGTCTTGGCAGTAGCCGATCTGCCTTGACTTGTAAGATTTAGTGACGCATGAGTCGCTCTGGCACCTTGCCTACCCTAAAACTTGTGGTACATTGTCCCTCTTCTGATTCCTTCTCCTCTTAACTGTGTTTCGCATCACGGGAGACGACTGGGGAATCCGACAGACCTAAAGTTGGCCTTCGCCATGGCGGAAAGCGACCCCAACCCCTACCTTCGCCGACCACTCTATGCCTTCGATCTTCCTCCCGAATTACTTTACAGCCTTACTGTCAAGACTACAGGCGAGGCAACAGTTGGCCCAGCTGATGAGGATAACTATGATGTCCTCAGATCGCGAAAGCCAGCGGCCACGGAGGAGGGAATATCACAGTCAACGGCCTGCAGCCTCTGTGGTGTTTCGTACCCTACTGTTCACGAGCAGCGACAGCATGTCAAATCTGACTTCCATCGCTACAACATGAAATTGCAGGTCAAGGGGGTCCCACCTCTTAATGAGGCGACCTTCGCTAGAATGATCGGTGATTTAGACGAGTCGATCTCGGGGTCAGAATCAGACGACTCGGAAGAAGAAGACCCAATTGGAAAGGCCACAACGCTGAGCACGTTGCTGAAGCGACAGGCCAATTTGTCTCACGAAGCCAATGAAGAAACAGTTACGGGACCATCTGCCAAGACTGTTTCAGGCAACGCACCCATGTACTGGTTCTCCAGCCCAAAGATCGGGGAAGACCACGTGCTAGGTTTGTACAAAGCAGTATTCACTCATGAGGAACAAGATGGCGCACCAGGGTCATTGCTAGACGCTCTCAAGAAACGTCAGTTGAAACCCATCTATGGTAAGCATAGCGGCAGTGGGCAATCAAGTAGCCAGCCGACCAATGCTGACCCGCACTACTTCCTCTGTATGATCGGCGGTGGCCATTTTGCAGCTATGGTGGTCTCATTAGTCCCCGAGATCAGAAGAGGACCTGGGGGTGTGGAAGAACGTCACGCCGTTGTCCGTGCTCACAAGACGTTCCACCGGTACACCACGCGGCGGAAGCAAGGTGGCTCGCAGTCAGCCAATGATAATTCTAAAGGCAATGCTCACTCGGTGGGTTCCTCTATTCGTCGAGCCAATGAGGCGGCGCTCGAAGTCGATATACGCACAGTTCTGTCTGAATGGCGAGCTATGATTGACAGCGCCGACTTGATTTTCATTCGAGCTACAGGGAGCCAAAATCGCCGAACGCTGTTTGGTCCCTACGATGACCAGGTTCTCTATAGCAAAGACAAGAGATTGCGAGGATTCCCTTTCAGTACCCGGCGCGCTACCCAGGCGGAGCTGCTGAGGTCGTTTCAAGAACTGTCAAGGCTGAAGGTGAGCACACTAGCTGACGTTACTCCGGAGCCGGTCAAGCCTAGGACTACAGCACCGAAACCTATCAAACCGAAGACAGAGCCTGCAAAACTGAGCAAGGAAGACGAGGCTTCCCAGCTCCATACTTCTCAGTTGGAAAATCTGATCAGACGCTCCAAGGCCCCTGGCGTACTCCTGTATTTGACGAAAAACGAGCTCTCTCCGGACTTCAGGCTATTTCCACCGTCAAGCCATCACCACGCTCCCACAGTGTTGCACTTGGCGGCATCTACCAATTCTACCGCCATTGTGTCTGCTTTGCTCCTGAAGGGTAAGGCTACTCCATCTGTCACGAATGACGACGGCAAGACCCCTTATGACCTTGCTGGAGATCAGCGCACCAGGGACGCGTTCCGAGTAGCTCGCTACCAGCTTGGTGAAGACTCCGTAGACTGGTCAGCCAGTCATGTTCCGGGTGGTATCAGCCAAGAACAAGCCGACCAGCGAGCAGCCCAGGAGAAAGTTTCGAACGCTGCGGCTGAGGCCGAGCGTCGGAATGCTGACCTTGACAGAATAAGAAAGGAAGAGGAGTTGCGCACCGTGAACAAGATGGAGCGCAAGAGTGGGCCTGGCAAAAGCCTGGCAGCCGCTGCTGAGAAGTCGGGTTCGGAAAAGCGCGAAGAAGAGATGAGGGGGCTGACACCTGAAATGCGGATGAGACTTGAAAGAGAGCGCAGGGCTCGTGCTGCGGAAGAGCGAATACGAAAGATGCAAGGCGGCAGATGAGTCGAACTGTTCGAATACAGATGTAGGGCTGATTATCACAAATGACGAGAGATCACCTCCCACACTTTCGACAGGAGTGTACTGTCCGTCCTGAAGATCTACTGTGATGAATCTACTCATGATCCTCGCCTAATACTGTCTTCAGCAACCGCGTCCTCGTCTCGCTTGCCTCACGACTGTAGTCAGCGCATTGTCCCTCAGCAGCATCTTGAGGAGCGTCATGCAATTCTGTGCCGTCCACTACCGAGCTGTATAGCACCAGTTGCGGATCGTAGGGGAAGACAGAGACTGGCTATGGCATTTACAGCGCCTGCCGCCGTGGCTGGAGCAGCTATTACTGCAGTTACCCAGGCTGATAGCAAAGAGCATGGATGAAAGGAGTCTTCATGATTGCTTTTGACGGAGGAGGCGGTAGGAAAAAAAGATCTGTTGTAACAGTTCTCAAAATTCAGCAGCATACAGTTCACGGCAGGAATTGCAACACGGCAGTGTGTACTTTATGTATTGTTCTCGTTTGCCACACACACAACCGCCCAGGAGGGAAGGGTACGGCAACTTGAGCAACCAAGCACACGACTTCTTCGAATATCTACCTAAGGATCACCCCTTCGTGCTGTATAGGGTATATGACAGCAGGCCACTAGTTGGCCTCGCTCGCGCTACTAACCTACAATAGCCTCCTCCACTAGATCTAGTTCACCAAGGCATGGATATGAACTTACAGTAGCCGACATGGGCTTAACGCGGCTCCAGCACTCCACCCCGTTTGTTCAGCTCTAAGCGGGATCCGGATACTCCGTACGGAGTACCGACATTCGGCTTTGAGGCAACCACTTCACACCTAGCATAAAGGTTGCTTGTGCCCTCGCATTGAAAAGTGCTCCCGGGTAGGTTGACCACACTCGGACAGCAGGCAACAAGATGCGGCGCCCACTGCGCGCCACCGCGCTATTCCTCTGCTATCTTGGCCTCGGTCTAGCGGCAGATCAAGGACAAGAAAAGCAGCCCTTCTCGCAACGCATGCTCGCCAGCATCATCGGCCGACAACAAGGCGTCGTGAGCTCAGGCGAAACCACCTCGACGCTCGAAAGCGGTTTCCTCGCGCTCACCCTGCTCTCGACCGCCGACCGCTATGCCGAGCAGGCATCGACATACACCGGGTACCTGAACCGAATCCTCGACATCGCGTCAGCAGAGCTGGACAATGCGACCGCAGACGCCCTGCTCCCGTTGGACCGGCTGAGCGTCGGCGTCGCCCTCTCCGACGCCGCAAAGCCGCTGGGCGGCTTGTCCAAAAACCAGACCGCCGCGGCGACGGCCTTGGCAGCTTCGCTGCGGGCGCAAGCGCGCAATTACCTAGGCGGGTACCTGTACTACGCGGGCGCGTACCCAACACTGAGCTATCTCGACGGGCTCTTCTCGCTGCTGCCGTACACGGTCGCGCAGCCGTCGCCGAACTACACCGACATCTCGCTGCAGCTCTCGCTGCTGGTGAGCCGCTGCCATCAGGAGTCCAGCGGGCTGGTCACGCACGGGTACGATGCGAACTTCACATACCCCTGGGCCGAGCGCCCCACGGGGAAAAGTCCGTATGTTTGGGGGAGATCGCTGGGGTGGTTCATGAGTGGGTTGGTACAGGCTTATGGGGAGCTCTGCTGTGCGTCTGCGAGCCGAGCAGCTCGGGAGGAGCTCGGGCCGGCAGAAACACAGCTCTGCGATCAGCTGAAGACGACGTTCCAAGACACGGCGCGGAATCTGATCCCCTACGCGGACCAATCTACTGGCGCGTGGTATCAACTCACCGCCCTGCCCGGCGAAACGGGCAACTTCCTCGAGAGCTCCAGCACGTTGCTCTTCACCTGGAGTCTGCTGAAGGCCATCCGGCTGCAGATACTCGCCGACATGGACTTTGAGTCAACCGTGCATGAAGCGAGCATGAAAGCTTATCGCTACGCGGCGGAGAATTTCCTGGTCTATTACAATATGGACGGAAGCTTCGCGGAGAGCGGAGGTGGGAATGGGACGGTGGGAATCAATCAGACGGTCGCGGTGTGTAGTCTGAACTCCACGGCCACATATGAGTATTATACTGGGAGACCAATCTTGTTAAACAGCTTGTTGGGGGAATCGGCTTTCGTCATGGCGAGTTTGGAGGTTGAGAGGCTTGGGGAGAGATGGGGAGGATAGATAGAAGTGGATGAGTCGGGGGAGAGGCCATACGAAGAATTCACTGAGCTTTCTCCGGTAGCTCCTCAAGTTTTCTTCCTCAGGGCTGGCATTTCACCTCGTGCGTATTCCTCGTTGAGAATATTAAGTACCAGCGCCACTCACATGAAAAAGCCCATTGGCGTTTTCTTGGACACGAACCCTGATATCTTCCAGCCTTGTTCAGGCCCGTTCCACTCTGTATGTCCTCAAAGATGACCTCGTCGTCGTCGAGTCCCCTTCCTCCACCTGTGAGACAGGATTGTATAGTCGGGCAAGCCTGTTTGTCATCCCCCACGTCGTGAGGTTGGATCTTCGGCCGCCATCGGCGCGTACGTACAGCAGGCGCATGCTGTAACATGCTCGCTGAGGTAACTACGTCGCGAGCTAACCTGGCGGTAATGGGCTTTAGCTAACGCAGCAGTTTCCCCTCTTTATCTGCAATGAATCTGCTAGGTAATGATCCTCGCCTCATCCATCGACAGCGCCAAGTAGGGTAAAATTTGCGTCAAGATCACCCATCGTTGGGACAAGGGTGAGGCCGATTTACGCGCACCCGCGCCTCACCCGCGTCGCGCGACGCCCAAGTGCGCGCTCACCCTCGACCCCGGTCGCCCTGAGACACCGCCGTCTGGGCGCGGTAGGGGATTGGTCAGCTGGCCCAGGCAGCGGCGGTGTTACAACCTACCTGAGTGAGGCTGTATAAGGGTAAGCCGCAACCCCCAGTGCTTGTGTTAATAAGGACCTTCTGTAGTCTACCCCAAAATACGAGGTAGGCGGACCCGACGTACAAAAAACGGTGTGATTTCCTCGCCTTGCTCGTCACCGTTTTCGTGTAAGGCGCTGCCGGTCTGCGGCTTCATTGCCGCCCTGAGTCGGTCACATCGTCTGTCTGCCTTTTTTTGATTTCGTTCGCCGTTGGCCTCAATTGTTTTGATCGTAGTCCTGGAGATTGCTCAGAATTGTCCGTTCGAGTCGTGGTAGTATGTCGACTCGTTCGGACTTCGTGAATCGCAGGCGAGCTGGCGATGCTGTCGTCAACGCGACCGGAATGTAAGATTGCAGAACGACTGCCGTAGCGCTTGTCTGCCAGGTCTCGAAGACTTTCGGCGGTCATTGAGCCAACCAGCTGTGCCGCATTGTCTTTGGCAAAAGCTTTCTTTATATCGAATAAATCGGCCAAAGTATTTACCACAACTTGATCGCTGTCACCTTCGGCGATGACCTCCCCGATTCTGTACACTGTCTGTCGTGAGACTTCGCTTGCCACCTTACAGACGTCGAGACATTGCTTTGAAAGATCGATGTCGGCTTGCAACCGCGATCTTTCGGCGTCGTTTCCCACATCGCCTTGCTGAAGTAAGACGTCTAGGCGTGTGCGAAGGTAATCGATGGTTTCCGCAAATTTGTCTTGATTCCCATTCAGCGCGTCACGCGTTCGCGTCCGCGCTTCAAAGGGCTGATCTTCATCACCGTCATGGGACGGCTGTGGAAGCAGAGTCGATTCTCGGTCCATTATGGATTTGATATAAGACTTCGCATCTTCGCAGATACGAAGGCATTGCTGAGTAACTTCTCTTTCGTCTTTCAGGTCTACATCCACACTCGATGCAGGAGCAATGTGGACGTTGATTTGCGTCATCTTCTCCTCAATTCGTCTCAGATGCAGCTCAAGGTCATATGCCGTGTCTTGTACTATCTCATTATACTCTTGGAGAACCTGGTCCGAGATTTTTGACGTATGAGACATATAAATCTGTCAGTGAAAGCCGAGGTAGGAAAGGAAGTTCAACTGACAGAGTGATCGTGCCCACCCCCACTGAGATCGTCGACTTGTAGCTTGCAAGCGAATCGATGAAGTCCTGTATCCCCCCTCTCATAAATTCCATCTTCGCCCAGTCTAGAACGCCTGTCTTTGGCTTTCCTCCGAAAGTTTCCATTGCTTGCTGGAACTCACGGCATACTTGGTCGCAGCGTTCAACAGGACCTCGGAGAAGTGTGGAAATTGACTGCTCAGCGGTCATGACCTGCGTCAACGAGGCCAAAATATTGGTCAGGTCCTCTAGTTCACCCTGAAGTCGTCGTAATGTTTTGTCGCGACCTTTGAAGCGTTTGACAGTGTTATAGAGAGACTTCGATGACTGTAAAGCCGCTGTAGTAACGGCCAGTAAGGAGGCAGTGATGCTCAAAGGTTCCGTCATTTCGACTAGTTGATACCGACCGACTCGCGTAGCCTGAGGCAGATGAATTTAAAAATGCGTCTGTTTCCCAGAGTAGATATACTTGATGTTAACCTTTGCAAGATGGTTCTGATTGGGCGGGCTAGCGCCGGCACTGTCGCACCATGCAATCAGGGATGTTGACGCGACTGTAGACTATTGTCATCTGTATCAGCAAGGATCTGGGAGGTTGCTCTAGTCGCGCGCTCTCACAAAGTAAATCTCTTGTGCCTGGCGTTGCGGGGCAAGTGGTTCAAGTTGGTTTGGCGCCGGAGCTCCTAGCTTTGTGTGCCCCGCATTCGAGAGGGAGGCAAAATTAGCTACTAGCGTCGGCGGTTGTCGGAATGGCTGGAACTGGCGCGCGAGAGTCGTAGATGGAGACGGAGAGTATGAAACAAGGATGGGTGTGCGTTTGACCCTGAGAAAGACGGAACAGTTCACCATAGCTGAAGGTAGAGGAGTTCGTTGACCAATCAAAGGTGTGCACCGAAACCTCGGGTCATACTCTACGGTCGCATGTCGATCGGCTCTTCGCACATCAGAGAAGGATGGGGAGGTTCTCCATCTCTATTCCAGAGTCTCTCCAATCTTCCGGCCCTGTCTCATCACAGACGTCATTCCTAGAAGGATTCTCCTGGGGGACTCACTCGATGGACCATCGACCCTTCGGAATGTATGTTTCGCCGAGCCGTAGGCTTGAGCGCCGTTGGCCGGGCGATCAGCTTCCCTGATGCGCTTCCTCATTTATCCTGCGAAGCGATAGCGGAGCAGGGATATATTGGGTTTTCTGCGCCAAGGAATTGAATCCTGCACGCTGATTGGGCAGATCTCTGGCTTCTGATTGGTCAAAAGTCGTCACGTGTAGGTCTTCTGATTCGCTGAAAAAACACTCGTCACGTGACCCAAGGGGGTTCTAGGGGCCGTGCCCCCTAGCCTTGGGGGCACGGGGGGTATCCCCCCGTAATTGAAAGTTACGAAGGCGCTGGGGGCCGCCAGAACAGTTCTGCGACGTTAGAGCGGAGCAGGTCCCTTAGGTGCTGACCCTCTAGGCACGAGAGTTCGTCAGCACCTTCCCGCAGGGTATTTTGTTGATTCTCTTCTCTCGTCACGATGAATGATGGCTAGCTTGGTGGGACCCAGCGAAGTATTTGTGGAGTCACCTCATGGATCATCGTCACACCCTAATAAATCCAAAGCACCTTTTAGGTATAAGCAGAGGGGGTTAGGCTAGACTTACAGGATATAGTGTCTTAGTTTATAGTCTTGATCTTTCTTAGTTATATACTTCTTATAGCTATAGAGCCAATTAGCCTCTATATATACCCCTCACTAGTACCTATTAGCTTTATTATGGGCTAGTAACAGATTGTTAGCAGTTGGTTTAGCTATAGGTACTAGATAGTACAGGCTAGCTAGATAGGTAGTGGGTAGTGGGTACTACTACAGTAAGGTTCAGGTAACAGGAGCTACTAATAGAGATAGCAGAGGTAATAGAAAGAGAGAGGAGAGAGGAGAGAGGAAAGATAGGAAGAGGGGTACAGCTGTATATCAGCTGAACACCAGGTCTTTATGTATACTATTATACAGGGAAAAGTTAGCTCAGCTGCGCATTAAGAGGTCCCAGAACAGGGACGGCCTGTAGTCGCCCATATTGGGGACATAGGTTAGGATCGCCACGTCGCGCGGTGAATCATGTTGTGAGGACAGCGCGGCAGACGAGCGAGGTTTTGACTGGGAAGGTGAGTGGAAGCTGAGGAGCTGGTGAGGTGAGGGTGAGTCAAGGGTGCGGCGACATTAAAAGCGGCGCGAAGGCGGTGAGCGCCCACGTGAGCTCGACGGAGATTTTACCACTACTTCCTCGCCAAGACTTTTACTGCCTGAAAGCTGGGGGCCACGCTACCAGCTCCGAACATACTATTGAGACCACGACGGAGGAGTTTCTGCGGTGGTAAACTTCGGTGATATGTAAAGCATCCAGGATTCCGAGTCAAAGCCCAAGCCTCGACCCATGGCGATCGGAATTGAAAGCGAGCACGAAATGGAAGGTTTGGGGGCGTCGTACAGGGGCAGTGAGGGGCGGAGGCCGTGCAGCAGCTCTTGGGCAAAGTAGTTCATTCGACCATGGCCGAGCTCAAGACGACGCCCAAGCAAGCCATCGAGTCTTCCCAGCACACATGGTGCAATGCATCATCGAGAAAATGGGCAGTAAAGAGGAGACCTCGTAAATATAAAACTCGGTTTTGCTCCCACCGTGTATATTGCCCTAGCTTGCCCCTGTGCACCTTTGCAGCCGACCAGATACCGACTGTAGCTGCACACTGCACATTGCGGTTAACACATCTACGCCTGACTAACACCCAGCAGCTCTGTAGCCATCACGCGCGGCGCCGCAGTGACTTTCTCCGACCCCGCGTCCTCCACGGCCACGGGGGCTGCCGCCGCAACATCCTCCTTCTCCTTCTCCTTGAGCTTCGCGACCGTCTCGTCGAAGACGGCGTAGGTGTGAGACTCCTGGTCAAAATCCAGCAGCCAGGGCTCACGTCGCAAGTGCAACGATTTGGGGTCTGTGGCACGGTCCAGTCAGTATAGTCCGTTCTGCACGGGGTTGAAACGGGGGTTTGTGGAAACTCACCGGCGCGTATTTTGGTCCAGTCGGCTTTATGCCACTGCTCCCGCGTGGTGACACCGGTCATCTGGGCACGGTGGACGCGCTCGTACCTCACCGCTTCGTACGCTCTGATGCCCTGCTGGACATTGTCTCTGCCGCTCTTCTCCAGCGTGATGGCCAGCGCAACGCCGTCTTCCATGGACTGGCTGGCGCCCTGGATCGAGGTCGGCAGGAAGGGGTGAGCCGCGTCCCCGATCAGCGCGATGCGTGCTTTGGGGGAGATGAAGGTTGGCAGGGGGTCGCGGAAGACGAGCTTGTAGTCGTGCAGGCGGTCCGGTGGGGTGGCCTTGACGAGCTCCTTCAGCACGGGGTCCCAGGAGTCGATGCACTTGAGGACGTCGTCGATCTGGCCGGGGAAGGACCAGTCTTCGTCGATGTCGCCGTCGTCTTTGTGCGTCAGGACCCATGATAGCTCGGTGCCGTTTTTGATCGAGGCGACGAGGAAGTGCTTGTCTTCGCCCATCCAGCCGTTGTGGGTGTCTCCGTGGCAGAACCATTTGGTGCTGGGGGATTTCGCAAGCTCGTCGGTCTTCATCCATGCACGGAATCTGGGGATAGTGTCATTAGCTTGGAACAAATCATTGCCAGACAGCAGCAGATCAATGACCTACACAGCATAGCCGGAAGCTTTTGGCCGGTCTTCGTATCCCAGTACGATCTTCCGACCTTTGCTCTTGACGCCCTCGGCAGCGACAACGCAGTCGGCCGTCAACGTCTCACCGTTGGAGACGACGCCGGCATGGTCGTCATTTTCAAAGTAGTCGGTGACATTCTGGTCCAACCTGATGTCGATGCCTCTCGCCTTGGCATGGAGGTAGACGGCCTCGTGAATCTCTGCGCGATGACCGTTGATCTTCCTCCCATACTTGGCCTCTGGATCCCAAATCTGCCTCGTCATGAACTCGCCCTCCCAAGAATGAAAATTCAAGCCTTCCGACTTGTGGATGATGGGCTCGAGCGCCTCCACGACGCCCTCCCATCGCTCGAATATGCGGCCCGAGTTGGCTGCGAAGCTGATGATATCGCCCAGCGGCTTCAAATCTGCCACCTTCTCCAGGAGAACAACGCTGTGGCCTTTGCGGTCACATTCGATGGCGGCACAGAGACCTGCAAAGCCGGCGCCCACGATGATGACCTTGATGCCTGAAGGTGGTAACCTCGCGAACGTCTGCTGCTGGGCCATGGTGGTTTCTGATTGGTTGGCAGCGGGTGCACGTTCTCTCGCTGCGTATCTTGTGCTTCCTTGCGCACGGTACTGATATTTGATGTCGTTCTCAAGGTGAGAATCGTTGCATCCAGCGACTTATCACAGCATGTACAATTAATTCATGTGGTACGGAATAACCCCGAGGCCCGTCGCATACCATGACCTTCCAGACTTTCGGCAGAATACATGCGAGGGTACCATCAGCCAATGGCTATCCTTGACAGGACGCGAAGATGGACCACCACGTCCAGCGCGTATCCGATCCTCCAAAGCCTGAAGAAGCCTGGGGCAATTTCAACGTCCCGTTTGCCAATTGCCGAGACGTGCGACTTGAGATCCTCGGATAGAACCCATTTTCCACACCCCGCATTGCAGACGCCATCTGAACCCACTCCACAGACGCATGATGGGGCTGGTGACCGGCGGGTCATGTCTCTGAGCCCGGAGAGCCATTCCAGCCTGACGATGGGTCGGTCCAAAGAAGCCGGGGCCTGTGTGCCTCCATGGCAACTAAGCCTTCAGTCGTGCGTTTTCTGCCCACATTAAAGCATTCTTGAGGCTTGCCAGACAGACCTGTCTCGGTGCATCTCTTAGAAGCGAGTGTAGTTCTCGGCACTGGAGTTTTGAACGGCCACTGCTCTTATCAGCGGCATCTTGGAAGGACTCACCCGACTAACTCGGACGCCGTGGACCATGGCTATGACAGAGTACATCCATCTCTGGTGGCTCGCCACAGCCATTCTCATCGTGCCAGTTCTGGGCTTCCTGGTTCATGATGAAGTCCTCCGCAGGCGGATGCCGCCAGGACCACCACCGACCCCCTTCATCGGCAACACCAAGAGCGTCCCAGCACAGTATCCATGGATCAAGTTTCAGGAGTGGTCCAAAATCTACGGCGACATCTACACTGTCTGGTTTGGACGGCGGCCCACCGTCATCATCTCAGACCCTCACGTCGCCGTCGAGCTCATGGAAAAGCGCAGCCAAAACTACAGCTCTCGACCTCGATTCGTGGTCATGGGTGAGATCTATTGGGAAATGGCCTCCATCCTTGTCCAGCCGTACAACAAGGAGTGGTCGATACGTCGGAAGCTTCTGCACTCGGCCCTCACGCCCCGCGCCCTGCAGAACTACATCCCCGTGCAGCAAGCCGAAGCCTGCCGCCTCTGCTTCCAGCTACTCGCCCGCCCCAACGAATGGGAGCAATTACTCGATTGGATGACGGCCTCGATCGTTTTCTCCGTCTCCTACGGTCACCGCATCGACAGCATGGACAGTCCCGTCATCCGCGAGCGCATGAGCATCATGCACTACAACGCAACACTGAACGTTCCCGGGCGGTTTCTGGCCGAATCCTTCCCCGTCCTCAAGCACATGCCGCTGTGGCTGGCACCCTGGAAGCGCGAGATCAAGCGCCACGGCGCCATCGAGGCCAACGCCAACATGCGACTGACCGACTACATCAAGCACGAGATGGAGGAGGAAAAGCGCACGGGCCGCGAGATCCCCAACAGCCTGTGCAAGCAGCTCCTGCAACGGCGCGCCGCCGACCCAGAGTCCTTCGCCCTGCTCAGCGACCGCGACTTCAGCTTCATTCCCTCCTCGCTGTTCGGCGCCGGCGCCGACACGACCGCCTCGTCCCTCTGCTCCGCCCTCCTCGCCCTCGTCACACACCCGGCCACCCTCGACGCCGTCCACGCCGAAATGGACGCCGTCATCGGCCCGGACCGGCTGCCCACCTTCGCCGACGAGCAAGATCTGCCTTATCTGCGTGCTTTGTGCAAGGAGGTCCTGCGCTGGCGGCCCGTGGCCGTGCTGGGGGGCACGCCGCACGCCACCACCGCCCGCGACGTCTACCGCGGCTGGTACATCCCGCAGGACACCAACGTTCTGGGCAACACCTGGGCCATCAACCACAACGAGCGCTACTACCCGAACTCGCACCACTTCAACCCTTTGCGCTTCCTGGACGTCGAGCCGACGAGCTTGCCCTACCTACCGCAGACCTACGTGCAGGGCACGCCGCCGGAGAAGGGGGAGCCGCACCCGTCGAAACTCGGGCACTCGAGTTTCGGTTGGGGCCGTCGGATCTGTCCTGGCGCGGACCTCGCGATGAATAACCTCTACATCGCGCTGGCGAGGCTGCTGTGGTGCTTCGACGTGCGGCCGTTGAAAGGCGTCGAGTATGATGTGTGGGACTATGTCGGTAAGTTTTCTTTGCTCCTTCTCAGACAGGTTCGAATACAAGGAAAAAAGGGAGTATTGCTAACGATGTTTTCCGAAAGGCGGCTTCAATATCCGACCAAGGCACTTTGAGTGCGACATCCGCATCCGGAGCCCACGGCATGAGAAGGTGCTGCGGGAGGAGTATGTGGAGGCCAGGGCGTTGATGGACAAGTTCCCCTTGTTCAGAGAGGAGGAGAAGGTCTGAAGGAAAAATGCTCATTCATCAGGGGGCTTTTCTCGTAGTCGGGGAGCATTACTCGCTTCCCGACTGGTTCCGAGCATTGACTGGGTGAACACAAGGGAAAAGGGGGGAAAGCGTCGCTTCATGTAGACTGTCTCGGACAGTTGCGAGCGTATGATTTGGGCCAAGGGTACGAGAGGACTTGCCGGATCAAAAGCGCACTGATTCCTACATTCATGCTAGAGTTGAATCAATATTAGAGGTACATGAGAAAGCACTGACGCTCGTGAGCTACGGTGACTTTCAATGGAGTCGGACTCCCGCATATGATGTGGACGCGATGTACATGTTTGCGCTTTCTGGTTAATACAGGACCATCCATTGCTCAATACTTGTGCGGAACCGTGCTCCACCCTTAACCACCGCTAAATTGATGCATTGATAATCGCATGGATGCCGTGCCGAAACTAAGAGCTATCGATATCAGTTTCCGAGGCTTGTGAGAGACGATCAAGATTGTGACCCGTCAACAGACGTACGTCCAATTCTGTTAGTAGCTGTATCGTGGTGTCATCTTGACTCTGAGAAGATATCGAAGGCGGACCCTAACCGAATTAGCTGACTCGTAATAAGGAGCAATCCGAAGAAGCAGACACTTACTGCTCGACTGAGTAGACAATATACTCATCGTAGAGAAGTCCCAAGTATCCAGTCTCTGAAGCGCCAGGTGCAGTATGCTCCACGTCAGGCATCTTGACGCCAGTCAAGTCGGGATGAACGCAACCTGCGTCCTTCCAAGCTTGTGGCGTGGTCGCGCCGATGCCATGCGTGGAGATCAATCCTTGCTCTTTCGCAAGTTCGGGCGCACGATAGTCAGCATCGGTGCACTTGAGAGACGGTGTTCCCAGCTCAGCCTCGCAGAGGAGCAACAAGCCCGTGTTCTCGCTCGAGCTCGAAAAGCAGTAGTTGCCAGATTTAGTTGAGAGGTTGGCCACTGAGAAAAATCAGTAAGGTTGGGCCGATATACTTAGGAGAGATACTCACAGTACACGCCTTTTCCGAACATGTAACCTGAGGGAGGAGCTTCCGGAGGTGCAATACGCAAACCCTGTCTTATTAGCCAGTGACCCTGTAATGTCATACAGGGGTCTTGCCTGTGACAGTATTCCGCCGAAGTTCGTGGCCCGCGAACCGTGCCACAGCAGCCGTCTGTCGCTTTTCTCTCTCATCTTACCATACACCGAGTCATCGAAGCGCTCGAATTCTCCTCTTCGCCGGATTCTGAAAATGTCCTGGAGCTGGTAGGTGAAATTATGTGTCGAGGCCGCAGATTTGATCAGATAGGTCTCAAGCTGTTCGAACTCCGTGTTACCCGGGTCGAGTGGTGTCATCTCCAGGAGGCCCAATGCCTGGTATTGTCGGTCTACCAAGGCAAGCTTTTCGGCTTGCTGTGATTTGGCTTTGGTCATCAAATCATCTGACGCACGTATGTCATCAAGATTGTCAAGAAGATCGATCTCTTTCTGAATCTTGTCCATCGCATCTAGCAGGGGAGGCCGTGTAGATCTACCGAAAGCGTGAGGGATCAGGGTGAAGAACTGATTAGAGAGCGCCTCAACTGCGATTGCGTCCGGCTCGTCTCCGGCTGTCTGCATCAAGTCGGATAGACTTTGTAGGATGCCGTAGCCGCGGAGCATGGTATTCTTCGACAATTTACCGAGAGGCATCTTGTCAATGTCGTACTCGAGCTCGGCCATGGTATTGCTGAGAATGTCCAAATCAAAGATGAAGGACATAAGTCGGATGACAGCTTTAGGCAGCTTGGACATGATCTCGATTGAGGGAGATGCGGGTGTAGCAGAAGGCGCTCCATCTTCATCGGCCTCATCGTCTGAATATTGGACCTCGATCATGGTGTATTTCTTTGGTTTGGAAGGCGCGCTACGATTGATCCAGAGATTTCCAGTCTTGTCGCGGAACTTCTTCTCAAACTCGGTGATAGCTTCGTGCAAGGACGAATCACCAAGAAGCTTTTTCTGGCCAGATTCGCCGACCCGACCCCAGCGAGTCCACGTGTAGTAGATGCCATCGTCGTGCTGGATCAGCTGCAGACGGTAGAACTTGTTCGAGTTCTTTCCGCGGTCAACTTGATTTAGTGTCGCGTCAAAGAAGACTCCGTCACCATCTTGATACACTTTGCACTTCTTGGTAGGGTACTCCTTGTCGACCGGGACTAGTGTCGGTTGATACGTCTTCGACTTCTTCAATAGGTTTTCTGATCCGTCGTCATCGGTATCGAGCGAGTTGATAGACCGCTTAGAGGAACTGCCGCTATTGACATAAGCATCAGGAGTGCCGATGCTGCTGACTGACGTATCACCTGCTGCGGTCGAATGGAATCCATTCGACGTGGACGAATCGTGTAGATGGTATGGCGAGCAATCGACAGGAGCATTAGAGTCAAGTGAAGCCGCTAGCCAGTCGAATGTCACGATTGGTAAGGCTCGGTCAACTGCCGCTTTCACACGTGCACCGTGTCTCTTGTACTGGGCTTCGGTTGCAACAAGGATGGTGGAAGAAGACACATCGTTGACGATTAGACCACTGTGAATGTCAACTTCTGGCCCTGGTTGGCTGCAACAAGCTTACCCGCATTCACGAACTGCACGGTCAAGATCCGCGAATGTGGGAGGGAGCTTCCCATGGTTTAAGGGAATGCGTTCTTTCTGGAGATCGACACAGGCGATGATGTGGTCAGTGAGAGAGTCACTGTCAGGACTCAAGGTCGAATGAGGCTGTTTGGTGCGAACCATTGCGGTAGCCGAGTGATGATAGTGCTAAGTGATCAGCGGTGTTGTTGACTGCATGCGCTGGGATGATCACTGAAATAGTGGGATTGAAAACACGTGGAGTTGGGAGCGATGCAAACTAGAACAAAGTGAGGTGTAGGTGAATGCAAAGTGAGAGGCCAAGACAGACTTGCTGCAAGAGACATGAGAGACGTTCATATCTCTCCGCTTGCTGCACTCACACCTGCCCTCACAAAGGATGCCCACGATATCTCTAGCACAGCATCTTGCTTACTAGTATCTCTTATGAGAGGCTGTGCTCTCATAGCATTGTGAAATAGTGCCATCTTCGAGGAAGCTGAAGGTTTAGGTGTACCAAACCGAATGCCAGTACACCTCGCAACAAGGGGTAGAGGGAAGATGGGTGTAAAGCTGAAGTGCTGTATTCATACCTACTTTCCCTAACCATTCCCCAGGCGGTGGCCTTGACCTCTTCCAGACCAACCCCCACCTGAGAAGCCGCTCGTCCACCCTCTACTCTGCTGTTGAGGTATTGGCTGCCCCGGACGCACGCTTGTCCCATATTTCTTGTGGGCGAAAGAGGTGCGATCAGCCCCGAACGCTCGCTTCACGAACATAGGAGTCTGAACCCAATTGCTCCCACCTTGAAATGTGGGATACAAGCGGGTGAGAAAGTCATAAAGATGTGCGGAGATGATGCCCATGCCTTGCACGGCTGCTGACCCTGGACCGGCGAGTACCAGCGTTAGCGCAAGAGTCGCCCACGGCAGCAGCTCGACAGGTATTTGAAAGATCACAAAGTGCGCTTTGGTCCCACGGTTGTCCTACATATCAAAGTCAATATCAGGCGATGGGGCCAATGAAAGTGTTGCTTACTTGAGAGAAAGTATAGATGAAAGCCATGATCAACGCCGATGTGAAGATGTATGCCTTCAAAAGAAACCCTGCCGTAGCCTTGAGTAGTGTTAGCTACCCAACACCATCCATTCGATTGTTGGACGGGCTTTAATAGCAAGAAATAAGATGTAGGAGGCCACTTCAGCCCCCGCAAATTAATGCGTCACGCGAGCTTTGTGAAACAGCCACCACCATGCCCACGCCGCGTACAGTCCTTGACAGATTTTGCGAATGATGGATCAGTACGTGCCGTGGGGGTACTCTGCCTCGTTTCCAGGAACCTTAGGGCCTTATGAACAACCCTAGGGGCAGATATGCGAGGGTTGTGGGAAAGGGAAATTGCAGTGCAAGGAAGTGATCGTACCAAGATGACAAGCATATTGAAGACAACGTAGACGAAGAAATCTCCAGGCTGACTGAAGCGAGGCGAATTGAGCTCGAGGCCAGTGCCATATATCCAGGTGAAGTACAGGTCGAAGATGAAACTCAGACCTCCTCCAGTCAAAAGAAACGAGCTCGCAAGCCGCCAGACGTGAGGCGGAAGTTTCCACATCAACGACGGCTCGAAATGGACCCAGTATATTGGCATGATCCCGCCGATGACCAGGAGGGATTCAATTCCCATTACAGCAACGATAGTCCTGCGACTCCGGTTAGCAGTGGTGATTTAAGGCAAGCTTGGCCGACATACCTGCTAACAGGAGGCGCACTCCAAAAGCGATCCATGATGCTGACACTGGAGCTCCAGTGACTTCTTAGGAAGTTCAGCGGGAAAGACAGAAAAGGTGAACAATCATCCTGTAGAGCAGGATAGCTGCTAATGAGGACGATGAGAACAGGCTGTCACGGTGTGTCCAACAAATCCGGCGGCTCCAAAAGGTCACTTGCGCCATACCTTTTCTAAGCATAGCGCCTTGGCGTCCAAAGTGGGTTCTCCAAAGAAAAAGTTGACGGCACAACTCGAGCAAGCCTGCTGCTGCCAGCTGCATATTGCCCTGACAATATCTGCGACCCTTGAGAGCGAAAGCACCATTACCGCTGACCACGGAAGCACTATCGAGAGCTCTCGTGCGATTTGCCATCGAGCTCACCCGCAACGAGCGCAGGTGCTCCTCGCGACAAGTACTACCGAAATAGATTGCAGCACCACAGCAGCAAGAATGGGCGAAGTTGCGACCAAGGGCGATTTTGCCATCAAGCCCGAGAATGTTACTCAAACCATTTCGACCGAGGACTGGCCTCTGTTGCTGAAGAATTATGAAAAGCGTTTGTTCACCCGCGGCAGCCACAATTCTCGTACTGACCAGTGTCCTAGTCCTCGTTCGAACAGGGCACTTCACCCCAATCCCCTGTGGGTGCACACCCTACAAGCGCGACCTCAAATCCTACATCTCCTCCGGCGTCATCAACCTTGACAAACCCTCCAACCCTTCCAGTCACGAAGTAGTAGCATGGGTCAAGCGTATGCTCCGCGTCGAGAAGACCGGCCACAGTGGTACACTGGATCCCAAGGTTACGGGATGCCTTATCGTCTGTATTGATAGGGCTACGAGGCTCGTCAAGTCACAACAAGGCGCCGGAAAAGAGTATGTCTGCGTTATCCGGTTCCACGACAAGCTGCCTGGCGGCGAAGCTCAGTTCGCTCGAGCTCTCGAGACCCTTAGCGGCGCGCTCTTCCAGCGTCCACCATTGATCTCAGCAGTCAAGCGTCAACTGCGTATCCGGACGATCTACGAGAGCAAGCTGTATGAGTTCGACAACGACCGACATTTGGGCGTTTTCTGGGTCAGCTGCGAAGCCGGCACTTACATCCGAACCCTCTGTGTTCACTTGGGTCTGCTCCTTGGCGTGGGTGCTCACATGCAGGAGCTGCGGAGAGTACGGTCCGGAGCCAAGGACGAATCCGAGGGCATGGTCACTCTCCACGATGTTTTGGACGCTCAATGGACGTATGATAACCAGCGTGATGAATCATATCTCCGCAAAGTCATCTCGCCACTTGAGTCGCTGCTTACCACCTACAAGCGCATAGTCGTCAAGGACAGCGCTGTCAACGCCATTACATATGGTGCGAAGCTAATGATCCCTGGCCTGCTACGGTTTGAAGCAGGTATTGAGGTGCACGAAGAAGTTGTCCTCATGACCACGAAGGGCGAGGCTATTGCTCTGGGCATTGCTCAAATGTCTACCGTTGAACTCTCCACATGCGATCACGGTGTTGTGGCCAAGGTCAAGCGCTGCATCATGGAGCGAGACCTCTATCCCCGACGATGGGGCATGGGCCCTGTCGCTCTCGAGAAGAAAAAGATGAAGTCTGATGGCAAGCTTGACGTAGGTGCTTTCTTGGCAGACAATTGACATTTTGCTAACCTAGTGCAGAAATACGGCCGACCAAACGAGAAGACCCCGTCCACCTGGACCGCAGGGTATACCGACTACAACGCTGCTGATTCTGGCGAGGCCGGCACCTCTGGCGCCCCTCAGGCAGAGACCACCTCTAAATCCGATGTTCTATCTGCCCCTCCCATCGCACCCAATGGTGACTCCGACGGTGATCTTGATATGGCTGACACTGCCCCAACCCCCGTCAAGGCGGAAGCGAACGGCGAGGTGAAAGATAAGAAGCGCAAAAAGCATGATGGTGAGACGGCCGAGGAGCGCGCCGAGCGCAAGAAGGCAAAGAAGGAGAAGAAAGAGAAGAAGGAGAAGCGAAAGAGCAAGTCTAAGGACGACAGCGACAGCGACTGAGCAAAAGTCATGGCATCAACTTGTCCAAAGACTATGATAACGAGATCATGGCTCACCTGCCTCGAGAGAATTTGAAGGCCGTCTGCATGAATAGGACAGTGCAATCACGGCGCCATGCTTATGACTTGACTCTCGCAGCAAGACTCAGCAGCGTCCGACTCTGTCGCGGCGATAGTCTACCAGCTCCTAATTCAGTCAGCTTGTGCGGATGTAACGAGGAGACAAGATGCGCGCATCTGGGGGATACGCATGAAGTCGATTTGAAGCTGTGACCAAAATCTACCGGCGCTCTGCGGCATTCAAACGGAAAGGAACAGGGCCGGCGTTTTACGAGGTGTGCGGAAAACGGTTCTTCATCAAGGTGCATGTCAGCATCCTGGGGAAATGTGTGAATCGTCGATGGGGGTTTGATACCAAGGACTTCATATCCTCTGCTAAAAGCACATGCAGATAATGCACACACAAAAGGTTCTGGCTATTGTACCCAGAGCTAGCTATCCATAGGCTGAATCAAAGTCGTGTTGCGCCATGCCTCTGACCATCCATCCATCCATCCATCTAATCTCTGCTCCCAATACATCTCCCCCATAAGCACCCCTTCAGAGGCTCGTCCCATGAACCGTGCTGATGCCATCATCAGCATAGGTAGTCAGTCTACTAACTCTCAGCCCGGCGCGGACCGGCTGTGCCAACTAACCCTCACAACACTTATGTATGCATGGCAATACGACCGAGCTCATATTCCCGTGTGGTGAAGCCCAGATGAGGTGAGGTGAGCTTAGATTCCTTTAACGACACAACGCTCCAAAGCCACAAAATCCCGCAAAAAGCCATCATCGGATCCAGCCGGCCTCCTCTTTGCGACCTGATGATATATCTCGCGTCAGCTATCTAATCCGTAAGAGCACACACCTACTCACACACCTACTACATGCATGATAGCTAAACTGTCCCCGAGAGGACCCGGGCTGCGAGGTCCCGCGGTCCCACGGCGACTTTACCGCGGTTACACAGAGGCGGTAGGTAAATGGCTCGTCTGGGAAATGATGATGATTCTTGTGACTTACGCGGCAGTAGTTATCGGTAACGAGGGGGCAGCGAGGGGGCAGCACGTGATAAGATGAGGTGAGCGAGCGAGTCTAGAAATGGTTTGACGGCAGTGAAGCACGGTTAGGGGGGTAAGAGCTCGAAGTGTCTTTTGTCTGCAATTCTTCTAACGATGAATGCTGATGCGGCGGCGGCGGCGGCTGCTGCTGCTGGTTGGTTGGGAGGTTGTGCTACTATCGCTATAGTGCGTTGCTATACAGAAGCCAGAAAGAAAAACTTGCTCAGCTCTAAACATTCAGCTCTGGAACGATCGATGGGCCAGCCTTTCCCCGAAAAAGCACTACTGCCGAATCCTAGAGAGCGCGCTTGGTTTGTGTTGCGCTCGCATGCTCGCTGATTTGAAACGAACGCTCGAAGTGCAAAATCCGCTCCGCCTGTATGAAAGGGTCTCTGTCGACTAACAAAAGAGCCGGCTGGCCGTCACCGGGATGTCTAGATTCCGCTGGTACCGAGAGTCTGTGGGCGAAGATTTGAAAAGGGGTAAA
The DNA here is from genome assembly GCF_000365145.1 of Cyphellophora europaea CBS 101466. Classification (NCBI taxonomy): domain Eukaryota; kingdom Fungi; phylum Ascomycota; class Eurotiomycetes; order Chaetothyriales; family Cyphellophoraceae; genus Cyphellophora; species Cyphellophora europaea. Next base: position 852,935 of record NW_008481810.1, on the reverse strand, counting down.
TAGAAGATCAGGACTGTGAAGAGCAAGGGTGGTCGTAAGCTCTGTTTGCCGGTCGATACTCTGGGTGTATCCAAGGTCGTCACGTCGTAACAAATTTCGGAAGTCTTGATGTGCAATAAAGTCAAGGTGAGAGAGGCTAGTAACCCTCCTCACCAGCCTTGCACACTTTGATTTCGCGTCCCCATTCTGATTTGAGCACCTGGCTGGCAGTGATGCGCCGGCCCGGGTTGGGGTCGAGAATGGAGTAGATGACATTGCGACAACGTGCCTGGTGGTTGTTAGTCTGTATTCAGAAGGAGGGGTACCGGCGCATGTGTGACTTACCCTGTGCAAGCTCTCGATGGGAGCGTAGCCATCTTCATCTCGCCTGCCCTCGAGGTAGCGGGCATAGAACTCATCCTCATCCTTTCTGGCTAGGCGCCACAGATGCCGTCCTGTCCGCATGGCCATGTAGATTACACCACAGGCCCAGACATCGACGGCTCTGGGGTCGAACTCACCTCCAGCATACTCCTCGGGCGCTATGTAAGGAGCAGAGCCACAGAGTCCGGCTGTCATATGCGCCTCCTTCTCCCAAGCCATGCGGAAACACTCTCCGTTGCCGAAGTCGGTAATCTTGAGTGCACCATGGGTAGTAAGCAGGAGGTTCTCAGGCTTCAAGTCTCGATGAGCCACGCCCATTTCATGCATATACTCGACACCGCGCATAAGCTGTTTGAAGTAGCAGTCCGCCTCGAGCACTTGGAGGGTCCCAGCAGCAAGAATCAAGGTGTAGAGGTCACCGCCGGCGCAATACTCCATGACTTCGCAGTAGTCACCCTTGGCGTCCTGCAGCAAGTCCAAGGTGTGAATGACATTGGGATGGCGTAGCGAGCTACTAATACAGAATTCGGATGTCAAGCGTTTTTGGTACTATCACAGCGTTAGTAAATCTTGTTTTTCAAACAGCTTTCTTGTACTGTCGCTGAAATTTGTGGGGGGTGGCTTACCTTCTTGGAGGTCTCCTGCGGTCTACGTCGGAATTCTTTGACCGCATAGAGCATTTCATGGCCGGCGGAGTCTTGTTTATGGGAGATGCGAACAATGCCAAAGGCGCCACGTCCGACTATCTCCTGACACTTGCCGTACTTCTCGACAAGGTTGGCTGTGGCGTTGGGTCCTCCCTTCTTGTCCGAGGCCAAGGAGTCACGCTCAGAACGAAGCTGGTCGACCCAGTTGGACATGAGGGAGAGTTGCTTATCCTCGTTATCGTGCTCTTTCTTCTTGCCACCAAGCATATCACGGAGCATATCCGACAGCTTCTCGTTGCGTTTTTGTGACTTGAGATAGTGAGTATGAGAGCCGTCATCGCGCATCTCGAAGCGTTTGCTTGGGTGTCCGTCGACCGACCCTTCTCTCGTCTTCTCTTTCTTCTCAGCGGAAGGTAGCCTGCCGCCGACCGAAGGTCTAGGGCTCTTAGTACCGTCTGCTTCGTGACGAGTGTCAGTTGAAGAGTTCTCGACATTGTTTCTAGCAAGCTCGGTTTCTTTGCCGTCCGTTCTCGAGAACATGCGGGTCAGGCGAGAGGACATTTTTGGCTTCTTTGGCTTTTCGATGGCGGGTGTGGCAGAGCCATTGGGCTTCCCGTTGACCGACAGGTGAGCCGTATCACCCGCCAACTGTGTTACCTTCTCATCGTCGGAGCGAGAATGTTGTGAAGCGACCGAAGTGGTGGAAGGATTGGCAGAGACTGGAGGCGTAGGCTGATTCATTCGCGTAGTCCCTAAAGTTCGAGGGACGAGTTGCGAGGGGTGGGTTTGTGGGCGTGGGGTGCCCAACGGTGCCTATCTGACGCGCCTCTAGTGGCGATTGGGTAGATAAGGTGATCGCAGTCGACGCGAGATCGTGTGACGTCGATTCAAAATGTCGAATTTGGTGCAGATTAGAAGATGAGTACTATCGATATTATACTGTCTTGTGAATGATGTCTGGAAGTAAGGTGGCGTCAGCGGGGCCAGGTGCGAGGGCGATCTTTAATGTCTTGTGATGACAGATCGGAGAGGCCTTTTGTTCGACCGAAATCAGACGTCAAGTGTGGCTGTGAGCGCAGTCCAAGGGACCCGACAAAGTTGGAGATGGATACTACCAAGAGATGGGATGCCCGTCCTGCCGCAGGCGCAGTTGGATCTCTTGGAGGGCTTCGGGGCTTCAGGTGGTGTTTGCTGACCAATCTGTCGACAGTCCGGAATTGCCAAGCGAGTGACCGCAGTGCTTGATTCAATGCTTGCGAGTTGCTAGCGGGTTCCAGCGGAATTTAGATGCTTAAGCTGGGGAGAAGACGAGAACAACAGCCGCTCCTGAGACTTGGATCAAGAATGAATGGTAGCCGAGGGGTTTTGGTAGGGCTTGAGAGAAGAGAATTTCTCTCAGGTAAGGATGCTCACAGTTGTGTGTGGTCACGGTATTGAGGATGCCCGTAGCGGAACGGTCTACCGAGGCCTGGAAGTGTTGCTGCAGGCGTTGGGAATGGGCCCCTTCCAGGCTTTCAGGCTTTCGGATGCGGTCACTCTCTCAAAAATGCTGGGTGCCCCTCTTAAACAATCTGGCGAGAAAAGCTAGCAGTTGAACCAAATGCTAGTATTCGCAGCGGGGGTTCTCCAAACGGTGCCCACGCGAATGGCATGACGAGCTAGGAAAAAGCATGACGAAGAGTTTGATGAAGCAACAAGATTTGCTCGTAGCAGGACTGGCTAAAACGGAAATTGTGTGTCGTGTGAGCCGAAAGAGCGGCTTTTGACCTGATATTTATTTTATTTGTGTGTCGCTCCCACAGTTGCGATGGAGCTCTCGCGTCGCCTCATCCCGACCTGCATCCGGCATCTTTCAGACGGTCAAGATTAGCTCGTCTGTGTGTTCGGCCATGTTTATTTCCACTGCAACACCAGCTGGATAGGGTCATTGTCGTACGAGCGCAAGCGTTCCTAGCACCGTCACCGCTCCTGTTTGCCCATTAATAGTTGCACATGCTCGTTCTTGTAAACGTGTCTTGCCCGTTTCGCGCATAGCCGCTCTTTCACCGCCATGAGGGCCAAGCATTCGTTCTCTCGAATCGAGTGTGTTGGTTCTTGTACTCCCTGCCAGGCCTGCTGAGCTGTTTTGTCTCATCTCCTTACCTTGAAGCACGTGCGTCGGAATCGGATACTGCTCCATGCAAGTCCGCGGGAATGATTGTTGGACTGACGGGATTGCGCGACCCATGAAACTCCATCATGCCCGTCTCCTTCCGTAATATGTGTCTAGGACGCCGATCAAGGCTCGCTGGCAATGTCAAGTATGCTTCAAATCACTTACCTATTTCAGCGCGGCAGGCCATTGGTCGTACGAGTATCACTGGTCAATCCTTTGGTTAATGCTGTTTTATATCTGCAGCTTGTCTCAAGGAGCATCAAGCTGCATCAAACTAGGCGAGCGGAAGCCTGACCTGCAGGATAAGCGAAGCCATGACCTCCAGCGAATACTCTGTACAACCAAATGCCGATAGCACATCCACAGTCCGCACCGGGCCGGACATGTGAAGACATCCGCAGACATACCGTTTCTTCATCTCGCCTGTTAATAGTCGCCGCAGACTTATACATCCAATTGGGTGTAGTGTTTGTGCTCTACGCCGGAGCATGCTAACTTCTTGATATCGCAGGCAGCTGTGGTGGGCGGTATAACAGCAGGCACATCTGGGCACATGCTTCTCAGCGCAAGTTGAGTTGCATCCAATCTGGCAAGCTGCATATACTGTGTTGACTGCAGGGTTCAACAAACAGACAGAGCAATCGATGTGAGCCGCTCGGACGTTAACAAGGGACGTTCCGAGCCACGGCTCATTGCTGCAACTTTGTCTGGGCATAAGCCGACCCGGAATGTTCAAGGTCATTGGGTAAGTGTACACAGTAGCGCCCGTACCTCGAGGCTTGGGACAAGCAGAGAGTAATCCACCGTCAATCTCGGAGACTCTGGGGGCCACTGGAAGTGGAGGTGCCAGGGTGATAAGTCAAGGTTCGGTCTTGACTGCGTCTGACTTCAACTGGTCATCAGCTAGGCCTCTTTGCTTGTTGCTGGAGTTGTGATCTAAGGCTCATTTGGGACTTGGCTTGTGCTTGCAGCAGTCCCAGTCAAGATTGAAATCGTTGGTAGCGTTATACCCTTTGTAGAGACAAGAAGATGACACAGGGGATAGTGAATGGAAGGATGAGAAGATGCTGCAAGCATGAACAGACGTCGCACTCGAAGTAGAGGAACAGAGATGTATATATTTTGAAGACGGTACCCTCGTCCAGTTCTGATTATAGCCGGAGGCTATTGAGCAACAACACCAAGATGTCAGTACACGGTCTTGTCGAGGTCTACCGGTAGGGGATAGGGTTCTAGACCAGTTCAGAGACACCGAAATACTCGAGAAGAAGGATCGGGAAACAGCAATGATCACTGTAGACGTGAGACCCATAACAAGCTCTTGGATACTACATTTCAAGTTGTTCCCAGGAGGCCCTCATGCCCACCTGCAGCATGAACTAAAGCTCACGAACTTGCCCCACAAAAAACTTGGCGTTCTACCACAAGGCTGCAGCCTCACGGACATTCGCTTAACATTCCTAGTAAGTCACACTACGGCTCGGTAAAACAATAATCCGACCACCACCACCACGACGTCAATCAAGATGGCGCAGCCCCGGCCGCCAACCGCTGAGCCAGTGCTCACTGACTCTTTTACTGTCGACGAACTCACTTTCAGTCTCTCAATCCGAGCCCGCTGTAGTCTTGCAGTCGAGTACCTCTGCTTGCGACACCCTCAGTACTCAACTCTCGAGACGAGCTGGCTTGAATACCCTTACAACCTCGCGTACCTTGTGATCCTTAGCGGTCCTGCCTTCGGCGAGCCCGTTGTTCAGTTTGCTCAACGCGCCTGCGCCGCTGTACGGTACCTAGAATATCACCTCTCGCTTCTGTGGCAGCTCCGCAACGATGTCGTGGGCCGGCTTCAAGAAGAACGTCAACCGGGCGACGACCCAGGTAATGATGAAGACGGGCCACGTGGAGCGAACCTCGGACCGGGACTACGAGGTGGAGGAGCGGTAAGACTGTTCCAACTCACCTGTCTGCGCTTTCTGATTCTCAAACAGTCGGTACCGAACGATGGAGGCGGCAGCGAACCGGCTACAGAAGGAGGCCAAGGGCTATCTCGATAGTCTGCGAGGTTCGCACAATGCCATGCCCTTCTCCATCACCGTTCCTAACATTCCGCAGCAATGACAGCATCTCAGATGCGGATAGCAGAGACGATTGACGCGTTCTACGGAGACGCCGGCACTCGAGATGGCGTATCACGATCCTACAAGCAAGCTGTCGAAGATCTGGATGCGGAGACGATCAAGGCCCTCGATGGACCTTACAGGTAGGCATGAGATACTGTTTGCGTCTGTTTCTCTAATACCCCTTTAGAACGACGGTTCTCGAGCCAATTTCTCGATTTTGTGCCTACTTTCCCGACATTAACGAGTGCATCAAAAAGCGCAACAATAAGCTCCTCGACTATGATGCCGTTCGTTCGAGAGTCAAAAAACTCGTCGAAAAACCCGACAAGGATGTTACCAAACTGCCCCGCACCGAGCGAGAAGCTGAGGTCGCGAAGCAAGCTTACGAACAGCTCAACGAGCAACTTTTCACCGAACTACCGCAACTCATTGACCTACGCGTTCCTTACCTGGATCCATCATTCGAAGCACTCGTTAAGATCCAACTTCGATTCTGTGCAGAAGCCTATTCGCGTATGGCGCAGGTACAACAGTATTTGGATGCTGACACCAGAGATCAGTACGCGCGCGGAGACTTGGATAACCGAGTTGAACAGGTCCTAAGCGAAATCCGTGAATTGACCATTGCCGGCACTGTTTGATAGAATCCCCTTTTCTTCTGATTCTTCCCACCCATTTGCACAGAGGGAGAAGCATAGCACGGCGCCGAATCATGGCGAGGAGCTGCGCACGATACCATGAGATAGGACGCTAATGAAGAAGTCCTCAAAGTTCAAATATTCGCTACCTCTTCTACTGATGGCGATGAGTTCGGTGAACCAAGTGCTCTGCTCTTCCGACTTCAAGACAACGGTATGTCGGGATACGCCATCCCCGCTGGCCATCTCAAGAACCACCCGAAGAACTTCCGAGGCAGGTCAGTCCCGCAGGTCAGTCCTGCAGGTCTCAATGCAAATTGGCCTCGAAGATATTGCTTGCAGCCGCTGCGGATCACTGCCACGGTGAGGGGTCCATGAAACACCGGTCTATCAATCACTTACAAAATCTATCGTAACCTGACGATCAATAGCACGGCACACGCTTCAAAGGTCGCGTCGACAAGGAAATTGCCCATCCTACTCACGATACAGAGACAGAGACAGCGACTTCAGACGCCCAGGACTCAGGGCTCTCGTCAGACCTCATCTCACCATCCCTTCTTCTCCTACCACGACCATCGACGCCTCTCCTGGCCCCGATCCGTCCTCGCAAGCCTCTTCCACCTTCTCAGCGCGCTCGTTCCCGCCCCTCTCAATGCCGCACCTCCAAACTATCTCCTACCGGCTCCTTCGCTCCGTTTACCTGCCTTTACAACTAGTAGGTTTCACGAACGGCGACTCTCGATATTCCCCCAGCCCGGGATGTTTGAGCCGCGTCGCCTTCAATCTTCCCGTGACGTCGACAGCCAGAAAGCCGGCGCTTCCACGATCACGCGACCCCTCCCAGTATTCCATGTCGATCCTTCGCAGACGACACTCCCGCCGCGTGTTCTCCCACTCTGTCCTGGCAAGCCGCTTCGAGCTCTGGTAATCCGGCGTCCTTCGCTCTCGCTCTGTCTTGATATGTTCGCTGTTGGGGTTGATGTGCATGAGCTTCGCGGCGATGTGTGCGGGGATTTGATGGGGGACGTGGTCTGCGGGCGTGGGAGGCATGGCTGGGTATCTCTTGGGGAGGTGGTGGGGCCGCTGGTTTGTGGTTTTGGTGGTATTGTGGGGTTGGCTGGAGTATGGGGTCGAGGCGCGTTTGCACCAGCGCCAGGCGAGCGTCCACTTGGACTTGGGCTTGGGCTCTTCTGCGGATTTCGTGTGTGTCTCGTCATTGCCGGCCTTCGTTGCGGGGGACTCTGGGGCACTGAGGAGCGATGGTTCTGAATCCGGCACGGTCGCCGAGTCGGACGCCTCTGATGTGGTTGGGTGACTTTGCAGGCTGTTGTCGACTATACAGCTCGTTTCCATGCCGCCGCTCCTGTTGCTGCCATCTTTGACGGCAGTGGTCGTGACGGTGAGTGCTCCGTTCAGCTTAAGTCTGTTTCTACTGGTACCACTATCGTTTGCAGGAGCAACTCCGGTGGCGACCGACATTTTGTGATGCGCAGTGCTGCGCTGGTGACGGCGAAAGCGGCGCAAGAAGCACGGTGTGTCTTCCATTCTGACTTTGGCTTCGGGTTGTAGACAGTTTGTCGCGGGGAGTATTGTTCAGAATGTCGTTTACTGGAGGGTATGAATATTTCGAGCAATGTGCGTACATGGAACAGGTTGAGAGCACGAGCTAACGAAAATGCGGGACAGCTCGTCATTAAGTAGCATACCTAGAGAACTGTGCTGAGTCCAGACCGATGTGGTCCTGCTTCTCGACTGGTGGTCCAGTGTTTCGTGGTCCCGATGGTTCGGCGAGGCAACCTTTCTGCAAGGCACCCGCAACGCTGACATCGGTGGATGCTGACTTGGAGGTACTGAAGCGTCTCTGTGCGGCAAGGGCCTGTGTCTTCCACTGTGATACCCTCTGTGCCTATGTACAAGATCAGAACCATGGCGCCATCCATCGAGGATGCATGCAGTGAGCCTTGAGCTGGAGAGATCAGCAACGATTGATACGTCCTCGATTGACAGCCACGAATTCAAGCCCGGCTGTCTGCTATCCCGTTTTAGCTTAACGATTCTGCTATGACATCCTCTCGTAGGCTTGACTCGCTATGCCATTCCGGCCTCGCCATACCTGTATCCAGAGCTGCGCGCCCGATAAGCTCGCCCTGTTTCCTTGCTCCATGCCCTCGACAATACACCTCAGGATCAACTGGCAATAACGCTTCTCCACTCCCGATTCTCCCTCTTCCACTCCTGTTCTTCCGTCTTCTCCCCAACCGGCACTCCCCTTCTGGTGAAAACACTGCTGTGCACCACCGCCACAGGTAAACTCGACTCCTCAACGGCCTCGCCTTCCCACTCCTCATTCGTGAGCTGACGTGCTTTGACCGCTTCTTGAGTCAGACGCCAGAGTCTGCGCTGGTAACGGACCGCATGAGCACGGTTCCTCGACTTCCAACCCGAGACCGCGTCGACGACGCTGCTGTTCTGAAGATTCGGCGTCATGAGATGCTTGGCGATTGAGGCTGGGATTTGATATGCTTCGCGAGGGGCCGAAGGTGACATTGCCGGAAATAGCTCTGGTAGGCCACCAGTGGCCGCTGATTGCCCATTTTTGTGCGCTTCTTGGGCCTTGAGGTGATTTTGGTGAATCATAGCCTTAGCACTTTTGAGAGGTACCGCCTTGGATCGTATATCGCCTTTGATGCTTGAAATGCCGGCTCGTATGCTTCGCTCTTCTTTGCTGTCTTCAGCAAGCGCTCTTCGAGTAGAAACGCCTTGCTCCTTGATGGCCAACGTGGTGCTATGTGCTAGCTTGCTCTTCTTATTCAAATGCCCTGTATCCTTTAGCTGTGACTCTGAGTCAGTACCGACAGACACAGAAGGCCTATTGCCTTCGGTCTGACGGGACCGCTTGTGGGAACGGGTTTTGGCGGCAGGGCTATCTGGTTCGATCATTGTGAGTTGATCCTTTGAGAGATACTTGAACAGAGGGAAAGAACTGTAAAGAGCAGTAAGGGAAGAGGACTAGGAGGCCGCGTAGGATATCAGCTGAAAGGTATCATGGTGAGAATAATAGGCTGGTTCCTTTCAGTGAATACAGGCACAGCGCTGGAGGCTTGGAAGATGGCTGGTGAATAGCAAAGGCGTGAATAGCTGTCAGGCAGGAAGTGCAGCAGGCAGAGAAGAGCGCAATAAGACGAATTGGCCGCGTTGTATGCGTTGAGAATAATGCCCACGATCTGTATTGATAAAGTGAATTGCTTCCGTAGACATAGTATATACATACCGGTGTGCCGTACTTCGAACAGAATCCGACGGCCAGTGTCATCCGACAATCTTGCAGGTATTCTCACAGAGCACCCAACTCCTTCAGCTTGCTGATCATGCCATCCACATCCTCAACCTTCCCACCTCCCTGCCGTGCTGGAGGCTCTTCCACCTTGACAGTCTTCAGTCTAGGTTCGGAATCGATACCAAGGTCTTGCAACGTCTTCTTGTCCACCTTCTTCTTCTTGGCCTTCATGATATTTGGCAAGCTCGCATAGCGAGGCTCATTCAGTCGTAAATCAGTTGTGATGATCATCGGCAGCTTCGCCTTGAGGGTCTCGGTACCGCCGTCAACCTCTCGCTCTACCGTGACGTCTTCTCCCGAGATAGTAACCTCGCTCGCTTGCGTCGCCTGGGGCCAATTCAGTAGTCCGGCAAGCATCTGGCCTGTCTGGCCACTGTCGTCATCGATAGCCTGCTTGCCTAGAAAGATCAGGTTGCTCTTCTCCTGCTCCGCAATGGCCTTGAGCATCTTTGCCACGCCTAACGGCTCCAGAGGCTTGTCTTCGGCCACTTCAACGTGGATAGACCGGTCGGCGCCCATAGCCATGGCGGTCCGCAGAGTCTCGACAGCTTTGGCCGGGCCAGCGCTGACGGCGACAATATCTTCAACCGGTAACTTGCGTTTGTCACGTAGGCTGACAGCCTCCTCGACCGAGAGCTCGTCGAAAGGATTCATAGAGTGTTTGACGCCTGACGTTTCGACGCCGGTCTTGTTGGCCTTGACGCGGGGTTTGACCTGATAGTGTCAGTCCTGGAGGGGAAGAAGAGTTCTATTGAGGCTGTGAGGCCTCAATGAGCGGTCGCGATAGCTGATAGCCTGCAAGAGGTTCTGGTGGCTTGTGCATCGTACAGCTGGGAGGACCTACAGCATAGTCAATGACCCGCTTGACTGGCACCAATATCCTGAGCTTTGACGACGACATATTGGCTGCGTGTCGAAAATGTGGTCACCTCCACTCTCCAACCAATACTTCAACACTGTCGATTTGAAGCGCGGCTCACTCGAAGAGAACGTAGAGCGAGCTCACAATCACCAAAAGAATAATCTCTAGACAATGATCGCGGAGTTGGCGCAAAGCTCCGACTCCGGCCGCGCCCTTAACCTCGGAGCCTCATTCCAAAGCCCACCACTGACCTCATTTGTCGCTTGACTTCGGCGACCCATCACGTGATTTTTCAAACTCTAGGCGCCAAGCCTCACACAGGACCGCACACTCGCCAATCTCGAACGTCCCGCCTTGGATGCGCCTTTGGACCTCGACGATATTCCTTTCACCAACCCACGCCTCGACATCCGACAATACCGTCAAGATGCCGGTACGTTCGCCTACCCTTTCAAGAGACAAGAGATGGAAACCCAAGACTGACAATTATCCCCAGAGTCACAAGTCCTTCCGCACGAAGCAAAAGCTCGCCAAAGCGCAGAAGCAGAACCGCCCCATCCCTCAATGGATTCGTCTGAGAACTGGCAACACCATCAGGTACAGCGCCTCCCCCCTTACCGTCGCTCGCAACACTCGGCTACTCGTAGTAGACCTTTCAGGGCGATGCAGTACGATGAACATGGCAGAATACTGACTCAGGACTATAGATACAATGCTAAGCGAAGACATTGGCGCAAGACCAGAATCGGCATCTAGATGACTCGTTATGTGAACAATGGGCGATGTCGGTTACTCGAGAGACTGGAGAGAGGCATTGATGGTTGTTTGATGATGGAGGATCCTTCGGAAGATAATTCGCGGACCCTCAGCATTTATTGCTCTTCAAGCACGCGTGCACAAGCTCTGGGGAAAAACGTGAAGACCCTCGCAGGCACTTACGATGAAGAGTGCAATGTGGTCATGGAAGCCGAAGTCTTCGATTAGCAGATTGTGTCCGTCACGATCAATGATAACCAAGCTTGAAGCAACATGCCCTATTCTACATCCACGTGAGGTGAGAGTAGTCTTTGAACACGGCGACAAGTTCGAAGTGAAGGTGTTCAAGCTGTTTCAAATGCCTCGTGAGAGGTGTTGATTCAGTATCCATCTATTCGCAGAACTGGGGGCTACTGTGATGATGATGAATGCTTTGATTGATTTGGCTCGGTTCTAATAGCTGCTCGATGAGCCGGAACCTGACCAACCTCAAACTTGTCCCTGTCATGCCATTGCGGAGGATCGAATGCATCATATCATAAGCCGCTGTGAGCCCCGAACCCAAACTCCACCCATGTCGGTTGTTGGTGATGCCCGAAACGCCTTCGCAGATGCAGGACGTAGAGTGACTCATTGTCACACGCAGCGCGCCTCTACGCATGCGGCTGTCGTCGAAGCGGGTAGAAGATGTTCAGCGGCTGAGATGGTCAGTAATGAATAGATTGCCAGGGACAGAACAACTCACTCTTCAGCCCATTCGTTCTCGCGACGGATTTGATCCTCCTCCTCAGGGGTGAAGTCGTTCTGGATATTGAACGTCTTCCGGATCTCCTCGGGAGACTTGCCCTTGATCATGTTGGCGACGGTCTTGCAGCCGACGTCAAGGAGAGCCTTGATGTCAAGGTAGTTGGCAGCCTAATTAATACTCAATTAGTATGCTTCACAAAGCAATCTCCGTGACAGCAACTTACCAAGATGATCTCGAACAGCATCTCTTGATCGACCTGCATGAACTTCTGGTCCCACTCATCGATCTCGGTGGACTTCTTGCGGGAATCGGACTCGTCCTCGTTGGCTTTCTCGGGGTCGTCCTTGTGATGGGTGCACCACTCGATGACCTTCTTTAGCACAGCAGCATTAACATTGGGAATAGGAATCGGCTCGGTGATGGCATCCTCGCCCAAGTCGCCAACCATGTTCTTGATCAGGACCGATCGCTCGGCAACGCCACGCTCTTTTACATGTTAGCAACAACTTGAAGCGCGGAGAAAAGCCGAACTTACCGACATCAACGTTCTCGCCATCAGAGCTCATGAGAGTGAGCTTGCTATTGTCGGCAGCCATTGCGACGGTAGTGAATAGGTGTGTGAGGATGGATGGAATGGATAAGTCGAACTGGTCTGGAGGATCTGCTCGGAGCCGTCTGAGTAAGCGTATGCGAAGTCGCAGGCAGTAAGGCCGTAAAGTGGAAGAATGGAAGAATTAAGTAATCAGAGAATGCTGGGGCCTGGGTGAAGTGGTGACTACAAGGATGATTCAGATGCAGGAGTGATTGCAAGTGACATGGCTTGCACAAAGACCTTGGGCAGGTGCTGCCGCCGCGGGGCGGGCGCAGGCTGCAGGTGGGGTCCGCCAGTCTTGGCGAGTTGCCTGGTGCCTGAAACGGCCTTGCGCCGGCTTTGCGGATAAAAGAACTTTTGGTGGAAATAGGTGCTCCTGGGACTGAAGGGCGGGCTAGGGATTCGACTTACTCACCTATGGTTGAAGGATTCTGAACAGTCTCGCCAAGCTGACAGTGCGATTCTAATGTGATACAAACAGTGAGTGATCAGAGAAACTTACGAAGGAAGAGGATCATCTCATTGTTAAACGTAATCAAAGCCAAGCTCTGCAAACAGCACATGTTCAATGCCGAGTCACTGTGACAGGAACAATGCTTTAACAGTATGGCGATGGTGTGTCAATGCGCTAATGAAAGAGTAGATAGCTTCGGTGAATAGACACATTCCGGATCTCTATTCTTCTTACCACTTTGGGCCTTGTCACTCGCGCCAAATGATCGACGTCGCGTCTGCCCCTTGAACCGGGCGCGATCGTGACAGGCCATCGTCTAGCCTGGCATAATCTGCCTGACATTTCCTTGCTTTGCAATCATCATGCGATCGCTATCACGCTCGTCGCGGCTGCCCTAAGAGCATCAGGCCTCTCGGTCCCGTAGCGCTTCGCATCGCGTCATTGCTCTCGACTGTGCTCGCGTTCCTGCTGCCTTTACTGAGGTAGTGCATCTGCGGTATAGAACTATGCGCGATTGCAAACCGCTCCTCTTCCCAGAGGCAGATACTCCTGCGCAATCGCCTTGATCTCATCTGCTTTGCTGACTTTCGCTGCAAGATGTGGCGGCGCACCTATCTACTACTGTTGTTTGTGCGCATCTACTTTGCGCTGTGTCCGAGTTATCTGCATCCAGACGAGAACTTCCAAGGACCAGAAGTCATCGCAGGTAAGGGCATTCCCACCTCGCGAGTCCGAGGTACTGATAGCAAAAAAGGTACTGTCTTCGACTACCCAAGCCGTCGGACGTGGGAATGGACCTCAGACCGACCGATTCGCAGTGTCTTCCCGCTATGGCCAGCGTACGGCTTGCCAATGGTCCTTCTCCAGTGGCTGTGGCCACGCGGTAGTGACGAGCCTGTTGATACCACCGCCATCTACTATACCTTGCGAGTTGTCATGTTCATCCTCAGCTTCGTACTGGAAGATTGGGCCATTCATGAGCTGGTTCATTCCCCAAGATATCGGAGACAGGCGGTGGTACTGGTGGCTTCGTCGTACGTGACCTGGACCTATCAGACCCACACCTTTTCCAACTCCGTGGAGACCCTTATTGTGCTTTGGAGTCTTGTGTTGATAGAGCGCATAGCCAATGAAGAGGTAGGAGCCTCAACTTATCCTCCTGATTCCCAGCTCATGATTTCAGAATGCTTCGCTCTCTTCAAGCTTTGTCTTGGCCTTCTTGCTTGTCTTTGGCACTTTCAACCGAATCACGTTTCCAGCTTTCGTTATGATACCCGGCATCACACTGCTGCCACAGTTTTGGAATAGGTAAGCCGACTACGAGCCAGCTCAACGGTCAGACCTGACTAGCTAGACCTTCTTGCTTCTTCACCATTATCGTCTCCGGCTTATTTTGGACCTTTATCGCTGTTGCGACCGACACAGCATACTATAAACCCGAGGCGAACGACTCTTACCGCGCCTTGTTTCGCCATATCAGCAGTTCGCCAGTAATAACTCCTCTCAACAACATCATCTACAACTCCCAAACCTCCAATCTCGCCCAACATGGCCTCCACCCTCACTACCAACACCTCCTCGCAAACTTGCCCCAGCTTCTTGGGCCTGCCCTCGTCCTCCTCGTTGGACAGTGCTATCCTTTCGGCCAGCGCACGCTGACATCGGTGCTGTTCAATCCTCGACTCTCTTCTGCCACGACATCGATCCTCATCCTCTCCATCATCCCTCACCAGGAATCCAGGTTCTTGCTTCCCTGTGTTCCGTTACTTCTGACCTGCCTTCGGCTCCCCACATCGCCCCGCCTTCGCACAGCATTCTGGAGTTCCTGGGCAGTCTTCAACCTGCTCCTCGCCACCCTCATGGGCAGCTATCACCAGGCCGGCATTGTCCCGGCACAACTCTCCGTTCCCAGCATTGTTCAACAGTCCCTCAACACAACTTCATCATCCTCGGAAAACATCGAAGTCTTCTGGTGGAAGACCTACCCACCTCCCACTTACCTCCTCGGCTCGCCGCCACCAAACCACCCTACCTCCGACAAGCCCCTCAACATCAGCACGATCCCGCTGCTAGGCCTTCCGCAACGCGATCTACTCTTTCTGCTCATGCAGCACGTCCCGACCTGCGATCCATCCCTCATCGAGCGTCTGACCCCTCACAGCCAGTCCACGGACGTTTTCGTCGCTGCGCCGCTGTCCGCCTGGCGCCTCCCAGACGGCCAGTACCCGGACGTACGAGATTTCAGCTTCCAGGTGGAGTTTGAGCGACAGGACGTGCAACTAGCGCTGCGCAATCTGGGGACGTGGAGAAAGCACCTCAACCTGGACGACATGGATTTCGGGGACGATGGCATCTTGCCGACTCTACAGCGCGTGGTTGGGAGAAGGGGCTTGGGAGTTTGGAGAGTTGAGCGCGTTTGCGAATGACAATGACAAAGGTTCGCACACATCGAAAAATGTGTGCCGTTGTTGACGCGAGGGCGAGAAAGGGGAAGGGGCCTGGACAGACGTGAGCGCGAGGGGCACATTGGAACGTCAGCTGGGGCGGGCATCCTGAGGCTTTTGGGACGGGGAAGATGCTGCGATGATGAGATACCCAAGTTTGCGTACGGAGAGCAGCCTTCCTGAGGACTGCTGTAGAAGTCAGGCTTCAGACTAAAGATCAGTAGAGAAGCAATAATACGGTCTCCGCGCTCGACGTTGCCTTTTAGTCGGTACCGGCTCTACTGTACTGTACCTCAGTCGGGCCTCTACGACAATCATACACAGAAGGCATCAATCATCGAGGGTATGGATGGATGGATGGATGGATGGATAGATAAAAGAAAGGCTGGGGCAGGAAGGGTGATGATTTGCTTATTCGCCTGAGCTGCTGCAGGTCTGTTCAAGTCCCCGGGGATCATGAGGTGTTGATTTGGTATAGACTAGAACCCTTGCCAATCACTGCCACTGGGGCCCAACCAAGTCCGGCTTTCGTTCGCACGTGTGTTGTGTGTTATGTGTGTGTCTCTCTCTCTGTGGACAGGTATTTGGACACGTCCTTCTGGAGTTCACGTTCGCTGCCCATGCCTCTTCGCCTTCCGCCTTTGGTGGGAGGGCGATGTGGCGCACCAGTCTACCACGCTGATATCATATGCCAATTGTCGAACGTATGCGGGTCTTTTGTCAGCTCAAAGCTAAGTCGGCCGTGGCGGTGGTGTGGAGAGGGATAGGTTCACTGGCCTCCAGTGGCGGGTGGCTGATCGTCCTCATCCTCTGGCTGGTCGAAGAGAAAGTTGGCAGCCAGCTCTTCGTTCTTGTCGCACGCAAAGTAGGCCTGGATGACCGCATCGCGGGAGAAGCCGAGTCGGGTCAGCCGCTCGATGGCATCTTGCTCTTCAACGGTCACCTCGATTTGCACGCCGGGACGCAGTGGGCCACCTTCTTCGCCGCCCATGTCCTGCAAGTCAATTAGCGTCTGCACAATCTTGGAAATGACACAGGGTCACTTACCTCGGCCAATAGCTGCAAGAATTGCTCCTGATTCTGACCAATCATCTGGGCAAGCTGAGGGTTGCCTTCCGCAACCTGCTGCAGAATGGGCTCGAGCATAGCGGGCTGTTGCTGAACCAGCTGGCGGAGGTGTTGGAAGTGCTGAGAATTACGGAGGAAGTCCATGTTCATCTGTCCACCAGCGCCCGCACCTGCACCCGCACCAAGACCAGCCGCTGCACCAGCCGCGGCACCTCCACCAGCAGCGCCACTCCGAGCGCCACCGCTTCCACGGGTGCCACCCTGAGCGGCAGCGGCAGCTTCAAAGAGGTTGACTGGTTCATCGCCGCCAGAGGGTTCGGGGGCAGGCGCGGCGGGAGCGGTGCCAGGGTTCGCGGCGGGAGGAGGTGAAGTTGGGGCTTGCGCGCCACCAGCAGGCGGTTGTCGCTGCTCGGTCTGGACGTGCTCGGGAATGCCATTGAGTAGATATTCAATAGCCCGGTCGGGGTTGTAGAAAGCTGCACGGAGTGCACGCTCAATCTCTGGTCGTCCAAAACCCATAGCCTCCATCTCTCTTATGGTCGATTCATTTCGGTTGCCGATTAGCATAGCAGAGGGGTCGTTGAACTGCGCACTGCCGGCAGGAGCAGCTCCAGTCGCAGGCTGAGCGGGGGTAGGTGTGGCGGGTGGATTTGAAGCAGCGGGAGCGGGCTGTTGCTGAGGCGCAGCGGGTTGCGCAGGGGTCGAGGCAGGCTGAGCGGGTGTGGCAGGAGGAGCAGGCTTGGGCGCGGGAGCCGCCTTTGGCTGGTAGATGTTAGCTGCTGAGTAGGAGATGCGAAGGACATGATCTGACCTTGGTGATCATGCATACTATAAAGCCCTTCTCTTCGATTTTGTAGGACTCGACCGTGTTCGCATCAGCGAGGACCTTGCCTGTGGTTCATGAGTGTTTGTAATGATTGCACAACTCCTGAGACGCACCAGAGTAGATGAGCTTTTGGCTGGAAGCCTCCCATCCCTTCTCAGCGGCGACCTTCTCCTTGACCTGCGCGATCTGCGGAAATAATGAGTATCGAGTCCAGACGATCGAGGTGGGGAGGGAGCGTGCGTACCGTATCCGAGGGCTCAGCCTCGATACTGAACTTCTGCTGCTTCAAATCCTGTGTCCGAGTCAGCATACATGAGTTCGAGGTTGTGGCAACAACGAGCCTACCTTGAAGTTGAGCTTCATCTTGCCCCACTATCGAACGGTTCGCCGCCCACGATTGAAAGACGTAAGAGAAAATCAATTTACGGTTCAACAATGTGCGCTTTGACCGTGGCGTGCGTGAGAAGTTCGGTTCGCAACAAAGTAGTAAGATGGCGGAGGAAACAAGTGGAGCGGAAGTCGAGGTAACAACATCTTTAGGCCGCAGGTGTTGGCGGCATGAATGACGCGAGAGAGCCGCTCTGCCTGATTCTGCCAAGCCTCTGCAGTTGCCTTGTGATAGAGCTTCTATACCACTCTATTTCTCTCACTGACCTGCCGTTGACCTGCCGCTTCTGCCTGTGACTCTCACATCCAATCTCACAACCTCTGGCGTTTGCAGCATTTCTGTAGGCCTAGGCACCACCTCAGCGCCACTTCACTCCACAGCCCGGTCCTCTACCGGCCGCCCTTGCTCGAAGCAGAGGCTTGCCTAGCCATAGCCACAGAAGCTGCCCTGGACTGCAGCGGAGTGGCCGCTCTCGAACCATCCCTCGGCTGCCCAGTGGCGGTTAGGCCAGCTTGCCCTCTATCCTTGCTAAATCGAAAGTTCCCTGGTTCGCCCACCAATGTCACCTCATCCGCGTACTCCTTTCGATACTGGTTCGTCAATCTCAATGCCTGCGCCAGTGTTCGTGAATCGCCTTCCTCGTCCTTAGCTGCAGAGGCAATCGTCAATCCGAGGCCTTCGGTAGCACCATTATTTTGTGTCGGTGCTGGTGTCGTATCCTTGCTCTGCTGTCCCAACTCCGCCGTAGTTTTCTTGCCAGACTTCTGTCCTGGCTTTTCCCACGTATGACCATATGTGGCAGAAAACACCGAGAGCTGCGCTATCTTCTCGAAACTTTTGTTGAGTGCGGTCGACAGGTCAAGGATTCTCGGCGTTAGCACGTTGGCTGCACAAGGCGCTTGGAAGATGCGGATGCCCATGCACCAGTAGTATGCCATGGGCGAAATGGAGTGGGCGTTATGTCTCCGCTGCTTTCGAATGATATACAACGACGACCGTTCAGGAATCCCGCTGGCCGTGTCTACCATCGTATTTGCGTCTTCAGGGTCGTGCAGCAGGATGTACTCGACGCCAGGCTTCTTGGCCATCTCCTCGTGAAATGACTTGTACGTCCCAATGATCCTGATCCACTTGTCCATGTCTCTCCGGTCGTCAAAGACTTCTGCATTTCTGCAGCCAGGCTCAAAGAATGGCGAATGCATAAAGTAGTAGAGCACTATAATCTTGTCAGCAATCAACAGAGCCCATGCTATTGCACGAAAGTACCATTGTTGTGATTGATAGAGCCGCGACCCTCAGTCGCAACCCATTCCGGTTTCGAAAACACTTGCTGGCTTTGGTCTTCGTAGACGTACTGCGCCATCGTGGCGAGACGGGAGCTTGAAATCGGCACCCTCTTAATGTGTTACCGAAAGTCTGAGTACCCAATTCCAATCATCCTGATGGCAGACATGTCAATACCCGGAATCCCTGTGTCACGCTGAGAGGTCAAACACAGTCCAAGTTGATGCGCGGCGTGCACAAGGCGTCGGCCCTTCTTGGCAACTGTTTTTAGCGTGGCTTCATTGACGTTCATCGTACCTTCCCTTCTACACACCTGCTGCTCGCCCTCTGCTTACCGTGACCCAGAACACTCTCGCCATTACTCCGTGACACTAACGACTCATGCAGCTTACAGCCTTCCTCTCAACTCACCTGTCACCTGGCGAGAGCACTTCAACGCTGCGCTGACAACAAGTAGCAGCCCTTCAAGAGTTGCGACTCCACTGTGTAATGAACAATGGATCAATCTCGAACGTATCAATCGCTTCGCAAAGCCATGACAAGATTCACTGCGGACTATGTCGCTCCCACTGACTTTCAGCCTATGTTGTTTGGGACGGAGCTGGAGATCCTGGTGAAGTTCACGAATGCTCCGATTTTCGATGTGCAAATTCACGAAAGATACAACCAAGTGGCTGAATATCTCAGTCAACAGCTGACCTTGGCCGGCATACGGCACTACAAGCATGAGAGCGGCCAGCCCGCCGACTATACGCAATGGGCTCTGACAACAGATGGAAGCATTCCCCAAGATCACGCTGGTGGGGTTTTCGGCTTCGAACTCGTATCACCGATTCAACAGAACACTCGGTGGCCCGCGTGGTTAGATAATTACGAAACGATGTACCTGAGTCTTCGACAGCATTTTACCCTCGTTGACGAGAAATTGTGTGGAACACACGTACACGTATCCCCTCTGTCGGCTCATGGGTGGTTTGACCACTTCGAGGCTTTGAAGCGCGTTGCCAAAGCCGTTATATATTTCGAACGCTGTGTGGACTCTCTGATGCCTCTTAATCGACTGAAAGTCCACTATTGTCGGAGCAATCGCTACAATCCCATTTTCCGTGGTCGTAGCATCCAGTCAGTGCTCGAAATGATCGACTCGACTGGAGATCCGACCGCTCTGGCTCATCTCATGTGCTCTGACGGCAACGACGGTTCAAGCCACCGATACTACAGATGGAACTTCACTCGTCTTACTGATGCCTCAGTCGTTGATCCGATTGACCCTTCCGATGCTGCATACACGAACAGCCCGAAGTGTCATCATGCTGAACACCACCAAGATCCCTATGCCAACCAGCGGAAAGGAACGATTGAATTCCGACAGCCGCCAGGCTCTCTTAGTTTTGCCCAAGCCGAGGAATGGTCCCAGTTTGCTGTCGGGTTCGTCGTAGGAGCTATGGCCTGTGTTACTTCCGATCACGAGAGCGCAGTTGACATGACACGACCCGCCGACTTGAATGCCTTGCAGAGGATATTGAGGGTAGGGGTCCAGGCAGGACAAGTCGACGTTGGGAACCTGCTAGCGCACATCTTTGACGAAAAAGCTCAACTTCCCAATGGACCTTTCGAGAAAACTGAAATTGATCCGGCCGAGCTTCCACGCCTCAAGGCCAAACGGCCCGTAGATGATGCGAACGATGAGCGATTCTTCTTGGCTAGCTTCGATGGTCTTCTCGAAGATATCGACGATGCAGCAGCGTAAAAGCCGGATGCTGCAGGCTGACCTGGTGTCCCGAGGGAGTCAGACATTCCACGAGTCGTTGACGCAACAAATGTGCCAACCGGACCCTAACTCTGAAGTCAGAATCTATCATTGGAGACGAAACATCACAGGCAACTGACATTTTGGAGCTAACGTTCACCAGCAGCCTTTGCCATCTTGACTGTTCCAGAATTGGAGTGCCGGTGGTTCAAAGCCTCACCCGTGACTCCCTCCCTCGACGTGTCACGTTTGCCTCCTTCGGTCGAAACTTCGCGATGCGTCGAGCGGGAAATTGATGACGGGTTTTCGCTCAACAGTCTCGACTGACTATATGACGGAGCCCGAAAACACATCGTCAAAGCTATTATAAGAGCCCATACCCATGCTGAAATCAAAGTCGGCAGGAAGGCCAAAGGGGTCAAAGAAGTTCTGATCCTGAAGCGTGAACGTGTCGTTTCCGAAACCGGCCATCGTACCAGGCTGCGAACTATTGGCGATGCCGTTTTGATCTGCGAGGGGACCATCATTATTGGCGTTGGACCAGTCAGTGAGGGAATTGGAACTGCCGCTGGGATAGGTGCCTTCTACGGCGCCGTTGATCGGCCTGCCACCGGAAGGTTGCGACGTAGCTGGCGCTGGGTCCAGGACTGCACGTGAGCTAGAAAGATCTAGATGGCTGTGTTAGCACTATGGTACCTTGCTGGCGCTGCCGGACGTTGATTACCTGAATCCCGCTGTCCTTGCGCATTGGCGTGAGGATATCTGCCCGCTGCCACCGCACGATCCGCATCCTCTGCGTCGTCGTCGTCGTCGCCACCGCGAGTCGCGTGGGGCCAGCCGGCCGCGCCGGCCTCCTTTTTGGCCCGGACCTGAAACGCTTTGAGCTGGCCCTCGAGCGCGTCGAGATTCTTCTTGGCTGTATCGATGGAGCGCCAATACTCGACGAACTGGTCGTACGCCATCCTGAGGACCTCGAAATTCGAGTGCACGAGCTCCTTCTCGGTGTCGTCGGCGCAGTACAGCTCTCGTCGGAGCAGCTGCACGGCGGCGGCCAGCCAGATCGTGTTGACGAGGAACGGGTTGATGTAGCGGTAGAACTGGTCGTTGCAACGGTGGGTGATGTCGAGGATCGAGTTCGACGCCTCGAAGTACTGGTCGACATTCTCCTGGTTCTGTGACTCGGTATGGCGCGAGCGGCTTCCCCCGTCGCGAGGTGAGCCGTGGCTGCCTTCGCGTTTTCGGCCGTGCCCGCCGGTATGTCGGCCCGAGGTTTTGAACAGGTGGTATTTGAGCGTCATCAGGAAGGCGAGTTGCGTCATGAGGTGGATGCTGTAGATCTGTGCGTGTAGTTCTCTCAGCGTCTTTGTGCCGGCCAGGACCTGCACCGCGGCGGTGGAGTCAAAATTCAGGTACTGCCCGCGGTATTTCAAGCTCCCCGGCAAAGCCATGGAGAAGTAGCGGGCTGCATTGTAGAAGGTCGTCAAGCGCTTGCGGGCTTCGTCGATGCGCTCGGCCTGGTTGGCGGCCTGCTGCTGGGGCGTAAAGGCTCCCTCCCAGCCAAGCTCGGAGCCCAGAGACCTGTTGACGCCGTTGGGGGCGGATATCGTCTGGGCGTCTTTCATAATCGAGTTGATGACCACAAACCATGCCCGGGGAGAGTGGTTGCCGGTGGCCTGGAGGACTTTGCAGCGGCTCATGGTGTTGATCTCAAGCAGACAGCTGCGCTGCGGTTGCTGCTGCTCCCACATGTTGTCCTCTGCGGGAAGGAATGTTTCGTTCTGTAGCCAGCTGATAGCGGTGGGGCATCGTCTGATGACGCTGGCAAACACGTCCATCTCCCATATTGCCCACCAAGCTCGGCGCTTCTCTTCATCTTGTGCCCAGCCAGTCGGGTCGTTGTCTATCCAATCCGACGTTTTGCCTGAGTCGACGAGGTGCAGGTTCAGCTCGTACGCCACCCTGATGCAGACGCCGAGGTAGCGCCACGCTCGACCCCTGACGCCCTGTATGAGCAGCCAATGGCTGATGAGTACCAGGGACTGTAGTAGAGGCAGCGGAGGCGGCTCATCTCCACAATCGACGAGCGCGGCATTGGCGGCTTTCATGGCGAACTCAATTAGACCTGCGACTGAGATGGTGGCAACGACCGGGCTGAAGCCTAGCTGTGCCGGGGTCGGCTCCCATTGTTTGACAGCAAACGCTGCGATGGGCGCCAACAGAGCCTTGACGGTGTTCAGATCCTGGATCTGGAGGATCTGCGCCCAGAACCTGCTTTCGGGGAAAAGGCGGAAGGACATGAAGGTCCTGAAGTAATTCTCGGCCAACACGTTCATCATGTCCGGGGCGATTTGCATAGCCGCACATGCTGCGATGACGAGTGAGCCGCTCGACGGCGACCGACCATTGGGCGATTCCGCGATGCGCTGACTCTGCGGGCTGGTTGACTCGTGCGACGGGTGGATGATGAACGATAGACTCTGGATATCCTTGGGATTCCTCAGTGTCGTGGAAGACGAGCTGATGGAGACAGTCCTCCGCGGGGCTTCAGTGGGGTCTGGATCTGAATGCTCTGTCTGCTCAACAGCGTACTCCAGCTCAGTATCGTCGTCGTGGCTCCCGCTGAGTCGTCGCCTTTTGTGGCGGGCGTTTTTCGAGCCTAGCTTCGGCCCTGGCTTGAGCATGCGCTCCGGATAAGAGCATTGCTGGCCATTCTGGGTGCAGATGGAGCAGTGCGGGAGCTTGCGATCGCATTTCACCTTTCTTCGGCGACAGCTGTGGCAGGCGATCTTGGATAGCGCATCTGCACCGACTTCCGCTCGGATCGCCGCACGACCCGCTTCATCCAGGGCGCCTTGCATCTGTCCTCTGGTCAAGCTCGTCGACCATCAGGCTTAAAGCCAGGACATGTACTAGTATAGTAGAACGACGTGGTGGGGACAGCGAGTCTCGGCCTGGAGACTGAGGCTGACTGGGAGGGTTGTGGCTTGGCGGCCAACGTACATTTCGCAGCGCCTCTAAACGCCGCTTTTAGAGTCGCCATAGCCGCGCCTCCCCCCCGGAGTCCCATCCCCACCTTTCGCTACCAGCCCCCACAGTCAATAGTGTCATCTTGAGCCTTACCCATATAGCTCGTCGCCCCAGGCGCCGTGATACGTCAGCTACAAAGTTGTAGGTGGGCATTATATCCCAGTGTATGGTGAACGCAGTCAATCCTTTAATGCCCCCGCAACAAGGTTCCACCCATTGTTGTACACGCCCGAGGGCCGTGGGACTTCAAGACGGCTCTGGGACGACACGCTGCGGGAGCTAGAACAGTCCAAGATCCACCAGGTTCCCAAGTCGAAATAGTGAGGAGAGTATGGACTGCCAGTCAGCAAGCTAAGATCTCAGAGAAACGCCCGGCTGTCGCGCATAAGTTCTATGTATCATTGTATGATCATTCCTCATCGACAGCGGTATCTTGGACGGCCCAGTCCTGCACATAAGATCCACACACAGCTTTACAGTGTGTGATCCTTGCAAGAATGTGTTCATTGAGGAGTAGTACAGCACCTACCTGGGTAGGGATGATGGGAGGGAGGCTGAAACGAGAGATGCACGCTGTGCTCTACCCCCCACCGTACTCTATCGATAATCGACTTCCTCCACCCGCCAAAAGTTCCATCAAGAAAGAACGAACGACTGCCTAACGGACACTGGATCGTGCAGAATCTCTCGATCTGATATCTTTCCGTTCTAAGCTCGTACAAACCCCACAAACACTCTCTGCGCGAACTCACTCATGTCCTCCAACGTCGGCCTCTCCACGCCCCGCGGCAGCGGCACCTCGGGCTACGTGCAACGCAACCTCTCGGTCCTCAAGCCACGCGCCGCGGGCGCGGGCCAACCCTACAACCTCGCCAGCAGCAAAGACACGGCGCCCCGGGCGCGGAAGCCCGACCAGCACATCCTTCAACACGACCGCCTGCGCGCCATCGAAGTCAAAGTCCTCGAGCTGCGCGACAAGCTCGAGGACGAGGGCAAGTTGGACGACGACGCGATCGAGGATCAGTGTGAGAAGCTGCGCGGGGAGTTGACGAGGGAGTTGGAGAGTGGGAAGGGCAGGACGGGCAAAGGGGGTGGGAATAGATTGAAGAGTTACCAGGTGCATGAGATGGCCGAGGCCAAGGAGCGGGAGAGCGAGCGGTTGCGGAGGGCGTTGGGCTTGAAGGGCGATGAGGGAAGGGAGGATGGCGAGCATCCGATGGCGAGGCAGGAGAGGAGACGGCAGAAGAGGGAGATGGAGGAGGCGGGTAAGGAGAGGAAGGAAGCTGTGGATGAGGATGACCGATGAACAATGAAAAAAGCTCTGGCCATTTGTTATGGGGTATCATTTTTGGGGGTGGGTGAGGCCTTGAGGCCCATCCGCGAGGGTATATACGACGACTACTACTGCCCGAGCACTTCCTCGACACGCCACCCACTCGGCGATTTTGCGTCCATGACCTGACGCACGTGTGCCGCAGGAAGCGGCCAGCCAAACCCGCCGCTACCAGTACCAGCCCGCAGCTCGGTGGTGACCCAGCACTCGCGCCGCTTGGGCACGCCCGCCAACTCCTGCACCTTCATCTGCAGCACCGGCTTGCCAAATTCCAGAAGCGCCGAGTCCTTGGTCAATTCGATCAATGTTGGGCCGTCGACAGGAGTAAGGGGGAACATCCGCGTCTTGGGCATCGCCTCGCCACCGACATTCTGTGCCTGCGATTTCTGTAGGTGGCTGTAGACGATGTACTGCGGGAGATCCTTGTGAGGTTGCTTGGCAAGGACGGAGGACGGGTGGATGAAAATCGCTCGTTCCACGAGGGACGCCGAGGGCCGTTCGGTCAGAGGGAACAGAGGCAGATACGGCACATCGATCGCCCGCCGCGGTTTCTGCAGCACTTCCGGAGGGACGGGCGCAAGGTCGGCGCGGATGGCGACTTGATCGACATAGCCAGCAGCTGCGACGGCGTTGAGCCGCCGGCTCTGCTTCGACGACATCTTCGCGGACGTGGTGCTGTGCTGCAGTCCGGGATTGTTGGCCTTGACGATGCCCATGAGCTGGCGCTGCAGCTGCGCGACTTCAGCCATCGCCTTGGGACGGAGGAAGAACTCCTGGCAGACAGCCTCCTTGTCGGTAGCCGCCGTGTACATCATTACAGCACTGAGCAGCTTCATCGCATCGGACATCCTGTCGTGCTTGCTCAACGTCGCTTTCGCGCGACCGAATGCTTGTTTCCGCTGATCTCGTGCCTCGTCTTCCTGCTGTTGCTCCCACCCGTACACTTTCCCATCTGCTGCGTCATTCGTGGCCAAGTCGAGGTGCGCATCGTTGATGAAGATTTCCTGCACCGCCAGTCCCGCCACGAGGGCTATGGCCTGGCTCAGCAGCATTTCCTGCTGCACGCCTTTGGACATAATCTTCCCCAGCCTCGGCGACAGCGGGTAGACGGACAACTGCTGCCCCAGCTCGGTGATCTTACCCTGCACCGTCAACGCGCCCAGGTTCTTCAACAGCCTCTCCGCCTTGACGAGCGTGTCCATGTCCGGCGCACTGGGGAACGGAAACTCCGCCACCGGCTTCGGATACTCGAAGCCCTTGAGCTGCAGCACGATGCTCTCCGCCGGGGTGCGCAAGATCTCGGGTGTGGCGTGCTCGGGGAAGAACTGCTCGTACACCGCGCTGGTGTACAGCCGCCAGCAGTGGCCGGGGCCTGTGCGGCCCGCGCGACCCGCACGTTGTGAGGCGGAGGCTTTGCTGATCCAGTCGATCTCAAAGGATTGTACGCTGGTGGCGAGATTGTATCTGCGCTCCTTGGAGCGGCCGGTGTCGAAGACGTAGCGAATGCCCGGAATAGTCAGCGAGGTTTCGGCTACGTTGGTGGCGAGGACGATGAGGCGCGCGTGCGGTGGTGGGGGTTCGAAGACGCGGAGTTGTTGCGAGGTTGGAAGCTGAGAATATAGCGGGAGGATGTGCACGCCGGTGTATGGATCCTTCGATACTTTGGGTTTAGCCATTGCAGAGGCCTGCTCGTCCTGTTCGTTTTCCTCGTCATCGGAGATGTCGAACTCGTCTTCTGCGTCCTCGTCGTCGGATCCGGTCACGAACTCGACATCATCGAAATCGTCTGGTTGGTCTCCTTGTTTGGTGGTCTCGATTTCCATGTCTTCGACTTCTAGCGGCACTTCGCTCGACGCAAGCTGGACCTTGACTTTGCCGTTGTCGAGTTCTGTGCCATCAGTCCGTCCCAGCATCTTCTGCAGACGATCGCCGACTTGCCGGATCTCGTTCTGGCCAGTCAAGAAGACCAACATGCCGCCACGAGGCAACTTTCGATGAGCTCTCCGGACCTTCTCAACCACCTCGTCTTGGTAGTCGGGCCTTGACCGCAGCGAAAAGTGAGTGGTCACTCGATGTTGCCGACCTTCTGCCTCCACCACAGGTGGCTTCGCGCCAGACTCAAACAAGCGGTCATTGAAGAAGTCAGAGATGTTCAGAGTCGCCGACATGATGATCAGCTTCAGGGGCGTCGGATTCGGGTTGAACTTGCTCTTCCGCATTCGTGCTGGTACGACTTTGCTCAAGATACCGATCAGTATGTCGGTGTTGACACTCCGCTCATGAGCTTCGTCAATGACAATGACAGAGTACTTCCGGAGAAGGAGATCCTGAGACAGTTCTCGCAGCAGTATGCCGTCCGTCATGAACTTGATCGCGGTCCTTGTAGAGACATTGCTGTCAAACCGAATCTGATAAGCCACCTTGCTGCCATGATCACCGAGCTCGTCACCAACCCGCTTCGCCATACTCACGGCCGCAACACGGCGAGGCTGTGTAATGCCTATCATGCCCGGTGTTGGTCCTTCGGCTGACCCGAACCCCGATTCGTACAGAAACTGGGGGATCTGTGTTGTTTTTCCACTGCCGGTATCGCCTTTGATGATCACGACCGGGTTGTTGTGAATGGCTTCCATGATCTCTTGCTCTCGTTGGAGAATGGGGAGCTGTGAGCGAGAGCCCTGCAGCTCCAGGTCCCGCTCGACGTGGACGGCGTATGCTTTCCTTGTTGGCTCGGTGGACTCTGGAACAGACTTGAGAATCGGGTTGATAACAGGCTGCTTCTGCACAGGCCGTAGATTCTGCTGAATGGTCTGTGTCGGCAGATTTCCAGCCTCGTAGGACGGGACGTGGCCCAAAGACTGATTCAGCTGTTGAGTAGCCCACGCTTTGAACGCCGATGCGCGAGGTTTGATCTTTGCGCCGCCGGATGCCTCCGAGACGTCAGATCCGTCTTCAGATTCGTGCTCACTCGTAGGGTCCGTGTCCTCGTCTTCGTTCTCGTCATCCGTCTCGGTTTCATCTTCGTCTTCGTCCTGATCTTCTGAATCCATGCTTGATCCTTCTGACCCATCCTCCTCTTGTGCAAGGATCTGCTTGATGATTTCCATCTTCTTCGCTCTCTCGTCCTGTTGGTCGTGCCCCGCCTCCTCACCATCCGAGAAGCCGCCCCACTCGTCCTCATCCTCATGGGTCTCCCGCTCCGCCCGCGTAGGTTGAAGATCAACCTCCTCGTCAGAGTCAAGCTCCGTTTCCGGCTGAGCCGTCTTCCTTCTATTCTTCCTCCTCTTCGTAGATCTCATCTCAATAACCGGCAAGCCGTCCGCTCCGATCTCCAAAGGCTTCGCCAACCCACCCCCAATCGGCGCAGTTGACACCGCCGTCTCTTTCTCAGCAGCATCCAGCCCGAAAGCCTGCGGATGCTGCTCCTCAAATTCATCCTCGGTGACATCACTTGGCCCATCCTCCTCCACAACCTCATGCACGTGCTTCCTCCGCTTCCCTTCCCGCTTCCTCCCCTCATCTGACGCCTCGAGGCCCCTTTTCGATCCCGCACCCAACCCCCCCTCCCTCGCCCTCTTCTCATCCTCCCTCACCTTCTCCGCCTCCAGTTTGCGCAACACCTCCAAATTCTCATCCCGCCGCAGCTTGTTCTCGATATACTTGTCCAGACGCTTCGCCTTCTTCGCCGACGGTTTACTGGCCTGCTCCCTCTTCAGATCTTCTCGCATTTGGCGCTTTTTCTCGTCGCGCTCCGCTTTGGAGGCGGTGTGCGGCAGGATGACGGTGGCATTGGCGTCATGGGACGTGCCATGAGCGTTTGCGGCGGCGGCGGCCTCGCGCCGCGCTTTCTGCTTGCGCGGCTTCGGTGTGAAAGGGGCCATGGATTATGGTAAAGATCTGTAGTATTACTGAAAGACTTTATTAAACATCGTGGTCCCCGTAGCTGAGGTCACCTAGGGGGCCAATGTACGGCCGCTGCGCAAGGTCTAGGCTAGAGCGACGGTCAGAAAAATCACTGCCTCTCGGCAGCATTGGAGATGTTCCCGCAAAAGCGGTGTGTCATCACGTGATCTTGGTCTGGTCTACAAACGTCAAATGTCACGGTACTTATTCAAGGCCTTGTAAGTCTTCTTGATAGTTTTCAATTCACGGCGCTCCTCATCAGAAGAGCCAGTAACGTGGGGCTACAGCAAAGTCCTTCTCTTACAAGGTCATGGGCTTGCCCCAAGAGACCTTTGCGATGGACAGCAACCTCCCCTTCCCCGCCCCATCCAAGCAGGCGGCGGGCGAGATCAACGGCACCAAGACGGATGTCAGCTCCATCTCCTTCTCTGACAAGATCATGATCACGGTCACGCAAAACGGTCGTCTGGCCCAATGGGTTCGCCTTCTCTACATGTGCATTAGCCAGATCTATTACTGACACTGTCAGGTCACGGTCCCCCTCCTGTCCGACAATCCAACGACTGGTGACCCCTTTTTCCAAACTGCCCAATCCGAGGAAGACGCTCTGATGCCTTCCACCCGCTTCGTGCCGCGCACCCTGCTCGGCGCCGGTGGGCCTGAACGAGAAATGACCGGTCACTTGTTTGCAGCTCAAATCGCCCATGCCATCACGACCAAAACGCCCGGCGAGACTCGGAGCCTAATGCTAGGGCTCGGGTTAGCGAAGGCGGAGACGGACCGAGAGGTGTTCTTGCAGCTCGTTGATCTGGTGCTGAACGTCATTTGAGGTACTACTAGGTGGATGCTGGTGCATCAGCAGCGTCGATCTGACAGGGAGACCGAGCGTGCCACAATCGGCGGTGCCCATCAAGGCCTAGGCCGTCTGAGGGATCTGCCATGGTCTTGCGGCGAGGTTTGACTTCTTCGACTGTGGCATTGATGTCGTAGAGTCCTTCAGCAAAGGCGACCAGCCCGAGCTCCACCGTGCGTTCATCTCCAGCCTCGAGAGGTGGATGCAAGACTTGTTGGAGAACCCCGGACCACGCGAGACGGCGAGAGAGATCTAGTGCTACGTTGTGTGGCTGGTCTCGGAGGGAAGGCTGGAGGCGAAGCAGCAACGCCAGCTTGTCATCCGACCGATTGCGGACGTGGACACGGAGGATGGCGAAAGACTCGGTACGCAGCGTGTAGTGGCTGTCTTCGAGCTCTTTCACTGGAGACGTTTCGGCCGATGAGCTCTTTGGAGCAAGCGAGTAGCTCAGGTCAACATGATCAACACGCAGAACATCGATCATCCGAGCGTTGAGATTCAGACGAATGCCCTTCCTGAGATCAATTTCGCCGCTCCGTCCTGTTTTAACCTCTTTCCATGTCCCCGTCAAGTGCTTCAGCAATTCCTCTCTGTACCAAAAATTCTCCCGAGTAGCAGCTTCGGCTTCGAGGCTCATTTTCGACGCGCTGACCACGAATTGGCGTTTCGTATCCAAATTGGGAATGGGTGCAAATGGGTTTCGGATGAAGAGTCGCGGCACGATCAGCACAACTCGATTGATGTGGCCCGGCTGGATGGTCTCACTGACGATATATGAACCATCGTCTTCAGTGCGTGTTCCGTTGGCGGTCACGGGCGCATTGGCCAGGTTGGACTTCAGCTCAACTGCTAGCGGTTCGGGCCACACGTTGCGAAGGTCGAGCGTCAGCATGCAAACACCATTCGAACATCGCCGGACCGTATCATGGACGCCGTTGGATGTGCCCGTAGACTCTGTATGGAGGTCATTTTTGTCACGGAAAAGAGTCGTCGAAGGCGAGCTGCCCTGAACCGACAACACATTGCAACGTACAATGTCAATACTGCCGTTGACGGTCAGAGATAGAGGGAAGCGAGCTTGCCGGGTGTAGAATGTTTGGCGAATCTCTGAGTGTGGTCTGCCTAAATGCGCGAAGTCGATGTGTATCGAAGCATCTGAAAGCCCAGGTCTGCCCCAAATGCTGAACGCAAAGGACTTAACTTGCTGCGGACCAGTGCTTGGCTGACCCGCAAGATGTGCATCGGAGACCTGCACTACTGGTCGGTATTTTAATTGATGTTGAACCTCATATGTATCAACTGGTAGTAGGTCTTTCCGATTCAAGGTTTCTCGTAACCCCTTGGATACACTGTCGTTAGAAGATAGTAGTAGGAAGTCTGATGCCACATCTGCGGAAGCATTCTTCAACTTCAACTCAAATGTCCTTCTCTCGCCCTCAAGCAGCATCAGTGAAGGTTGTGTAAGGCTAGAAGAAAGCACTTCGAGTCGTGGCTGAGGATCAATCACAGTAAGGGAAAGTGTATGTGCCTCGGGAGCATTGAGCTCAGTGTCTGAGAAGAGTCGAGGTATTTCTCGCCGTCCGCTGTTCGAGACTGTCTGCTTCACCCTCAGCGGCGTTCGCCACTCCGACTTGAATATTGGGAACGTCTGCGAATGACAGCCTGCCACCGTGGCAGTGCAGCCGATGATCTTGATGAAACCGCTCTTCAGTCCTTTGCCGGTTAATGTGAAGTGCTGGGCACAGGAAGGGCCCAGCACTAGGCTATGATGACCTGGCTCAAAGTCGCATCCTTCTGCTGCTAGAGCAATATCGGTGATGTCGACTTCAGCCTCAAGGGGATTCTGGAGTAACACCGTGAATACAATTATTTCGCCTGCTACAACGACTGGCGCGGCCTGTATAGTCGTGTTTCTCGCAAAGGGGTTGAAGATGAAGGGATCTCTGACGCTGCTGCTAGACTGATCATCAGCCAAAGACAATTCGCTAGGTGCATGCGAGTTCAGCGTGGATCCGCCAGGCGGCTGAAACACCTGAACATCGCGTACAAGGAAGTCATCCCAGTACGGGGCACGTAGCATATTGGCATCCGTTCGTCCAGGATCGGCGGTCCGCTTGATGAATTCTAGCAATCGACTCTGTTCCTTGGCGGGAATATGGGGGGGAGAATTGGGTGCCACGGTCGAAATCGTCACGCTCTGTATTGAGAGTCGAAGCAATGTGGATGTGAACAACAAACCCTGAGAGGGATCTGGTAAGGCGTCGCAGACCGAGATGCATTGCAACAGCACATCGATTTTAAGGAGGATATCTCCGTCAAAGTGGTGCTGGCACCATGATGAGAGATTCTCTGTCACTCGGCTTTTGCTCAGAACCTCGTCGGCCTGGCTTGACACAGATTCCGGTACCGCGATGCCGTACGCAGATGTTGTGGCCTGAAGCAGAGGGCGTAGACCAGTGCGAGGTTCTCCTGGCGACGTCTGCCGGGTGTTGCTTGTCACAGCAAAGGCTGACTCTGGGTGGACGCCTGCCTCTGAAGCACCCACTTTCCTTGCTCGCATCAAGGTGGGCGCAAGACGCTGCAGCAAGTTTCGTAGTGTGAAGGCATGTCTACGTAGCGAGCCCAATGATGAAAGAGCGCTGACGATCGCTATAGTTGCTGCGACGTGGTCTGGGTCGGCCAGTCCATCATTGGAGGACGGCAGGCTTTCAAGCAACAAGGTGGGAATGTTTGCGCCGATAGAAGTTGTTGAGGCGTACGTGCTCGATTTGATAGACGAAGCCGGGTGCTCTCGGCGGAGAATGAAGAGGTCGAGGGCCTGACGCTGCGAAGATGTCACCTCATTAGAGGAGAAGATGAGTAGATTAATAACTCTTATACGGGACTCGGTGACAAGTGTGGGGGGTAGTTGTTGACCCATAGTTGAAGCAAGGCTACTGTAGACGCTCAGGATTGCCTGTGCGACGACCGGACTGTACTTCGACCACTTCTGAATGGGCGCTAAATCAGCCTCGGATTTAGCTTGCGAAGGGAGTGCGATGCTCGCTGGTCTTGCAAACATTGAGGATCTAGACATCATCTGAGAGGCATTGTAAGCCTGCTCGCAAACTTCGGGAACATCGAAATCGATTCCACGCCATGCGAGAAGCAGCATGCATACTAGAAGACACTCAAGCGCCCGAGCCTGCCAAAGAGAGTCGCCGTTCTCGCGACCCAGCATCGCTCCCTCAGCTAGGCGCCGCATCGCGTCAGGCCATGCGCCAGCATACAAATTCAGCAGACCAATCACGAAGGTATATCGGCCTTTGCGCACTTCCTGTGACGAATTTTCAGGTGGATGTTGGTCCGCTTGGAGCGGGCTGGGGCTGCCATTGATATGCTGCTCAGGTTGCGAGTTTGAGGGTGCAGGCAGGGACGGATTCAAAAACTCCAAGTTGGTAAGAGACTCCGTCACGGCACACAGGTGCGTGACCAGAGACTTATAGACAAGCTTCACAGCGTTGTAAATCGGTGCTTGGTCAAGACTGGGAGAGGCGATTACCGCACCTGCACTAGTCGTTTCTTGTCCGATCGCTAACAAGATGCAGAGCCGGTCGCCTCGGCTTTTTGAGAAAGTCGCTTCGAGGCGCTGGCTGAGGCTCATCAAGTCATCAGCCTCGGCGCCTTTGGTCTCGTCATCGGTGGCTACCGCGTCGCTGCTATGGGTGGCATCGTAGATGCCAAGGACAACCTGCGGCACAGCATTGGGTTCCATGGGAAAGCGTTCTACACGCGCACTGCCGCTTTCCTTTGAGTAGTCGAGGAATGCCACTCCTCTGCGAAAATCGGAAGCGTTGATGAGGTCTCGGTTTAGTCAGTCCTGTCTGTATCCTCAATAGCGTTCAGCTTTCGTACCGTTGCCCAAGTCCTCTCCATCTGCTAGGTCCTCCAAGTCAACATGATTGACGGAGCTCAGGGCTCTGAAGATTTCATCAAATCTCGAGGGCGTAGTGGTAACAGCTGGCACACAGAGGACGTTGACGGAAGCCAAGCATGTTGGCCAGTAAGGATCGTAACCCATAGTCGGCTCCCGTTCAAGGTGATTATCGCCAGTTGGAGAGGCTATGACCGCACATTGTTACCCACTTTGCCCTTTCGAATGCATTGGACGACAGTCAGCAGTCAAGCAACACTGAAGGCGTCTTCGTGCCGTTCTCGTACGGCTGTTGAGTTCGGGTCACGAGTACGTGGCAGATGGAAGAGCAATAAGGCAGCGTGAGCGCCTCGCGATACGGATGTAGTCTAGTGGCCCCCGACCGCCCCGGAGAAAGAGGAGGTTATCTCCGAGTGCGCCTCCCGCATACGTCGGACTGCGCGTCGATGCCTGCCTTGTGAGAGGCCCCATAGACTTATCATGCCTTGAATCAGCCTGTGTTAGACATTAGCGGTACTTTCTATTCCTCAGGACTATGGTCTAGGACTTGGCTCCCAAAAATATACATTCTTTTCCATGTACCAGTGTTAAAACTGCCTTCAAACATCTGTTGCCCCGAGGGCCGCCACTCAGACAGCGAAAGTACCGGTACTTCGCCAGTCACTGAGATGGTCTTCGATGAGGTTCTGCGCCACACTCGAGACGTCGACTGCTTGTACTTCCAAGCACCGTCCAGCAACACCTATAATTGCACTTCCCTAGCACAATAGACTTGTCCGACCGCGTCTGCATCATGGACTACAACGCGCTGCGTGCCCAAACCATGGGCTCCGGCTTCGACGAAGAGGCGGTCACTGTCAACACCAGAGCTTTGATAGACAAAGTCCTAGCACGCTATTCGGGAGAATGGACTGTGCTGCGCGAGTTGTTACAGAACGCCGCGGACGCCACTGCAACCAAGGTTACAGTCAAGTTCGAGACCATTCCTTCTGCTGCGGTGCCCTTACCTCAGGAGCAGTCCCCTTCGAACATTCTTAAGCATACTGTACAACATCATACGCTCAAGAGACTAGTTGTTTCCAACAATGGGCAGGTGTTCAATGAGAAGGACTGGTCCAGATTGAAGAGAATAGCAGAAGGCAATCCTGATGAGACTAAGATTGGTGCTTTTGGTGTTGGCTTCTACTCAGTCTTTGCAGACTGTGAGGAGCCATTCGTGTCTTCCGGACGTGAAGCCATGGCCTTTTTCTGGAAGAACAACAGCCTATTCACACGACGACTCCGGCTACCCGAAAAGGATGCGAGCTCAGACACAACATTTGTTCTGGACTACCGGGACACAACGTCCCCTGTGCCGCCATTGCTACCCCTAGCTCAATTTCTTTCAAGCAGTTTGACATTTGTCGGTCTGGAGAATATCGATTTCTTCATAGATGACCACAACATACTATCGCTACAGAAAAAGGCGTCACCAAATTTAGATGTTGCTATTCCCCGAGACATTGAACCCAAGACTAGTGAGGGCTTCATGAAGGTCACCGCTGTCACGAAGCAGGTGGCGCAGATTGACGGCAGCTGGATGAAAATCGTTGGGTGGACCGCCCCCAAGACGAGCACGAGTCGAACTAATGAGCGAGATAGCGGTCCGTCCCTCAGGAAATTCTTCTCGCGGCTGGCGGGAGCAGCTCCTGAGGAGCAGGTGCGTCCGCCGTCAGCCTCTGGTGAGGACAATCAAAACGATGGACTTGCCACCAAAGTGTCAGCGACTGTGTTTTTGAATGTCAATACCGCGACAATCAAGACATTTACCGGTCAGAAGTTCAACGAGGAGCTAGAACGCGCGACGAAAAAGCCACCACCCAAGTACACCAAGCTCGCCATACTTACGGCACCATACATTGAAAACGACACCGTTGCGAAGACAAAGTCTGCCGGTGACATCTTTGGCTCTGTCCTGCCGTCAAGGTCCGGCAAGATCTTCATTGGCTTCCCAACGCATCAAACTACCGGTTTGAATGCGCACATCTCAGCACCATCTGTCATTCCGACGGTGGAGCGTGAGTCTATTGACTTGAACGCGCGCTATGTACGAACATGGAACATCGAAATGCTCAGAGCCGCGGGTATCGTTTGCAGGATTGCTTGGTCAGCCGAGATGTCGGAGCTGGGGAACAAAATCGCGCGCCATGCGCAAGGTCAGCGGAAAGTCAAGATGGATAACGTGCAGCCCTACCTCCCCGAGGCCACCACCATGTTCAAGAACTTTACATTCCGAGAATCGACTCCTGCGTCCAAGACTGGACAGATACTCGAGGATGCATTCTGGACGTGTGGTAAGAAAGCTTCCATCGAAGTCTTGTCGAGCTGCGGTGTCCTTCAAACACACGATGTGCGAATGGCACCCAAAGATCTCAGTTTCATGGACGGCATCCCAATATTACCGGAGGCTCTGGTGAAGGAAGCGAAGAGCTTTATCGACAAATTGATCGACTTTGGCTTGATCACCGAAGTCACTGTTTCTGACGTCAAAAAATCACTAGAATCTACCCCCCTCACGGCCACCCAAGTTTCAGAATTTCTGTCTTGGCTAACCAAGCAGGCCACCAAAGGTCAGCTTGATAAAGCTACGGTGGAGAGCTTGCTATCCGTTGCCATTGCCAATGACGAGAGCAGTGAAGGTATTCCGTCGCAAGTCCTCGTTTTGGGAGATATGCAACACTTTTTGAACGCTAGCAAGATTTCCGTGGATTTGCCGATCCCTCCAACCGTGATGCCATTCAAGTTCACGAAGAGTATGAGCAAACACGAGTTGGAAAGCATTGGCTGGCAGGAATTGCAGATCGTCCCTTGGATTCGATGGTTGATCCAAGTCTCGAAAGACCGTAACATACTATCCGAAGAGAAGGATCTCACCGGCAGTAAGGCCTTCGCTTCACAGATCCTGCCACTTCTCTCTAAGCAGTGGGATTCGCTGAGCCAATCGTCGAAGAGTTCTCTACTCGAGACTCTGGCTATCCAGACAGTCATTCCAACGAAACTAGGAATGCGGAAACCAGCCGAATCCTACTTCCCCAATGTGAAGCTCTTCGATGATTTACCGACCATCGTCAGCCTGGGCGCCGTCAAAGACAAATTTCTTGTTGCCCTTGGCGTTCGCAAAACCATCGAGCTAGGCGTCGTCTTCGATCGTCTCCTTGCGCTTGACGGTCGCACAAAGAAAGACGAAAAGCCTCAGTGGAGTCACATCGACCTGATACAATATCTCGCATCGGTGAGGGATGATATCCCGGGCCAGGACATCCAAAGACTGAGAAACACCCCTATCTGTCCTCGATCCATCAAATGCGAAGAGATTCAAGATTCGAAAAGGTACAAAGTATCTGAATTATTCGAGCCAAGAGCTGAATTGCGCGACCTGGGTCTACCAGTCCTCCAGTGGCAAGGTCCTTTCCGCGGTGGAAGCCCCGAGGGTAGATTGTTATCTGCTCTCGGCTTGAGGACTTCTCCCACAGCGGAAGAGCTTATCAACACCATGGCTAGAGCTGGGGCAACAAGAGATCTGGAGCTCAGAGACAAGGCCCTGATCTACTTCCTCTCCCATCATCATGCCGATGGATATGCGAGGTTCAACTATGCTGGCGTCCAAGTACCGTTCTTACCCCTTGAGCGGCAGCCGGAGGAGCTAGCGACTCCGTCCCAATGCTACGTTGACGAGGGAGCTGCGTTGCTGGGTTATGATGTGCTGAAGCGGGATTGGGTCCCGCACGCCTCGAAATTGGGGGTTGCAATCCACCCACCCATGGCTGACTGTATCACCATCCTTGCAAAGAGACCACCGACAACACATCAAGAAGCAAGAGCCGTATTCGGCTATTTTGCTGGCCGGCTGAGCGAGATTGATGGATCTACAATACCGCGCCTAAGGACGCTGCCGTTCGTTCCAATCTTCTCGCGCGACAAGCAAAAGACACTGGCCACCCGCCACGCTACTCCACAATCATGCTTTCTAGGCGAGAGTGAAACATTTGGTGGTATTTTCGACTTCGTTGATTTTGGAAATGCAGCAAACTCGTTCCTCATCAGGTGTGGATCCAAGCTCGAGCCCACCAAACCCGAAGTTGCTCAGATATTGGTTCGCGAGCCTGCTCGGATCTCGTCCACGTTTCGAAGCCCTGAAAAATATCTTGCGCTTCTTCGTAACATGGCTGATAGTGTGGCCGAGTTGAAGAAGAACAAGGATCTCTGGCGTGAGATGAAGAAGTCTCCCTTTCTTCTCGCAAGTAAGGAACTCCCGGCGCAGCAGTCGAAGGCCCAGCAAACCGTCACTCGTGCAGATGATCTCGACGATCTGGAAGACGACGAGGCCCAAGGCATCCGAGAGTTCCAACTATGTAAGGCAGAAGATGCGATCATTGTTGATGATTACATCAACTACAGCTTATTCAAAGCTAGCGTCCTGGCTGCTCCTCAGGAGGAAACTCTTGAGGACTTCTATTTCGCGCTTGGTTCTCCTGTCTTGAGTTCGCTCGTCGAAGAAGCAGCCCGGCATGGCCCACGGGCGCCGGATCAGAAGCCTGCTTTGAGACTTCAAAAGCAGATCCTCGAAAGATCTCGCTTGTTCTTGCATGACCAGCCACCAGACTCAATCAAGCACGACACGAAATGGCTCGAGAAGAATCTCAATGTTCAGCTGGTATCTTCTATCTCACTTCGCAGATCACTCAAAGGTCGTAATGTTACTCATACCGAGAAACGGACTGCT
The DNA here is from genome assembly GCF_000365145.1 of Cyphellophora europaea CBS 101466. Classification (NCBI taxonomy): domain Eukaryota; kingdom Fungi; phylum Ascomycota; class Eurotiomycetes; order Chaetothyriales; family Cyphellophoraceae; genus Cyphellophora; species Cyphellophora europaea. The sequence goes on along the minus strand of NW_008481810.1, from coordinate 814,709 downwards.
GTTGTCACCCAAGTCAATCGCGAATATACCTTGTGGGTGAGTGGCGAACGGCCTGATTTGTATCAAGTCAGTCAAGCTCTTGTGAATCTGCTATTGAACCGGCCGAAACCCCACTCAGCACTAACACTGGAGATGCTCCTCAAGACTGACTTGCTCGATCTACGTGCTCGTGGATTCAACGTGTCTCGAATACTGCGACAGAAAGCAGCTGAAGCACGCCTTGCAGAGAGTAAGCGGCAACAGGAGCTTGAAGAAGAAAGCAGGCGTATTGAAGAGCAGCAGAAGGCGTGGGATGCCGCTCATGAGCAAGTTGCAACGCGAGGGAGTAAACAAGGAGCTCCTCCTGGCGGCTTCCCGGACTCACCAGACGGGAAAGATTCACGAGCGTTGCCAGACCGCTCCGTGCTACCGACGGATGACAGTGATGATCGGCATGGTCCGCGAAACCTGCTCTCCAATATATCGCGTCAATTCGGACTGAACAACAATCGCCACATTCAATCGATGTTTGGTCGACAGCCCGATCCACTACCGGATGCGGTACCTTCAGCGCAGAGTGACGCTCCACCGCCATACAGCGCGGATGACACAAGTACGAAGAAAACTCAGAAGCAGGCTGGCGCAGGAGTCACTGCACCCCATCAACTCCAACAGAACCTTCTCAGTGCCATCAAAAAGGCTCGCCCTCATACTTCCAGTCAGCTGTATTCCAGGGGAGAGACAAATACAGTCTCCGAAACCAAGTCCTACTGCGATGAGCATCCGGCGCATGACCTGACCGCAGCCGCGGAGATGAAGCATGGCATAACCATATTTCTTTCACCAACGGCATTCCCGGATGCGGTTCGGCCTGCGTTCCTGACGCAGCACTCAGCTGGCCTTCAGTCCTTTGCTACGCTGTTAAAGGACGTGGGGGCGGTATTCAGCCTCGACCCAAAGATCCTCAACATCTTTTACGAGACGAATGGCAAGACCATCGCCTTCAATCGCCAAGGAAGTATTTTCTGCAACTTTTTCTACTTTGAAAAACTGCACGAGAAGCTACTGGCTGATGGCGGTATTGGTGAGTATGGAACTGTGTTTGTCTATTGGTGGGTGATCCTGTGTCACGAGCTGGCGCACAATCTGGTTGGCGACCACAGCAGCGACCACAGTTACTACACCGAGGGCTTCGTCTCGTCGTACTTTGGGAAAGTTGTGGCTTGGCTGGGGGAGATCTCCAATAAGAGGAATTCGGCTGCGGTCCAGCAACAGCCAAACAACTTGGTGGATTAGGAATTCGAGGCGAGTGTGCAACGATCCATAACGACAGGCCTCGGTTCAGCGCGGCGTTTCAGGAGCATGTTGGGTTCGGGGTCCAGGAGGGCAAGACGTGGGAGCCTCGGAGTTCCTGGAATAGATAGATGTACTGGGGACGTCTAGGGCTGGCACCGCTCACTGCTCTTATAGGTATAGCGAGAGCAGGAGCGTATAGAATGTACAAAGTCTCTCTCGCTCTTTACTCGGAAATCGCTTCCTCTCTCTGCATTCAGATATCTATCCTACGACTTGTGGTTCATAACAGAGGTATCTCAGTATTGTTGAAGTACCTGGCTCACGCTGTCGCCGCCGCCGCCGCCGCCAACGTTAGCATAGCGAATGCCGCTCTATTCCAATGTTGAAGGCCCATTCCCCTTGCCGCCCCCTTCCATTTGCGATGCCTTATTTTCCGCACAAAAGGCCTGCCTCTGCCAGCACCAATTCTCGAATCCAGTGGTATGATGGATGCCCCTAGTTGTTGAAAATGAGAACTGTTGAAATGTGAAAGGAAACATTCCCCTTGGAGGCCGCCCTGTTCCATCGCAGCAAGAAAATAGCGCTCAGGATGCGAAAGACAACGTCGCCACATACGACCCTCCCCCCTTTCCTAGCACGTATCGACACGCCCGACCAAACAACATGCTTGGGAGCCATTGCCCATTGTATCAGCCTCCAGTCTAGCGTAGAGATCAGCCGCTAGCCGCTAGCCGCTAGCCGCCACGAAAGCCACGCAGCACGCTCTCCATCTTGACGCGCATCTCGTCCCACTCGCCCTCGACATCGCTGAGGACCGTGATGGCGCCGCCGGCGCCGACGTGCCATTGTCTCCTGCTCCTCCCTTCCCCCTCTGGCTCCCCTTCCCCTTCCCCTCCTGCTGCTGCACCACCGCCACCACTTGAATCCCTGTCTTTGGCAGTGTTGGGCGAAAAAGCACACCGAATCCCCACGCTCCAGCTTCCACCACCCCCGACATCCAAATACCCCAATACACCCGCGTAGGCACCGCGATTGCGGTTCTCGAGGCCGCGTAGAATCTCGCAGGACCTTTTTTTGGGCGCGCCCGTCATGCTACCTGGGGGCAGGGTGGCGCGGAGGGTGGTGAGGGCTGTTGTGAGGGTTTTGCGCTTTGCTTTTAGGAGGAGGTTGTGGTTGTGCTGGTTCGGAGAGTCAGGGGAGGTTGTGGGTGGGGACGTTGTTGAAGGTGGTGGTGGTGCTGGAGTGGTGCCGCGGATGTGCGAGATGAGTTGGTAGACGGTTTCGGCTTCGACGAGCTCGAAGAGCTTGATGACCTGGACTTTGCTGTGGGATTGGAGTTGGGATTGGTTGTCGCTGCTGCTGCCGCTTCTGCCTCTGTCGCTGTTGAGCGCGCGATGTAGGTCGTGGCGGATCAGGTCCACGATCATGAGATTTTCGGCTTCTTCTTTGGGGGTGGCGAGCAGGGCCGCGGCGGAGGCGGCGGTCATGCCGGGGGTCTTGGCGAGGGTGCCTTTCATGGGCATCATGGACAGGGATGTGTCTGGGGAGGTGGAGGTGGGCCGCGGCCAGGAAAGGAATTGTTCGGGGGAGGAGGAGAGGATTGTTATGGAGGGGTGGAGGAGGAGGGCGGAGTAGGGCGAGGGGTTGTGCCTTAGGAGGTGTTGGTGGAGGGAGAAGGGCGGGAGGGCTGGGAGGGAGAGTGGCGTGGAGGTTGTGAGGCAGAGTTCGTAGGATGAGCCGGCGTGGAGGTGATCCTGGCATTGCGAGATAAGGGAGGTGTAGTGGGCGTGGGAAGGTGGCGTGATTTGGGCGTCGCTAAGGTCAAGCTTGGGGGACGGGGTTGGTGCTGAGGCGGTGGAGAGATGCTTGATGTGGGAGGATGTCGAGGCGATCCAGGCGGCGTCGTCAGGCCGTACGGATTGTACGTAGATGGTGCCGGTCTCTTTGTCAACGACGATGCTGCGTTCCACCCACATCAAGCTGTAGTCTGGGACGTCCCGTGGGGGTGGGCTCTGAAGTGGATCGGCGATGTTGAGGAGGTCGAGGCCGAGCTCGTAGGAGAAGTAGCCTACCAGGCCAGCCCAAAAAGGAGAGTCTTCTGGGCCGTCCAAAATCAGCCGCGATGACATGAAGGCCTCCACGAGACTCATTGCATCTGTGAGATTCATTCGCTGGCTCTCAATCACTTCGTCTGTGATGATTCTTGTGTGGTTCTGAGCATATTCCAACGTCCAGGTTGACTGGTCGGTGACTGCGTAGATGCTGTAGCGACCCTTTTTGGACGACTCCAACATGGACACGTGCTCGTGAAGTGAGAGCTCGTAGCAAAGGTTTGCAATATCGTTTCTGCTCAAACATAGTTGCAGCTCCTCATATTGGACACCATCGGTGCTGGGCAAAGGCGTGAGCTGAGCCAGTATCGCAGACATATGATCTAGCTCAGATTTTACCGGCTCAGCAGATCGTTGAATGCCTTTTGATGGCATCGATCTTGCGAGTAGCGGCGGTCTGAGTTCGGCATTTGATGTCTCCACGTCGTTCCACCAGTTTTGCAGAACCTTGTGACAAGCCTCGTTCGACTTGCACGACTCAGGGTGGAACTGCAGACCCCAGAATGGCTGGGTCAGGTGCTTCACAGCCTGGATCCAGCCGTCATCGTCCCAGGCCAAAATTTCCAACGTCTTGCATTCGCCACCAGTGTTTGTGACTCCGTGCTCTGCCTCGAATGATGTTCTGGACGACACCGGTTTAGAATCATAGCCTGAATCCGGCGAGCTGGGCCTTGAGAACAACGTCTCTTCTCTCTGCTGTAGTCGCACTCCCAAGCTGTTGTAGCATGTGGCAAGCAGCACGCCTGAGCCACGGAAGATGTCCTGACAACGATGCCGAATCGCCTTCGCATGACCATGGCACGGCATCTGCAGGCGGCGGATCTCCATGCCCTGAGCAATACACAGGCTCTGGAAGCCAAGACATATCCCCAATACCGGGATACTGTGCGTAGCAGCAATCCTCCACACGGCCTTGTACAGGCCAACATCGCTGTTGTTCAGCGGGTTGCCCGGCCCTGGACCAAGCACAATGGCGTGAAACTGCCGGAAGAAGGCATCCTCAGACAGCCCGAAATCTCGGGGGATGTCGGTGTCGATTTTGATGTCGTAAACCACCACGTCGAGCAGGTTTCTCAGCAGTGCGATGATGTTCTCTGAGAAGGAGTCATAGGCATCGACAAAGAGTAGTTGGGGCGGAGAGTCAGACATTGGCGTTTCTGCCGCCTTTGTGCTGGTGTGGGCGATCACTCCCTCGCTTGGGCGGCGGGGTGCCAATCCAGTTCGGAGATCTGTTCCGGGGGCTCTCTGTTCAAGTTTTGGTCAGAATTTGGCGGGCGCGAATTCTGACTCGTGCTTGTTGTCTTTGCGATGTGTTGGGTTTTTCGGGCGAAGCAAGCAGTGAGATAGCGGCACTATGTCAGAAAGGCCCACGAGGAGGGAACCCTCTGGGGCGTAAGACTTGATCGACCTGCCTTGTGTAGAGTTGCGAGTTGAGATGAGAAATTTGTGTAGATTTGGATGAGGTGTATTTTCTGACAATGTAAAGTCGAGAAAAGACGGACCTTGCCCTCGCCTGGAAGTCTTCGACAGGGCTCAGACGGGGCGGCCTTCTTTATTCACGGGTGGCGACAGTGGGGTCGTACGACTGCTTCAGGCAGTGAATTCCTTGCCGAGACATTTACTGCCTACAGATTCCCGATCCATCAGGGCGACAATATGGTTATCTGACATATCTGAGTCTGAGATGTGTACTATGATGTGTTCTAGTAACACTTAGTACAAGTTGTGCTCTGCAGCCGTGCTCTACTGAGATCAAAGCAGTGTCAAGAGCCCCAACGTCGTTACCATTCGTAATGCCGAGTAAAGACATGGTAAGAATGTAACGGAAATCAATCCGCCGCAATACTCAAGACTACCGCATGGATGTGAACTCGTGGGCTTAAAGGGTAGCTACTTTCTGACTTGGGGCTGTGAGAGAGTGAGACTCGCATGCTTCTCCTCTGTGTCTCGTCAGCTTGCGACGGTCCCTGTGCACGGTAACAAGATGCTGAACGAGCAAGCAAGGAATCGAAATGTGGATATATATATCTGCGGGAGATCCTCGACATTCGAATCGGAGTACTTACTCCAGAGATTCATGCTCAACAACAATAGCAACAGCATTGATCACCTTTCAGAAAGAAAAACGCACAAATTTGAATCTTCGGACAATCAAAATGGCTTCCAACCCCGTGATCCTCTTCGTCCCCGGCTCGTTCGCGCCCGCTAAACTCTACACCACCGTCGTCGAAACCATCAAGTCCGCTGGATACGAGGTTGAGATCTACGACCTGCCGTCTGCCTCTCGCACGCCGCCCCAGAAATCCGCCGACATGTATGAAGACGCTGCTCTCTTCCGGGGAAAGGCGCTCGACATCATTCAGAGCGGCAAGACTGTCTTGCTAATCGCGCATTCGTACGGAGGCCTAGTGGCTTCGGAGGCAATCAAAGGCCTGCACACTGACGCCAAAACGGGACCAGCTGTGGTGGGTTTCGTCGCCTTGGCGGCATTGCTCATCCCGGTAGGTGTGTCGCTGAAAGCTGGCATGAGCGAGCCGCCCGCCTATCTCAAGATCGAGGCAAGTACACCATACGAACATAGGGCGTCGTCGAAGCCATCCGCTAACTAGACTCAGGGCGAGTACATGTATCTGGAACACCAAGAATCTGCTGATAGCAACTTCTCGGACCTGCCTCACGAGCAAGGCGTGGAGGAGTCCAAGAAATTCTCCATGCATTCGGTGTCGAGCTACGCCAGCGAATTGTCGTATGCTGGCTACTGGAGTGTTCCTCTGGCGTATATCAAGACCACGCTGGACAAAGTCGTCCCGCCGGAGGGTCAGCAGGGCATGATTGACTTTGTCAGCCAGGGCGGAGAGTACAAGGTGGATGTCCACGAATTTGCATCAGGACACAACCCACATGCCAGCCAGCCGGAGAATATTGGTAAAATCCTGGTGAAGGCGGTGGAGGGGCTTCTGGCCCGCGGTGCTTGAAATACGGAGCGAAACACCCGAAGATGGTAGCGGCCGAGTTGGCGGACAGAAAGTACAATCGACCATCATTTCAGTAGAAATCCCCACTTGCTTGCAAAGTTTCGATGGACCACCCATGCATCTTCATCCCACCCTTGCCGTCCAGGCCTGAGGTTGAAGCTGTCAAGGTTGAACATGTCGAACAAGAACTCCTCTTCGTTAATCTCGGCTTCTTTCCGAATGAAGTTCTCACGGAAGCGAGGGAGCGGGAATCGGTCTATCCATGGGAGATGAACGGCTTCAAGCTGAAGCTTGGTCGGCTGCAATGAGCGAGGTGCATGGGGTGCTGGCTTGGATCGTTGAGGCATGACAGTCGCACAGGTCAAGCCCAGGATCACGCCATTGTTGTAGAGCGCCGAATAGACGGTCAGGGGCACCTCAATGGGAATCATGGCGCCCTTGTTGGGACCCTTGGTGGGTCTTAGCGCGGCGTAGACGGCCGAGGCTAACGGTGAGCGATCTGGGCTGTTAATGACAGCAAGGATGTCTGCTTCAGATGGTTCTGTGGAGCTTGATGCCGCCTTCCGTATCTGCCTGGCACTGGCACTGGCACCTTTGCTCCCACGCTGTTGCGCCAATCGTTGCCCTAAACGCGGCTGAATGAGTACGCAGGAACACGGAGCCTGTCAGAAATTGGACCTACTTCGTGCTCGTTGGGCCAGCCGATCTTGAATCTTCTTTCGCTGTTTCGGATCTTCAACGCCGTACCAGCTATCTGGATCGTGCTTATTCGATATCAGGGCCATGATGGTGGGTTCTTGCTCAGAAAGCTTTGTAGACGGCAAATGTGCATCAGAGGGCCGATGTGACAAGCCAGTCCGCCATCAGAGGCCCGCATGATTCTTAAGTCTGGTCCAAGGCCCCAGCATGGCGGTGCTGGTCATGACAAACATCAAGCGTGCATAGCCTCGCTTGTGCTTGCGAGGGTTGCGAGTTATGCCAGCTCTTAGTCACCCGGATTTAGCATTATCTATTTCCTGCGCAGACCTGCTGTCGATCATGTGCGACATTAGTGAAACCACTTCTCCTTCTACCTACGATTCAACATCTCGCATCGTTGCTATTGTCATCTAGTCTTGATGGCAGACGATGCTGTCGTGAACAGCAACGCTGCATCTTTTTCGGGACCTGTGCCCATAGACGACCCGAAGCTATTGGTAAGTGCCAGAACGGATTGCAGAACAGCAACCACAGATCAAACCGAATGAACGGGGCAGCATGTGGCCGACAATCCCACAGCGCCAGGCTCGGGGCCTACCGCCAAGTCAATCACCGGCGTAACTGAAAGGCAGCACTGCAGCCCAGTACCATGGCGTGGCACTCGGAGACTTGCCCTCTGGAACGCCTGACAACGTTGAAGCCTCGAGGTAACTATACAAGAATGTCTCCGAGTCTGGCTTAACATATATATTGGAATTCACGCTGAGCTTCGTGGCAAACTGAGTGTGTTCGTGAATTGAGTCAACCGTTGCAGAAACACCTCGAAAATTTCAACCCATCGAGCAGGCCACGGGGACCCTGGCAGAACCAGGACTGGACATTACACATGCTTCATGGCGACGATGAAAGCTCTTACAGTCGACAGCACCGGCACTAATGTCATCATACACGACTTGCCGCTCCCTGAGGTCCGCTCGACTTACATGCTCGTCAAGACCGCGGCCGTAACCGTGAATCCTGCCGACAATATCGTCCTCGAGTACGGGCTCGTCAAATCCGGCCACAATTTCGGCTGCGACTGGGCTGGTACCGTCGTTTCCGTTGGCCCCGACGTGGAACGGTCCTTCAAACCCGGCGACCGCGTCTGTGGCATGTCCAAGCCCACCGACGGCGAGCGAAGCGACGTGGGAGTCTTCGCCGAATACATCGTCGTCAAAGCCGACCTTGCTCTGCACATACCAGACCATATGTCCTTCACCGACGCTGCACCTCTAGGAATCGTCACCGTCACCGCGGGACGCTGGCTCTTCGACAAATTCCGCATCCCCTACCCCACCGTCTCCGCCGACGGCACTCTATCCCCACCCACCACCCGCCCCCGCCAGATCCTCATCTACGGCGGGAGCACCGCCATGGGCACCATGACAATCCAATACGCCAAACTCGCCGGCTTCTTCGTCATCAGCACCGCCTCGCCACACAACAAGTCCCTCGTCTCCTCCTACGGCGCCGACGCCGTCCTCGACCACTACTCCCCCACCGCGCCCTCCGAAATCCTCGCCATCGCCGCCCACAATTCCTCCCAATACGGCCCGCTCACCCTCTGCCTCGACTGCATCGGCCTCCCCTCAACCACCCATTTCTGTTCCCAGATCCTCACCCCAGCTTCCCCACCGCCTGACCCCTCTGCCCCCCCAGATTTCTTCCCTTCGGAACAAGACATCGATCTCGACACCCACGTAGGCAAGATCTACGGCACCCTCACGCCCCTCACGCCCCCCTTCCCTTTCCCCGACAACGACGACCCAAAAGTCCGCACCGTCCGCACGCTAGGCTACTCATTCCTCAACGAGCCGTACGACTGGCTCGACGGACGCGTCGTGCCGGCCTCCCGCGCCGCGTTCGAGGAGGCGCGTGATTTTGCGGTGCTGGCGGAGAGGCTGCTGAAGCTGAAGATCGTGAGGCCGCATCCCGTCGAGGTGCGGGCGGGGGGGTTGGAGGGGGTGATGAGGGAGGGGTTGCTGGAGCTGAGGGCGGGGAGGGTTAGTGGGAGGAAATTGGTGTTTTCCCCTCTGTGAATGAGACTACGTCGAAAAAAGACGTGGAGCAAATTTTGATTAACCTGTGTCGACGACATTTGATTGCATTTGCAAGTAAGTACCATGCAACAGAGCAAACAACAATACGAGGATCTTCAAGTATTTCTATTTGTCAGTGGGGAATATAGTACAACAACCTCTCAACCCCGCCACGGGCAGGGGTCTAATCTAACCTATCCTCAAATCCGAGACCGAGAATCAGCTACATCAATTCCTCCACCGGGCCTCAACCTTCTTTCTCCTCACCAGCGGCCTCACCAGCAGCATGCCAACGAACAGGGCCACGATCGTCAGCAACAACTGCACCTTGTTGAACCCTTTACCCAAAATGTCAAACGGCCCACTCGGGCTCACTTGGGTGCCAAACACATCGTGGCCGAACGCAAACACCAAACTCGTGCTCTCCAGCAGGCTAGGCGTCGTGAGAATCTTCTTGACGCCCATGACTTCGCGCGCGTGTGACAGGAAGTTGCGTGGCTCGAGCTCCAGTGTGGGCGAGTAGCGGAAGAGGCCCTCTTCCTTCTCGGTTGTGGTCGGGTCGCGGTCGACGGGCCGGCGTGCGTTGAGGACTTCTTTGGGGATGGCGACGATGGCGTTGGAGTGCGCGAGCGTCGCGAGGAGCTGGCGCGTTGTGATGCCCTGGCCGGTCTGTGTGACGGCAAGGTTGGAGATGGGTTCGGCGACGGTGAAGGATTGTGTGATGATGTGGGGGCGGCTTCCTGCATCAGGTGCGTATGAGGAGTAATTCGTCTGACTTGCGAGGGCGCCACGGTCGTTGGGCGATGCAGATTCGTACAGTTCGGCAACAATGAGTTGCGAAGTGAGAGCCGAGGTGACGGGGTCGAGAGACGTGTACGTATAGGCCAGCCAGTTCTCGGTGAGAAGGGTAGGGATGGGGCCAGAGGCGATGATGCCAGAGTGTGAAGTCGTGTAGAGGACGGACCCAGTCACAGCATCAATGAGGTAGATGGTGAGGGTGTCGGAGGAGGTAGCACTCAGCAGAGCAAGGTTAGGAGAGATATACTTGTAGAGTACGCTGCGGTCGCCGAGGACCTTGCCAATCGAGGCGACGGCATCACCGCGGGGACGAGAAACGGCTGAAACAAATTTCTCCCCGGCCTTCGGAAGGAGAGTCCATGTCCGCTTCGCGTCCTTTCCAATGCTCCAGCCAAAGGCTGTGCCACTCTCACTCAGGGTTACAATGGTGTTGCCTTCTGATGCGACGGATGGTGCGAAGTCTGTAGCGACTCGGGGCTTTCCGTCAGCATCAACCTTGACAATGATTGGTGCAGCCGGTCCTGGTATTTGGAGTACTCTGCTTGCAGGGACTGTGCCCTCTAGGAACTCAATGAAAGTGCCAGAGGTAGCATTGACTGTAACGAGGGACCCGTCTGACAGGTAGGCGGACACTCGGCCCCCTGAGGCAGAGAGGTAGATGAAACCTGCATCTTGTGCGAGTTTGGACGACAGGTCTGTTCGCCATGCAACAGTTCCGGCGTTGCTAGCATCCACGGCAATTAGCTCTTTCCTGGTTGTTCCAAGCACGACCGTGTTATCGCCCACCAAACGTCGCCTGGTATCGGTGACAGCCGAGGCTGGAGGTGCAGTGATGCTCTGCACAATGTCCTTGAGGTACTCTGGTAGACCTTGCAGGTCGTGGAAATGCCGTGTCAGACGATGCAAGTATGCGGTGATTGGCGACACAGAGGCCTCGGTCTCGAGCTCTTCGATGAGAGCACTTTGGGGAGATTCATCGATCCATGATCCAATGATGGCATACGCAAGCATCTCGGGTCGGGTCCACTGGATCTCACCATTCCGAATCAAGGAGAAGCTGCCATCGGCGTCAATCTCTGCAACGCGGACAGCGAACCCAGCTTTGCCGCTGACCACTTCCGCTGCGCCATGGAGAAGTGGAGTGATTAAGCCTTCAAGCGCTTTGGTCAAATCCTTCCGTCTCCAGCGTCCAAGTTCGCCGTGTGACGCAGAAGAGTAGAGGACTACCTCGGTAGGTGTGGTCCGGACATAGTAGGCTTCGGAGCCCGAGTTCTGAGCCGTGAAGCTGCTGCTCTCTTCGGTGGCGGGGAGCGAGTATGCCTTCGTAGCGTCGCCGCTCTTCAAATCAATGTGATAAACCTCAGCCCAGTCTTTCGTCGAAGTCCGAGCATGTACAAGGAAGTGCGACGGGGCCGAGGGACCACAGGCGTATTGAATGCCCAGAGACTCAATCTCCTCATTCTTGGCCTCGAGAGTCAACATGCTCTGCTTGTTATTTCCCAGGAGGTTGAATTTCACGGTCTTGTAGGGCTTCTCGGAGGAGACAATGAATGGGTGGTTAGCGCATGAGCCTGCAGAGTACTGGTCTCCTCCAATGAGAGTCTCCGCGTCAACGGACACAGAGTATTGACTCTTCTCCTTGCCCGAGGAGGGATCGAGTACAACAACCTTCGCCTTTGCTCCGGCTAGAAGGCCGCTCGATCTGGAAATGTAGTAGACAGCGGTAGAAGAAGCAGCCACCGAGACCGTTGATCCGCTGCCGGCGCTCGAATCAGAATGCGACCACACCAACTCTCCGTTGGTGCCAGCAAGGCGAGACACAACTTGTCCACCGTCTCCTCCCGCAATGACAAGCACGTCTTGTGCGACCGTCGAGGCGCCATCCTCAAGTGGAAGAAGCTGTACACCATTCACAGTCGATGGGCTTCCAATGTCGCGCTCCCATCGTAGTTTCCCATCCAACGCGTCCCAAGAGCTGACCTTTCCGCCGTACCCAGTCACAATCTGCCCGTCTCTTTCTCCAGGAACCGCATAGCTGTTACCCTGGCCTGAAGCAGATTCATCCACGAATGACTGCCGCCATAACACGGCCCCATCTTTCGGATTTATGGCTCCTAGCACATGTTTATCTGACAGTGCATAGAGCAAAGAGGCATTCGAGGAGGACTGTGGCTTGTGGAAGAAAGTGGCATGGGACTGCGGAATGCCGATCAGCGGATGGTGGTAGTCAAGGACGAATGCATCATCGGAGAAGATGGCCGAGACCGACTGCAGCAGCATGGAGCACGCCCATATCACAGGGTGCAGTCTCATGCTTGCAGTTCTCAAGGTGGGTATGAATACGCAATGGACACGCAGTACGGGAGACTGGTGAGAGTGCAGTCGCATGTGCTAGCTACGCCAAGCACAACGATAAGGCTGCAGCCTTGTGGGGGAAGTAAAGCCAGCGGCACGAATACTTACATAGTTGCCAGTGTGTAGGGAGCTGCAGAGCATACAACAAGTCCAGAAGTTTAGTCTTACATGTCTATTAATATTTGGTAGTGCCGAAACTTCCTGCAGTCATGAACTTTTTGGCCCTCGATCATGGAGTCAAATCTCTTCCATCAGTTTGATATGCATGCAGAACCGCAGCTATTTCTGACGATGAACCCAATATTCCCAGACTCTGCCACCCCACATTGCCGATCTGAATATAGGACTCCGTCATAGAAAATGAGAACCTCATACAAATATCATCTCATCGTCTTCGTCTCGGATTTGCTCATCGTTTATGTTGTAATCATCAAGTGTTTTTCGCCGCTTGAGTTCAATATTGCGGCCTTGCAGGTTGCCAATATCAAATTCCATCATAGCCAGGTCTTCGTGCTTTGACGATTTTGACGTTCTTCGTGAAAGTCGTTTAAGCAGGCTGCTTCGGCGGCCGGGCGAATCTGAGATCGTCGACGAGCCCATGGACACTGTGCTCGCACGCTTCACAAACGGCCTCGAAGGCGACGAGGGCAGACATGCCTCCCCATCCGCATTAGCTGTATTTCGTTGGTCAAGTCCACCTATCGGCCGATCCGGTTGATTAGCTGTAGCGGCGGCGGATGGAGTCGACATGGCTTGCAGATGAGCCAGTGTTTTGCCAAGGTGCATCACCTCAACTTGCGTCCCGAACAGGTTACAATCGCTCTGAAAATCGGGATAGAAGAGCTCTTGGTTGAACGAGTCAGATGTGACCGGTAGATCCGAGTTCTTGTGGAATGTAGAGACTATTCCGTGGAGCGAATCTGCTGGTCGAGTGTCCGGCGAGCTGGGGAGGAGCAGGTCAACTTCGGAGCCAGAGATATCGTATCCTTTCGCGTTGTTCTCGATCGCTGCGACAGTGACGTGTAGGTCTTCAGGATATATCTCATACTGCTGGAGGCCGAGGCGGCCAAAAAGCATAGGATCGTGAAGCGGATCCGCTCGGGTCTCGCTCTGAGTCAGCTTTGCGCATGGACCAATTAGCTTATCCCACATATTACAGCTGCCAATCTGATTACCCCCTTCATAAGAACTGGTATGCTCCACGTAGGGGAAGATGTCAGAGCTGAGTGTTGAGCTTTGGCTACTCGCTGGGGTGGTGTTGCGGTGTGACATCCATTCGTCGCTGCTGCTGAGTAGTAATATGCTCTTCTCCGCTTGCTCGACAAATGTATGACTATTGCAAAAGTGCGGCTGCGTACCAGAGAGGACAGTCAGGTCCCACGTCTGCAGCTCTGTGTGGAGCGAATTTAGGTCAAAGTCTCGTGCTTCCTCAGCATATTCCACGGGATTGGTGTAGTGACTGATGGTATTGTTGATGCACTGACCCTCCTGCTGCGCGATCTGAATCTGCTCAAGGCTGCGGTCCACAGAATCAGCATCTGATAGCTGATACAGCTCGGATAAATCGCTCGTCCGTGGAGCACAGGCTATGGCGGACAATACTGCATCCCGTTGAGGAGCTGAAATTTTGCTCAACAAGGCCATCCAAAGTTGTGTCCCCGTGCCATTATTGATAGAGACATGTGATATATTCGCTATCGGCGTAGTAGGGTCGTTCGCGGTTGTCTTGGCCTCGAATATGGACTGGAAACCTGCAGATTGATGAGGAGCCGTCCGTGCACAGAATGCACCCAAGGCCTTTGAGATCGATGGTACTAAGCTGGCCCGGCTCAATACACCTTCGACATAGCTAGTCGAGAATACCGAGGGAAAGGTCGTTTGCAAACTTCCGGAAGCCCTCTGATCACCTTTTTTGACACCTTTAGCCAGACGTGGAGTACGACGAGATAGCAGAGTTCGCAGAGCCGAGTCAGTGACAGCCATCATTGCATCATTGAGGCCAGTGGTGCTGCGAGATCCCCCGCTGTAATCTATGTCAATCCCACTTCGGCTGAAATTCAAGTTAAGAGACACATAGTCTAACCGTGCAGACGAGACACCTTCTGGGCAATGCAGGTCGTTTGCGCTGCGCGGACAATGCGAGCGCCATTTCTTGCATGAACTCGGCGTAGATTGTCTGGGCATAGGGTCAAGGAAAATGTCAACGTCAAAGGAAGGGTAGCCATGGACTGCAGCTCTATCCAGAGAATGGATGCCCACGACAGAAAACCCTACTTGGGTCCAGAGCTATGTCTCTCAGTGCCACAACAAGTTAAACAAAATTCGACTCACCGATGCATCTCGAAGTGAAGCAACACTGTCTTGCTGAAAGGCATGTGTGGTATCTGGCAGGAAAGCATTCAGATCGTGGAAGTGGAAAGACAGCGTGAATCGAAGTGGGCTATGAGATCGAATCCATATCTGACGCTCGTCGAAGGCAGAGGCATCGACAGTAGTCTCCGTAATGCCCTTTGGGCTGCTGTTGGTCAGTTTTACTGTTGCTGAGGACTCTAGAACCAGTCGCGAAGCATGGTGAGTGAAGATAGCGCGGTTGAACGTCACGGACATGCCAGGCATCTTTGGCCGCCTTGATCTTGGACGTGAAGAGTACCTGCATCCTTGGGACAGATTGCGAGATTGAAGTGATGGTGTCGATGGAATCATCTCAGGTTCGATGGGGCTCTTGCCGTCGATGGCAGCTAGTTTGCCAAGGCTTTCGGGATGTCGCCGAAGCTCGACTCAACCTCATTGCTGCGCGTCCGACTTCATCCGTAGCTTAAATGCACCGCAGTTGAAAGCGTTGACGCTACAGAATTATAATGCCCTGTCGTTGCTACAGCTCGATCATGGTACCCAGCTAACACCTCCTGGACCATCTTCCGCGCGTCGATGTGCGATTGTAGTCGTTACTCGACGACTTGAGCTGAATTTACCCACTGATTCCTGCCGAGCCAGAGCACCCAGAACCTAGCAGTATGACTCACCTGCACGCTGCACGAGGATGGACAAGGTCACTACGACTCCTGAAGACGGCCAAGGCCACCCAGTCCGTCCCTGGAGCTCGCCGTATTCACGCAACTGCGATACAAAAAACAGATGGAGTCTACAAAGAACTTACAGAGATGCGTGTACGAACGCCTTGGATCGAGGCGTTGCGGAAGAGTAAGGAGACAGGAAACCAGTCTTCTGCTGCGCCACAGGACCCTCCAGAACCAGACCTCACGCCGAAGAAGATGTCTGATAGTTACGTTAGAGTTGTACTGCCTTTGCAAGACGATCCGTGGATGTTGGACACTTATGCCAACTACTCTGGACAGCTACGCACCGGTGCCTTGCTGATGGACCTTGATGCTCTCGCCGGGGTCGTGGCATACAAGCACACGGGAGAGGGTGTTAGCACCGTCACAGCAGCTGTTGACAGAATCACCATTAAAAACCCGTTGAAGGAGATCTGCAATCTCGAGCTAAGTGGTCAAGTCACGTATGCGACCGGTAGGTCGAGTATGGAGGTGACTTTGCAGATTGCGAAGGCCCCAGAAAACGATCAAATGGTCAAACCTGAGGATGTGTTGATGACTTGTGCAATGACAATGGTCTCGCTGAACCCGTTGACCAAAAAGCCTGTCAAGATTGCACCGCTAACCCTTTCGACTCCTGCAGAACGAGCCTTGTACGCTCGTGGAGAAGATAATTACAAGAGCAAACGAGCCTTGAGAGACTCCAACATTATGCAGAAGGCTCCTGATGCTCACGAATCAACACTCATTCATAAGATGTGGACCGAGAACATCGCATACGCCGATTCAAGCAACCCGACCAGCCAGCCAGCGAATTCTGTAGCCATGTCGAAAACAGTGATACACTCGACCCAAATCATGCAGCCTCAGAACCGCAATCGGCATCATTTCATGATTTTTGGAGGCTATCTCCTCAAGATCTCCTTCGAGCTGGCGTTCACCTGCGCTGCATCATTCTCACACACCAGACCGAGATTCATCAATCTAGATCCGAGCACATTCGAAAACCCAGTGCCAGTGGGTTCTGTCCTGTACACAGGCGCCAGTGTTACCTACACCGAACGGGATCCTAACGGAGGCTCGAGAATCCAGGTCATGGTGCGCACTCACGTCCGAAATGTGGAGCACGGAGAGAATGAGAGAAAGTCTACTGGCTCCTTTTTCTACACTTTTTGGTCCCCGGCCGACGTGGACGTCTTACCCCAGAGCTATGGGGAGTTCATGATGTGGGTCGGTGGGAGGCGCCGGGCACAAAGACTTGCCGCTATGATGGAAGCTGAAGCTAAGACCGACGGTGCCCAAGTTCTTGGTACTGCAGACAACAACGTCACCGAATGATCGTTTTCACCGCCCGTGCCGACTACGTGAAGCACTTTTCCGACCAGACAACATCAATATGCAGAGAGCCATGCATCATGGACCGAGATATCGATGGAACTGTCAGCACGATATCCTCTTTGAGCGCGGGCGGCCTTCGTATTACTGGTTGCATTGGTCAGAGAGCTTTCCTCAGTACGTCGATGGTGAACGAGTGAATAAGCATTAGCCCGGAGAGGCTGGTGTTGCAGCTCTATCATCATAGTATGCCGCTATTTGGGTTGTCAAGTTGCGGCGCCAGGCTGGTCTCACTCTCTATTTCAAATCCCTTGAATTCGACATTTGGCCCCCATTACCGAAAACAGGGGATTGCGACCTAGCGAGACCTCTAATGGCCACAACCTGTTAGGTACTTACTGCAGTCACTGGCTCTGACAAATATCTGACCAAGCATGTCAATGGCCAGCTTCGGCATTTGGTCGTTCCTTGCGGCCGGACACCGGTCATTCGGCTTTTGCCAGACGTCTGAATTTCTGAAATGCTCGGAAGCTCAATGTTACGGTGGTCGACCTGCTGCGTAAGCAGGACACGGCCTCCAATCGCACAGATGTGTTTTACTCGTTTACAATGCCTCGTCTTTGTACCGCACCTTCACGAGTAATTTCGATAGTCCCCTTTCGACGGACTGCAGGCAATGACTTGGCGTCGGGTCAGCTTGTTTGGCCTCCTTGATGGCCAAGCTGGATCGGTAGGCACTCAGCCCCGCCTCGGCGAAGAGTGATCTCAAGATAAAGTTACATTAGAATCCGATCGACTTTGCGGTCTCGTTGGGCTGGACATCCATCTCTCGCTCCCACGCCAAAGCACCTTTGGCCCTATACCAGCTTACGATAAGACCGAATTCTCTCCGGCGATTTCATGCATCTCGCGACCAATCATGCAAACCTCGACTTCCAGATATGGAAACCCAGGGTGATGCTTAGGCGTCGGCCCGCGTGGGGGCCACGAGCAGTCGCGAACATTTGTGTTGTCGCATTTCAGTAGTCGAATACGACCTCGTAAATCCGTCGGGTCGAAAGGAAGTCCTGCAGCTCGACCGACAACAATACATCGCAAAAGCTCCCTAGCGCAATAATACAGGACAAGGACAAGCATCGGCGAAGACACTCTCCGATGACTAAATTTACCTGCACGTACTTGCAAGGGGTTTCGGCCACTCCAAACCAAATAATCTGTGGTCAGGAAGTGCCTTCGTGCAGGCTCTACTGTAACTTGCCTAGCCGAGGCACAAGAGTGGTGATTCAAGCGAAGGATTATACCTTCGGTAGCTACACCAATCAGCTTGGTGGCCAGAACATATTGATTGACCCTCAGGACTACCGACACGGTACAGCCCGTCTGGTGCTGTGGCTGTACGATGCTAGCCATGGGGTTCAAGCGCTTTGAAGAGCGGTGTGTGGTAGCTGCTGCATCGATTTGCTGCACAACCTTCGTAGCGGAAAGTCTCCCGCTGGTTGATTGTTAGAGGTTATCGCGAATCGATGTGTGGCAGCCTCGAGACAACTGGGAATGCCTCGATGACTCCTAAGTGGCTGTCTGGAAGCGCATGAGGTGGAATCTCGGTGGCTTCATTATCGGCTCCTCAACCAGCAGTGCCGGGCTTTCCCGCCTGCTTCTGGAACCGTAGCCTGGATACTCTCATGCCTCGCCTTGGCTACCTGTTGTCTTCCTGGTACAAAGCCTTGGACAGAGCATCATAACGGCGACCGAAGTCCCACTAGATCGTTACGGTCAAAGACCCACCGACATTGCTTTTGTGCTCAACAGTCGCGCCATCCTGGCAGAACAGTGCATGATTCATCAACGTAGTGTTACGCCTGGTAGATCGCCTGGGCTCCTCTACTGCCAGAAATGGCATGACTACAAGGGTCAGTCGGAGCCTGATCTGTTAAGTCCCTCAGACGGATCAACGAGCGCAGCCCTAGGGTTTCTTTTCCGGACAGGGTTTCAGCTCTTACAGAACCGTATTTTCATCTGATGGACGCCTGAGCGCTGCCCTTTCAGACCAGTACTTGTGGAAAATGATTTCCCGCCCGTTATTTGGAAATCACGCTGGGTCATACCCAGCACAGCGACTGAAAAGATTAATGAGCCGGTCGAAGCGACGCACCCAACATGGACTTTCGCCACGATAACCCAATCAGTGGTGAGCGAAGGGGCCAAATATTTGGAATACGCTGTTAGTTGTGCTCTACCGCGGAGAAGCCTGTGATCGCTTGCACGTAGATGTCTGCGGGACCAGTGCAAAGCCGCGTCAACGAGTTGACCAGGGCTAACAAGGAGGAAGGATAGATACAATACTCAGCGTCAGACCACTGATCTTCGAGGCGACTGAAACGGGCCTACCAAGGATCAGCCTTGATACAGCTTGTTACAGCTCGTACAGCAGTAGGGCAACTCTGCATTCTCTTCACAACCTGTTCGCTGTCCAAAGTTTGGTCCAAGAAGGATCCCAGCTTCGTTTCAGCTATCAGAACCATTCTCACCATACGTCATGATAACGCATGACACCCCAACCCGACCCGACTGCGCAACAAGCCTACGCTTGACGCAGACACAGACGGACCGATGGCCACGCGTAGAGCAAGCGAGGCGTGTCTGATGGCCGAAGAACACCAGCTAGCCAAGCCGGTGTACGATAGATCAAGGTAGACTCAGCTAGCGAAAGGACCTGCTGCGAAGACGTCGAGCTCGCAAGGCATCCCAAACCAAACGGTAATGTCTTGAAGCCTTCGTGGCCTTGCTACACTGGCCGGGCGTTAGGTCCAAGCAATCTAGTCGCTTAGCGAATATTGGCATCCCACCGGCCCCCGCAAGGCATCCCGTCAGGTACACCGCAAGGCTGAGTCTCGATAGTCTCTCTTGAGCCACTGCAAGTTCAGTCAAGCTACAGAAGAAGCCCCCTCCGAAGCCAAGACCAACTTTGCAGCATTAAATTCTAAAGTACCACGAGATGAAAGCCACGCGCTTCAGTCCCTCCGAAGTGGACGGTGAAGGCTTCCCCGCAACGCGATGAACCGGGGTTGAAAGTGCGAACGGTTGCAGTTTTGGTTGCCTTCTGCCAAGCCTCCTCAGGCAGTGAATCGGCGTCATGTATCCGGTATTGGTCTGTCTGCTCGGACCTACCTACTCTGCTCCATATGCCAACTCAATGCCCGTCGTTGATCTTGTTCCGCATCTTCCATTCCTAGCCCACTCTGGGGACCTCTGCCAGTGGATTGCCTCGCTCGTTGCTTCCTGCCTGCCTGCGTGCCTGCGTGCCTGCCTGCCTGCCTGCGTGCCTGCCTGCCTGCCTGCCTGCCTGCCTGCCTGCCTGCATGCCTGCATGCCTTGCCTTCCCGAAGCTACACTTCCAGCCTCGAGTGAAGGATCGATCTGTCTGTAGTCTCGGTGCCGACCGCATCTCACAAACTTCCTGCGTGTCAAAGACTCCCTGTAGCTGAGGCGATGTCGGACCCCCGCTTGAGTGAGGAAATGAGGACATTGAAAAAATCCGTGGAGGTCTCAAAGAGAGCCATATCTGATATGCTTGCTCTTCTCTGCAATATCACGACGTGACCGTGCCCCTTTCGTCGTCGAAAGGCCGAAATGGATTGAGCACTCCACTACTCCCTACTCCTGATGAATCGTGAATGACCCTTCGCCCTGAAGCTTGAATCTTGAAAACCTTGGGCAGCACAGACAAGACCGGTCTGATCAAGAAAAAGCACAACGTTCCCGAATAGAATAGCAAACCACGAACGTCTGGCAGATTTGAGAACGACCCTGGCTCAGCAACGAACATCCCAGTGTGAACTTGCGTCAACGAACTACAAGCCTCACTGATTCCACTATGTAACATACTCTCCTCCTACTGTTCTCGCCAATGGCCATCCTGCAGCCTGCCAGCCTGCAGCCGCCGAACGCCTATTTGGCGCTGCAACAAATTCGATTTCCTCTCCCTCTGCGCCCGGACCCCCCCCCCCTCTCCTCATCCTTATCCTGCCCCGCCAGCTCAAGATCAGACGCGACGGCGCACGTGTTGCCCGGTATGCCTTACTGTGGCTCGTCACGACCGTCACGACTCCCAAGC
Organism: Cyphellophora europaea CBS 101466; assembly: GCF_000365145.1. Lineage (NCBI taxonomy): Eukaryota > Fungi > Ascomycota > Eurotiomycetes > Chaetothyriales > Cyphellophoraceae > Cyphellophora > Cyphellophora europaea. The sequence goes on along the minus strand of NW_008481810.1, from coordinate 793,913 downwards.
CCATTATGCCTACCAAGCGGGCGGGGACGGTGTGAACGCCCTCCCCCCCATCATGAAGGCTAACATGATCTTTGCTTCAAAAAGTACCAACCATTTACTCGCTCCCCCTCGCCGATATTACACTGCGTTACACTGCGAGAAGGACGCCCAGATGACCCCGGATCTGACCTGACCTGGCCTGGCCTGACCTGACCTAACTTCGCCCAACACAGCCTTCACACAGCCTGATATTGAGGCGTACTTATCTTGAGTACCCAGGGTGGGGAGGCAACGGCGCCACGAACGCGCAAGAGGGAGACACACAGACAGATCGTTGCGTCGGAGCACATGGCCAAGCCAGTCGAAACCTAGATGGGAGGTATGCAGCAGCAGTACTCTTTCCTTTACTCGCGCATGGAAGAAAACAGGGTGTGCCTTCCCTATCAGGAGAAACAGAAACTTCAAGCGCTTGGCGGTACAGATCCCGTCGATCAGCGGTATGGGATGAGTGGAACACATTGAGCCGTCCTTGCAACGTCCACCTGCCAAGCAAGACAAACCCACGGCGCCCCCTCCAAGTCTCACGATGGCCAGCCTGACTGATGATCCTGGCCCGTTGCCTGGCGTCAGAGTCGTCGCAGCCTCGTCGCTGAGGGACTGGGAGGGTGAGAGTTCGGACCTAAGTGCTCAAAGAGAAATTCCCAGGGGGGAGTGGAGTTTGGGTCGTCGGTTCTTGGGGTCCACTGGCTGTGTGTACAGTACGAACGATGTCTTCATTACCAGTTCGCGAAATGAACCTTGGCCTTTCAGCGACTTGCGTTGTTGTGCAATGCGTCTACTAAGCCCGCAATAACGCCATGTTGCGGGCAGTCTCCGCGAAATCAGAGTTGGGAGGGCATGATTGGGCGCCATTCCCCTGTCTGAAGCGCGCAAAGTGGTGGCCCTTCGCTGCTCATGATATGAGTGGTGGTGGTTGACATGACTCGCGTGCAGTCACAACTTGTCGTGAGCTACACGATTGCGTATGGCTGACGCCCCGCTGTGACAAACACATCATGTGTTCGTCCGTTGCGTATGAGAGATTTCCGGAATTTCCAAACATGACTGTATTGGAATCGTTCCTGGCGACGCTCACTTGAAAAGGCGGACTGTGCACAACGTTTCCAGTCGAGCAAGACGGTGTTTCCCACGATTGCTAGGGGCCTAGGATCGGGGACTGGAGACACATCTTGGTCGGGGATTAGGCTTGCCATTTGAATGAGGGAGATTCCCCCACACGCTCCTGCCCGACGCCCAGAGTAAGCCTTCGCTTGATGAGTCTTAACCCACGGCCTGCACGGGCAGATGCATTGCCAAAGGTGGTAGTTCATGATCGATAATCGTTAGCCATGTAGGGAAATTCGGCCAACGGGTGGGCGGGGCCGGAGATCCAAGTCAGACTGGGCCCTCAGACTGGACGGCGTGTTCGAGCTGGTGATCCCGACCGTAAGCATAGATCAGAATGGGCCGCGGGCCTGACGGGAAAGCCAACCTTGCTTCTGACGTGCACCTCAAGAAGTCCCCGAGTGCCGCCGCTCACGTGACGGTGAGATTGGTTAACGTCCTTCCGAATGGCTAACGGTGCGCTCAGATAAAGGTGCCCCGCACCGAAGCTGGGTTGGTTCAAGGGTCAAGAATAGAGTGCTCTTCGTGTTCGCATTATTATGCTTCGTGGCAGCGGACCGTGGGGTCAATCTCGTGATCGTAACCTTCCAGATCGTCGAGTTGGGAAATCGTCATCAGGCAAGCTCGATGCGGCCTGCGAGAGACTGAGCAGGGGACCCACGTCTTCAAGGAGACCGAGCAAATCAAGCCCGGGCTCCAGTTCCAGGGTCTGCAAAAGATTCACACCCTCGTGCTGTTCAGCTTTGACGACGTAACGTGTAGGGCATAAGAGCACCCATCCGGGAACATGGGTCGAAGTAGGGAACCACAGTAGTCTACATCTGACAATGTTTCCTGCGTCTCGCTGTTGGTTGGGATTCGATTGCAAAGCAGTCATTGCAATCCATCATGCCGTAATCGACTGTCGAACAGCAGTCCACGCTGAAGCCAGCACCAATGCTCCCTCGTAGTCGCGCTCGGCGCAGACATCGTTCATAAGCCATGACTCCACTCGTGATTCTCTCTCATCGCGATACTCGTTCGCAGGGATGGAACGGGTCTCAGTCTGCTTCGGTCTCGAAATCGCGCCGTGATCTAACACGCCCGGGCACGTACGTGTCTCAGGTGCTAAAGACACTGGTAGACAGGACCAGGTCGCCTTCTGACAGACTGGGCGTACGTAGGGCTGATCCACGTACAAGAGCACTGCAGAAACGCTGATCTCAAAAATGAGAGCCCGCGGTTGGAACAATTAGCAAAAGTTAGACACAATGGTGGCATTTCCTTGTTACCACCAAGATCAGCAATCAGGAATATGGTGGATACCGCAGGTCACTGAGTAACGGTCTGAGGACAGGACATCCGCCAGCATCTCTCAGTTCGCCAGCCAGGAAGGCAGACTGCCAAGGAAGTTCAACAGGAGACCTGTATGCGCAAAACCTGATTCGGCGACCGTGAGGTGCGTGTAGTTCGCAATCTTGCCTGAACCGTCAGGGTCCCATCGATCTATTGCACTTGATTCGTTCGTCTAGAACCTGGGGTAGCTCAACAAGCGAACGACGACAAGAGCCCCGTATTTGAGCCTCAGAGCATCACTGGGGTTTTCACGTGTTCTTGAAGCCGCCGTGAAGCCATTCTTTGGGACGGCGATGGTCATCAAGCGGAAACAACCGTTGTGATTCCGAGTGCAGTGGCTTCGCGTATTGGAATCAACCATATCATTCAGGCATAAACGAATATGAAACTTCCTCGAGACATTATTGGGCATGACGAATGGCGGTCAACTCGAGAGGCTTGTTCCTGGAATGGCACGTATTAAGCCTGAAATCTCAGGCCTTCGCTACCTGGTTGCATCGTGGGGTCCTCCTGAGCTGCGAGAGCCGCAGTCCGTACGGTCCTGGCGGAAAATTGATCGAAGAGCCCGATCTCATAAGTTCGTGGAGACTGTTCGAGTTCTTGATATACTCGTAGACAAAATTTCAGCGCTACTCTCGCATGGCGTTGCCTAACATTAACTTGACCTCCGAGAGACAGCCAGAGCACTTGGCCTATACTGGTAACTCGTATATCCAAGCATCCCGGAGCAAACACTGGTGCGGCGGGGGCCAAAGTCGCCGAGCACAAATCCGCATCCGCATTCTTGGCCCGGTCTAGCTCGCTGCCGGTGACAGCGAAAAGATGGGTCAACAGCTCTGATTGTGTAGCTTGCTTCAAACGTATTAGATCGACGTGTGCGTCTTCGGACAAGTCCTTGGAGACAGGGGCCTGAATGGCTTGAAGGTTGTACGAAATAAGCACTAAGATTTGAACTATGCTGTTACTGGTCAACTTGGACCTACTGGTGTCAAAGTGACTGCACCAGGCTTGCAAACCGGGGCCTTCTGACATGATTGGCAATACTTAGGTGAGTAGCCGAATGCGAGGTCGTCAATCCCGACGGAGCCAGAACGCGAGCCAAGCAAGGTTCTGACCGGGCCGCTGGCTGGTGTCTTGTGGATTGATATGTCTGTCATAGACGGTCGGATGTCCAATCATAGATACAGATGAGGTCTGCGTGTATCAAGGCTCGTTACCACTAGACCCCGGGGAACGCAAATAATGGCGTCCATGTCACCTCGAACAAATAGTCGAGAGATTCAATCCCTGTGGGTTCGACGTCGCATCGCGCACTGATGCGTTGTCCTCAAACCTTGATGGCGGACGATAATACACCACCATAAATGTCAGCCAAGCCCTTCGATAGGCTACTGAACACGGGTGAACGAGAGCAACAGCTGCGAAGAAAGCTGGGAGCAATCCTTGAAGGAATCTTTCGAACTGGTCGCCAAGAAAGCCTTGCGGGTAGCCTCATCAGCATCAGCACGAGGCACGCGCCTTTATTGGATGCGTTGTGGACGGTCCCAAGTTAGAACAAATCGCTCGATTCAATGACCCTGGATGACGGAACTCGCCATCAGACAAATGGATTACTCTCGCTATGGTGAGATCCGGTAAAGCTTCCGAAACGGCTCAAGATTGTGTCGATGCTCACTGACTGCTGACCCCAGTCGATTGTATCGTTTGGCGCCGCTCCACAGCCGGGATGCGATTGGCAATATCCCAAGATTTCCATGTCCAACACCTGGAATTCAATTGGCAGTGAGAGTTGAAGATAGACTGATCGCGAGAGAGCGACTGCTGGATCATTGGCTTTGCAAATTTGCGGGGCAGATGCCATTCAACGCTACATTGATTGAGCCGTGCTTGGTCCTGGTCCCTTCAGGCCCAAACCGAACACGCACAGAGTGACATACGGCGTCACCGCTTGCGGCCAACCGCTGGTCATCCGACAAGGGTTGCGCGCGGGGCAACGCACCTAGTATTGCAGACGTGTCGTTCGCTCGCCAGCAGGGTGACTGCGGTCCCGGCATTGACCTTTCGGCCGCAGGTCGCTTTCTGCACCTTTTCAAGATCGCGTGAGTTACGGAGAATGCCCAAGCCCATACCATGCGCTCATACCCAACCTTTTGAGACGGGGCCAGTGGTGGGGTTGGCTGGACTGCCCTAAGTCGAGGCTGTAGGAAGCCCAAGCATCAAGCTGGAGGCCTGAAGCAACGGTTCTTTCCGCTGCGTCGTGGGGTGACCCGGTGAATCTAGGAGCTTGCCGATCGCGTTGCAGCCGGCCAACTGCCTAGGTGGGATTCGCATGTCGAGTTCTTACGCTGTGTTCACGACTCGTCCCGGGCCTCGTTGATTGTTGCGCCGCCCATTGGCGCATCTCCGGGAGCCGGAAGACTGCTCGGTCCACGACCCTGACTGCTGTGTTCGCTGCCAGTTGGAGAAATTCCAGGACCCTCCGGCGGTACCTCCTCTCGTAAACAAATGGTTTCCAGCATGTTGGTCCATTTGCCGCTTTGTCCTGCATGGCTATGCTTCAGATGTTGCCGGAAATGGTCGGCTCTGAAGAACTTTTTGCCCTGGTTGCATTCGCCGAATTTGTGTACATTGGTAAGATGATCAACGCGGCGCTCCCAGTCTGGTGTCGGATGATTGGGAAATTCTTCGCCACAGTAGCCACAAACGTCGCTCAAACCTGGCGCACCGGAGGTGGAAGGGTGAAACGCCGCCTGGTAATTCGGAATGGCCGCGCAAGACCAAGAATGCCGTCGTAGATGTAACGAGTTCTGATGCCTCTCAGCTTCATTTTTGTTCTTGAATCGATTATTGCAGTACTGGCACGCGTATTGCTTCTCCATTTGATGTGACCTAAAGGCAACAGTCAGACTCGTGAAAACCGCAGTGGAAATATGTGGGGAGGGAAGAAATGCAATCAGCAGCGGGAGGGGCAAGGTAAGCGCTTATTAGGGATCCAACTTGCCTCAAGTCTTCCTCGGTATCAAATTTCCTGGGCTTTTTGGGACAACATTCGCATATGTAGTAACTGCCGAGCTTGGTGGCGGGGGTACCCCGGGTGTCGTTGACAGCCGTTTGAATAGACATCTTGCGAGCGATTGCTTTGCTGTCCTGCGGCGATTGTTGGCCGTGAGGTTTCCGAGGAGGGGGGATTGACGTGGCAGGGCTGGAGACCGGCCCCGCAGAGGTGATGAACGGATGGGCCTGGGATGGGTCGGAGGGGGACTGTCGGTCAAACGATGAGATGCTGGTCATGCTGCTGGCAGCGATAGATGGCGCGAACGATGAAGCGTACGAATTCTGTCTGACACTCGATGCCGTTGACGAAACAGAACCATATCCGGGGTGAGCGCGGTATGCCGAGGCTGGTGATCGAGCGGCACTAGAGACAAACACCTTCTGATACAGATCGCTTGTATAGGTTGGCGACTTATCGTCCCGCGCCGCGTCTGAAGGCGGTGACAGCGCACGTCGCTTCATTCCTTGTCTAGAAATCTGTCTTTCGAGCTGGCCGTGGTGGTCCTCGTGGGCAAAGTCTTGGTCTGTTCCGAACATAGCTTGATCGTAACTTCCTCTTTGCGACCTTGTCTCGACACTGGCAGAGTCGTCGATGCCAGCTTGAGCACCGCTATGTGCCTGCTTGCTGCCACTTCGTGACTGGAGGAATAGCTCCGGGTCTAGAACGAGAGAATTGGCTGCGCTGTCGTTGGACGGGCTTCGGTGATCTATATGATCGTCCCGCCATCCAGCTCGGGAGCCTGGCGAGACGCCTCCGGAAACTGGGCTTGTGATCCACCGTGCCGAGTCCATGGGCGCGGCAGAAAGATCTGTGACGGTCAAGCGCTGCTGAGATTTGGCATCTCTTGTCTGTAGGGAAAGCTTGTGGTTCAGAGGCGCCGTGTCTCCCGACTCGGATCGCTGGTGTGGCGGCGAATTGGGCTTGCCAATCTTGGACAGGAGGCTCTGATCGTAGGCTTGTGAGGAGCGATTGAAGTTCTCCTGAGCCAGTGGTCTCTCGCCATGGAGTCTGCAACACGTAAAACACGTCAGTCACGGTGATGGGTGGACACGGGAAGAGGCAGTAGAGGACAACCAATGACATGGCAGAAGGAGGGATTTCGCCGTCCGAGTGGCCAAGCGGCACCATGTGCCACAGGCTCGGTAGCACCCATCATGTGGCTGGAGACCTCGGAAAGAGCGAGACATGCAGCAGGACTGGAACTGACCTTTGGTTTGATGGGGTTGGTGAGGGAGGTCGTCTGACCAGGCTTGGAATGCTAGTGGGCGCGCCTGCCTCGATGGCGATGCCTGCGCCGCCTGCACCCATGAGGATGTCTGCCTGTGATGGCGAGCGGATGGTCAGAGCAGCGCTTCCTCGACGGTCCCAATCGTCGACGTCCATTTCGTCGTGATCGGGTGAAAGTCTCGAGTTGGTGCGAGAGCGCATGTAGCCGCCGTACAGACTGGAACTGGGTCTGATGGGAGCAAGTTTTCCAGCGACTCCAAGTGGCTGAGAATTGGACCAGCTCCACGCCGCATCTATGCCTCTGTCCAGCTCTTCATTGTAACGGGGTGGTGGGAGGGGTGGAGGCGGCTCGTCTATAGGGGCGCCGGGTATGGGCATGGGGTCTCGGGAATGTGAGGAGGAGGTCGAAGTATGGGAGGTCGCGCGGGAAGTAGTTGGCCGTCTCGCCGCATAGGAGGGGCGAGTGGGCATGCGCACAGATTGTGACGAGCGGTGGATATCCATGGCGAATGTAGTGGTGGAAGTGCGTCTATCTGTTTAGCACCATGTTGCCAGCGATGGTAGGGCACCGAGTCGTCTGTCAGCTGGAGACGAACTTTGACGTGACGAAGCTTCAGCCTGTGGGTTGAATTTTCCTCCTTCTCTTTTCGGAACGCAAGTATACGAGGATGGTAGTCCAGCAGGAGGCAACGCGGGACAAGGTCTCGGGCTGGTGGCGGACTGAAGGGTGGAGTGGAACGGTGCCTGCCGGATCGTGTATCAGACAGGGAGGCGGAGGGGACGGCACGAAGTCGGTAAGGACTGGCTGGCGGAGGAAAAAGTTCAGGCAGAGCAGGACTGGCGGCGAATTGAGGCTGTGTCAATCACCGTGGGTATACAAAGGGTGCGGCTCCAATCCTACTGGAACGGCGGAACGGTCAGGTCTAGAGTAGCAGAAGAATATAACTTGGTAGTAGCTGAAAGCGCACGTCAAAGCAGGAGGCGTAGAGGGAGTGGTGAATATGGTTGGTCTCTTTCTCTAGTGTGCAAGACACGGCGAGAGTGCAAAGGTGGTGTATGTATGGGAGGGAGCAGCAATACTAAGTCCAGTCCAGCTGGCAATGCAGCACGTCTCAGCGAGTCATGCGGGCTCGTAGGGCAGTGACAGGGGAGGAAAGACGCCGCCTAGGAGCTAAGCCCTACGTACCTCGATGCAAGGTGAAGTCCCCACCTGCGACCAGGGTGCGGATGGGCGCCCGGTTTAGCCCCTCACGCGGTCACCGGTACTCGTGTAGGGGCAGGGGTCTGCGTCATGTATTGTCACCACCATTACGGACGTTTAGCCAGGTACTCCCAAAGAGGGCCGTGGAGCTTGGCCGTTGGGGTCCTGCAACCCTCGGACCTCTGCGGCAGCTGTTTGGTTGCATGGCAGCACTTTCGGCTCACCGTCTCTCGGGCAAGCAACAGCGAAACCCCTCCGTCTCATCACGGTGGATTGCAGCAGATCTGTAACCAAGTTGAGCAGGAGGCGTTCGCGAAGCAAGATTTCCCGTTAATGCTGCCGCCGCCAAATATGGATACGAGGTAGCGCGATGGGCTGGCTGCACACCTCTGATGAGCAGAAGCAAACCGCGCATGTATGGTTATTCGGCTTTGTGGCAGCATGCAGTGTGCGACGCCTCAGGACCTGATGCCTGACCCGATGGCCGATGAACCGTGGCAATAATAGTCAGAGCGCAACCTTACTACCAGAAGGAGTACTTCGCACTTTTCTACGGACCGTGACGCTAGATCTCCGTGTAATCCAAGGTTGGCGAGATGCAAAGTGCCGTACTTTCAACCCGGCCGCATCAACATCGGAGGTTGTCATTGCCCGTGTGCTATCCATGGCCTCAGCTTACTCAGTGTGAGCCTCATTCACTCAGACCTCACCGCTGACGCTTGAACCCAGAATTGACTGCTTTGCGAGAGCGTTGACTCTATCTGGCTAGCATCTGACTCGTAAACTTTGCACATCCATCCACCATTCGTGCGAGATCTGACAACCTTATATGCTGAAACACGTGTGGTGTAATGGCAGGCGAATGAGGGATCTGAATTTGGTTCAAGCACTTTGTTTCCACCTCGAACCTGGTACGGTAAAACAGAAGAGTTGCATGTACGGAGCACGGCATTAATACTGGCCACGGACGAGCAAGCTCGTGTTTTGCGTCCTAGAGTCCACTCACGATGTTACGTTGATCAGGTGGAGGCGCCTACTCGAAGGACCGGGGGAGGTACAAGCCCGTAGGGCTGAGCTATCTCACATTGATCATCATTGGCCTGCCGATCCAAAAGCAAGATATTCCCCTCCTGTAGATCAATGGTTTTCCTGAACACGAGGATACAAGCCTTGAGCCTCGATGTTGCAGAAATTGATGGCTCCAGTCCGAAAGAGCCATTTTCCCTTGCCAGCTACGCCGCCGAACATTCTCCTCATACGATACGTAACCATGACTTTTGCACAATCGTGATGCTCATTGGAGCTCGTGCCCCTTGAAACACCCCAGTGCGCCAGCATTGTCTGCTCCCAAAGCGCTCATAGGGCGTAGAATGAAGTCACGGGAGGTGGTCGCGCGGCGGTCGCCAGAGACACATTGTCGTGTCAACCAATGGACGGCTGCAGAGCTCGATGTCTCAACCGGGAGCAGCTGACAAGGCTTCGAGGCCCAGCGACGCCAGGGCCAGGTTTTAGCTGTTGCCCCCCGATGCTTTTCTTGTCTTGACTCGAGGCTGCATCCTGAATTTTCGGGCCCCATAGCCAACAGCGGATCGATGCATCGTTTGCCATCTGCCATTCCACCCAGGAAATGATGGCTTCTCCGTTATTCCGCGAACGAATGATGGATCAAAGGAGCACAGAAGGATTGTTGAGCTGAAAACTCCAGCTTGCACTAACACCAAAAGCAAGAGGCACCAGGGCTGACCATGCTTGGCACCACCGTGGCAGGTCGTAACCGCCTCAGCCACGACGCCACGCTGCATTGTACCCGCACTCCATTGTGGCTCGCGCGTCGCTCCTGCCTCGGCTTCCAAGTGCTTGGATTTTCCATGTCCTCCAACCAATCTACAACCACGCAACGTCTTGCGAGATTTTCTTGTGCACGCCTCCCAGGGACATTCTCTTCAGCCGAGTGTGCCTGCCATGGACATACCAACCCTGAACCGATGTCCGGGCTACAATCTCTACATTGGTGGGTAAGTAATGACCCCCACCATGGCCATATCCCCGCCGAGACCGTCCTTTTCTTTGATCAAGCGTACTGCGGCAGCCACCAGCAAGAGTCACAGGGCTTTGTGGCCACAAGGCTCGATGATGTTGACTCAGGACCTGGACGCGTGGATTTTCGGCGTGCCCGAGCCCGTGGAATTCCGCTGTCTTGGTTTCAGTCGCCACACCCAGACGCGTACTGACTCTGCCTGAATAGATTCATAGCCTTACGGCGTCCAAAGGCTCTCCAGAACTGCCACATCACGCACATTGTGTCGGTGATGGACTGGAAGTTTGAAGAGGATAATGCTCTAACACGAGGCTTTCAACACCTTCACATCCCAGTTGACGACGTTGAGGATGAGAATCTTCTCCGCTATTTTCCACAGGCGGTCGATTTCATCCACAAGGGGTTGAAGCACTGGCAACCCGACAAACCAATCAACAATGTCACAGATCTTTCGTCTGGATCAGAGGACGTTCATCAAGGCAGCGGGGTTCTGATACACTGGTAAGTCTTCGAAAACATCGTTTGTGGAGCGTGCCCGTATTCAGTGCATGTCATTACGTTGCCCTGGCATCTGCTTTTCACTCACAGCACTCCCTGCACCTGCCGAAACGGGGATGCATTTCCGCACAACACGGTAAGAGTTGGAGATCAACCCACATGATCTCAGCAAGACTAGCTTGGCGTCAACGAGAAACAGTCAGGCCGCCTCTCTACCCTTCGAGTCCCCTGACACCGACAATCTCCGACCCCTACACCGCCTTACAAGGCGCGTTCAAAGACGCTAGACTCTTCTTCCTGTCTTCGAGAAGCACAGTCACCCACCCTGGCCCACTATACACCATACCTCGCAAACCGTAGGGCTCTTGGCGGAGGTTCTTTCCTCCGAGCAAAGGCCTCTGTTGCGTCAGGCCCGCACTGGAAGCCCGAAACTCACGCGGGTGAAACCCTGGAATGGACTCTACTCGTTTGAATGACCACACCCAGCAAGACACCAACTATGTATGCCCAGACCAGGCCAAGAATTCGTTCACTCGATCCTCTTGATGTCGACTCTCAAACGGCCAATCAGAAGGACCAAGTTGCGAGATGCGTGCCGACGCCGCATGAATGGCGCATGTGTTGCTTAGAGCACCTTTATAGTTGTTTTGCATTGCTTCTCTCGTTCCATTCCTGCGCCGCCAACAGACTGAACCTGCAAGGCTGTGTCATGGCTTCAGATAAGGCTGACACCCCTTTCCTCTGCCAGTGCCATGGGCAAGTCCCGCTCCGCCACCGTCCTGCTTGCCTACCTCCTATGGCTATCACGCCAATCACGCTCGACCTCCCCTACCGACAATGACAACGACGGCGTCGCCCTGCCACCGGAGCCACTTTCTGTCATTGACGCCCTAACCCTCCTTCGCCGTGGCCGTCCTATCGCCGAACCCAACGAAGGGTTCATGGACCAGCTTTACCTATACGTCGACATGGGCTGCCCCACGACATCGACTGAGCTCGAATCTCACAAACTCTACCGCCGCTTCATGAACAAGCGCAACGTCGCTGAATCCCTCGCTACCAACCAGGCCCCCGATGTAGTCGACATTCTCTTTGAAGATGAGGACGACGATGCAGCCACTGACGAGCCGCCTTCATCACGCATGGCGAAGCTCACCACCACTGACGCCGACAATAGCGCCCCCAAAGATTTTGCCGAAGTGGTGCCCGGCGTGTCCGCACCAACCGGTGCCCCTCTAGACGCTGGCAGCGCCAACACCCCCAAGAGCACGACGCAAGTCCGCTGTCGCCGTTGCCGCACCATTCTCGCCTCCACTCCGCACATTGTTGATCACAAGCCTTCGCGTAGCGACCCGGCAAGTCAGCCATGCGCGCACATCTTCCTGCACCCGCTCAGCTGGATGAGGGAAACGCTCGCCGAGGGACAGCTGGACGGGCGGCTCAGCTGTCCGACCAAGACGTGCGGCGCCAATGTGGGCAAGTTCGCATGGCAGGGTCTGCGGTGCAGTTGTGGCGGGTGGGTAACGCCAGGCTTTGGAGTCGGCCGGGCGAGGGTGGACGAGGTAGAGGTAAACGCCAGTGGGCCGGGCCGGACTGATGGACAGCAGCGAGGTGTGGGCACAGGCAGAGTGGGAGGTGCGGGCATCCGTCTGCCGCCGGGGATGCGGAGAGATGGGAATCTATGAGTGCGCCAGTGATTAGCGATTGTCAACACCGGCGATACCACCCGTCCTGCGCTACGCCGTACTGCACTGCTCACAGCCGAGGCCATAGAGACTTGCAGCCACGGACGCAGATAGCGAAGGGAGTTCTCGTCCGCGCGGGAGTAAGTGGCCTGCATGGGCGACATTCACCATGCGCACATAGCGAGGTCTGTAGACTGGATCTAGACGCTGCACATAGACGCCGTACCCAAGAAGAGCCCGAGCCCGAGCCCGAGCAACAGCATACAGTATACCGTACTAGACCAACGACGAAAAGTTCGGTCTGAATAAACTAATGACAACTCTATGCATCACCGCGTCCGAGACCACGGGCAGCTACATCGCAGCCCCCTTTCTTCGCCCTTGTCAAGCCACGATATCTTCTGCTAGTCCACCCGTGGCTTTCACTGATGGCAGCCACAGCCACTGCTACAGACACGAGTACTAATGCGTACTAATGCCTTGCCTGTTTGCAATCTAGATGGATGAGCCGCATCAGGGACCTGATTATCAGCACCCGCACACCGCGCACACCACGCACGCCGGGCGCCACGCACGAGATCTAGTTGCCAGATATTATCACAGGTAAGACATCAGACGACTTACAAGGACATATATGCCACTCCGGGGAGGTGAAAGCGTGCACGAGTTCGCTCGTGACCAGACACGAAGATACGAATGTACGACGCATATTGGTGGCCACCACTACCTTACTGTCGACAGACAAAAGCAACCCAATTGCGGAGTTTCCGCTAGATACCTCTCCTACATATCTCGGTGGCCCGTAATCTTACGGGAAAGAAAAAGCGGGATTCGTGGTTTGTTGCGAGTGAGGTACAATACAATACAAGTATCGAAACCGAGGCGCGCCGGAACCGTTGTCTATTTTTTTTTTCCTTTTCGGATCCCGAATATACTCATTCGCCCCCTATATGGATGCCCCCGCCGGTTGATCGGCAGAAACGTTGCAATGGGGTTTAGCCGGAGGGGTTGGGGGGAGCACCAGCACCCCCGGGGAGCTCTATTAGCCTATGCCTGGTCTTCACCATGCCTACAGGAATGTGCGCGTGCTGTAGTAGTAGAGACTCGGCCTTTGGAAGGTTCGCTAAACTTGCGTGCACGCTAACACTTAACACTGCTGTGGGGAGTTTCCCCTCAGGCCACATGTGTCGCCGGCGCAGGGTGGTGCAGTTCCGCGGTGTGGTGGAAGGCCCGGAAGGTCCAGCGGGGGGTGGAACGATACAGTATACGGTACACTTCGAGTGGCCCAGCTCGAACCTGGGAAGTTTTTCTCTGGCCTACAGTAGTCAGTACCCAGGTTGCAGGTCGGATCTACAGTTCTATGTTGGTCAGGGATCAGCAACAGAGCTGCTGTCTTCCCACGATCCCAAATCTTACAATCTCCATCTTCCGCCCCCGTTTGGGATCAACGAGTGAACGACTCGTTTCGGTGGGATCGACAAAAGGTGAAGACACAAACGACGCTGGGATGGGGCCAAAAAGCCAGACAGATGTACGTACGAAGTAGACCTGGCATGGAAACGTCAACCTAAGCCCCCTCCCCACACGTACTGGATCCGAACGCGGAGACCCATGTTGTGATACTGCACCCGTAGATAGGTCGTAGCAAGTCGCTGTGCTAAGCGACCAAGCATCCGCCGAGGCTCGTTTGCTGCCGCTCAGCCCTATGCTTGCACGGTAAAGATGCGTCGTTTGGTGGTGTCAAGTATGTTGGAATCTGCCTAGAGCCACGTAGTGCAGACTTGTCATATTGTATAGCTAGAAAGACTGGCCCGGGCTTACGCTGTGTAGGCGATTGGTAAAAGGAGGATTCCGCCATCAGTACCCTGCGTCGCATACCAATCGATCGTCCTTTGGAAGCGGAATACCAACGGCGTTTTCGTGGGCGCTCCGCCGTAGCCCAGGCTGCCTAGCGAGCGGCGTCCTCTTGTGCCTCGTGCTCATATGGAGCTCTCGCACGATAGCTGCGTCGTGAAAGTCCAGCCTCGGTCTAGTGTGCAGTTTTGAGCTGCATACATAGTCTGAAGCTGCCATGGCCGTGAACCTTTCCGGTCGTTGGGTAGCTGCAGCCGTTGCTTCCAAACCAAGCCAGAAGCATGCCACGTTGACGGCCGGGCATGCGACGAGAATTACCCGTCGCGAAAGAGGAGGCAACTCGTTACTGCTTCCAGGCAATTAGGCGATGGTCGGCCTCTGATTGGTGAGCTGTAACAGCTTACTGCTGCGGCGGCACCACGGCTTCTGAGAGTTCCAAGGCCTGGCTCGCTTGTTCTCGAGACCGAGAGTGCTAGTCTCTGGCACCATCATTGTCCACTTCAGGAGGGGCGTCGGAGCCCGGCACTTCACCATCGATATGCATACACTATTTTGACGCAAACGACGTGATAGGTCGCCCGATGTTTACACTCCCGAGAGACACGTTGACGGGTCCACCTACTCACCGTTCATCAACGTCAAGGTTTACTGTGACCATCCCACGCCTCTGTAACTAGTAGTACAGTTTAGCAACCAGACAAGGAGATATCGGCCTGCAGCAACGCATGATCTCCGACTTCCCGATGATGGAGTCACTAGACACTGTTTTGGCCATGTGGTTCGGCACCATGAGACTCAAGCGCGTGGCACGCCTTGCCTTGGCCTGCAGACCCGGGAGCCGAAAGGGTCAAGGTGTACGCCGTACTCCGTACTTGCCACTGGAGAAATACTGTGTAGCGCGCGACGGGCGGTGTGAGAGGATCACCCTGTACGACTAGAGGCGAGGAGCTGTGTGATCCCATCTAGATTCAGTCCTCGTAAGGAAGGGTGCACTGGTACTGGTTCGAAGATCCTACGTCGCCTCAACCGCATTGTGTACTGGCTGGAGTCTCAATACGGAACATTAACGGTAAAGCCCGCGTCTCGTGGTGGCAGGTCATTATCCTTCAGGCGTCATCTTGCGAAGTCCAATCGCAAAGGATTCCGCAATGTGATTCCGCAATGCGATCGTAAGGCGTGCTGAGCTGAGACGAGCTAGAGATAAGCGATTGCGGCTTCTTCCCAGCCCCCGGGTCGGGCAAGGCAACTTCGGCCTGACGCCTGATGGGCCTGATGGAGCAGCAACAACCTTCACTTCGGCCGTCTTGCGATTCAATACGTTGACATGCATTAACCACCGACTGAGCCATGCAGCTGACTTTGAGAGTCAGGCTCAGTCGGTCAGCATCTTACAGGGGCAACGCCACAATGGCGCAACAATACACCATTTGCAGCATGCCACTGTGTTACTTTCCGAAATGGTCATACCATGACTCCGAATACACTGACAGCATATCGTAAAACGTGTATTGGAGGCAGACACCAAAGCTTCATCCTAGCAAACAACCAAAACGTTGTCTCCAGGCAGAGATGTGCATCAGACATCTACAGTGTGTTCTCCACAGCGTGTCTTGTTGATGGGTCAGTTGGTCAATCAGAACAACAAACAATATCGAAAGCTGATGCGCGCTGAAACGGCAGGATTTGGCGGAGGAATGCTGACTCGGTGCCAGCTGTTTCCATCGTCGAAGCTAGCCCGAGAGGTTTGTGCACAGGTAGGGACTCTCTATGGTGGAGGTTTCGAAAGCACCCGACGACCCAATGTGGCAAGTGGTATGGCATATTAGATCAAGTATTTCCCCCACGAAGTCTAAGAGCAACAGAGCTCGCATTTATCGAGGAGAATGCAGCCGAGCAGGATCCGCAATGTTCATCGTCTGGGTAAGCGTGTCATCAACAGGCTCCGCAAATGTTTGAGTTCCTCGATACCGGCGGCCAGGTCGGCCCCTCAACGGCTGATCCCAGCCTGAAGCAGAGAAAATACTTCGCGGTCTCCAACGATGGGTAGCATCAGACTGGGAATTTGAACACCGTTTACAAGATTGCGTGGCCTCGGGTGGATTATCTGCGCGCATAATGATAGGGAGTAGCTTGGTCCACGTTGCGTGAGTAAGCGATGATAGCGTCCGGAGTCTTTTCGCTCTGATATTCAGCTTTGCCCCTCTGTCGACGGCAACTGCTGTTCTATTCCGACAGTGGAGGGACCCTTACTTGCATAGCTGTCAATGCAAGCCGACTTCCACGATACAGACCAGTGACGAGCTGTTAGCGCAGCCAGCCACATAGAACGGAGGGCGACGTAAGTTTGGTGCTCGAAGTATAAGTAGGTATGCTGGTCGTTGACTCCGTGACGGGCTGCTAGAGTTTGGTCAAGCTGTTGCCTCAATTGACTGCCGAGTCGGCGATGACGCCGCAGATTTGCGCAACTTGATGCTGGACCATCTGAAGGGGACGTCTACCACAACAGAGCCGCGTCCAAAGCTCGGAGGCTGAGTGCTCCAAGCTTCCTCGAACCACCATCCCAATTCGCTCGGCCAACACGCTGCGTCAAGGCCAGAAAGTGTTGGGTCCGGTGAGCTACTGTCTTGGGTTGTCCAATCAGAACTGGCGACGCGAAACGCAGAGTCAGCTCTCTTGCAGCAAGTGCCCGACAGAGTCTACCGCGCATCGCAAGAACAAGACTGCCTTTCGAGTCCTGGATATCCGTTCGAGTCCAGACGCACACAGTGTTATCGATGTGCAGTACTATTAGATCGTTGATCACGGAAGGTCCCCAGTAGGCGCTTTAGGGAAGAAAGTAGGATCCTTGATCCGTTGCTGATTACGCCTTGCGACTTCAATGTTGCGGAGACGCTCGATACGCATTTGGTAGAAATTCCTGTCGGCCGTCAAGTCAGTAAACGTACCGCCACATGGGAACATCGAATCGTACCTGTGAAGGGCAAAGATACGAGGACCATCATCTGCTACTGTATCCGCGGATAGCGCTTTAATCTGCAACTGATTAGCGTATTGGATAAATATTGAGGAGCAGAACACGGCAACCTTGTCGTCTCTTTCTTTCTCAGCCTTGCGAGCCTCATCATCATCGTTCTTCTTGTCCTTGTCGTCGTCCTTGGCCTTCTTTTTGGCCCTTTTCTGCTTCATCTTTTCCTCGTACTCCTGTTTGACCTTCTCAATCTCTCGGTCCAGAGCTTCCTTCTTCCGCTTTTCGGCCTCGGCCTTTTCGTCAACGATCGGCGAAGCGAAGCCTCTGTCCTTGAGGTGGGTCTTGCAGACATAGAAAAAATCCTATCACCTCATCAATCAAGGGACTGAAGGCAGCTTTGGGTAGCCAGCACTTGACTCCCATTGTTTGAGCCTACTTTATTATCTGGAGTGACGAGGACCGCTGTTGTCGGTTTATAGCAGATGTAGCATGATTTGGCTGCTGTCTCTGCTACTGCCCGCTGGTGCCATATATTTGGAAGAGCTTGCTGGGCGCTCATTTTGGCAGATGTGACAACCGATGGAAATATGTGGCTCTCAAAGCGTAGACTGTAGATGATTAGGTTCGGCGAGTGATGTGAAAGAAGATGCAGCGACGTCTGGTTAGCGAAATCGAGGCAACCACGACCGCACTAATCCATTCTCGGTTAGGCCTAAGAAAGCGTTATCGGCCACAGCTCGTTGCCTTGTCACAACATTTTTAGGCGGATCTTTGTGACTCTGCTAGACTCGTTCCTTCCTTCGAGCATCATCTTGTCACTATACCACTTTGCATAATCGAGAGCATGGCATCCTCTAAACCCACCGCCAATATGCTGTGGGGCGGCCGCTTCACTTCTGGTCTAGATCCGCTCATGGTTACCTATAATGAGTCAATCCACTTTGATCGTCGGATCTATGCTCAAGATATTCGTGGATCGATCGCTTATGCTCGTGCAAACACGAAGCTCGGATTACTTACCCCAAAGGAGTTCAAAGAAATCGAGCGAGGATTTGGGCAGGTCATGTCGGAATGGGATGAAGATGCATTCAAAATCGTCCCGGGAGTCGATGAGGACATCCACACCGCCAATGAACGACGACTGGGAGAAATCATTGGCAAGGAAATCGCAGGAAAGTTGCATACTGGCAGGAGCCGGAACGATCAAGTGGCTACCGGCATGCGCCTGTGGCTACGGGACGAGCTCCGTGCCATCGAAGAGCATCTGGTCTCTTTCCTGCGCGTCACAACATCAAGGGCAAAGGCTGAGATAGCCGCTCTCATGCCTGGCTACACCCATCTTCAGCGGGCAATGCCGATTCGCTGGGCTCACTGGTTGCTATCCTACGGCACCTTCTTTGCCGACGACCTGGAACGGCTCCGCGAGGTCATCAAGCGTGTCAATCGGTGCCCGCTCGGTTCGGGAGCACTTGTAGGCAATGGCTTCGGCATTGACCGAGATGCCATGGCAGAGGAGCTCGGATTTGAAGGTCTTATCAACAACTCCATGGCTGGTGTCGCTGATCGAGACTTTGTCATCGAGACTCTGCAGTGGGCCGCCTCATTCATGGCACACATCAGCCGTTGGTCGGAAGACTTGATCATCTACTCGACAGCCGAATTTGGATTCGTCCGCCTTGCCGATGCCTACTCCACCGGCAGCTCGTTGATGCCTCAGAAGAAGAACCCCGATTCGCTGGAGCTCCTGCGAGGTAAATCTGGTCGTGTCTTTGGTCACATGGCCGGGCTTATGATGAGTGCCAAAGGTCTTCCGTCGACCTACAACAAGGATCTGCAGGAGAGCTGGGAGACCATGATCGATGGTGTGAAGACAATATCTGACTCGGTTCAGATAGCCACAGGTGTTCTGTCAACTCTAAGCATTTTCCCCGAGAAAATGAGAGCTGCCCTCACTCCAGACATGCTCGCCACCGATCTTGCCGACTACCTGGTCCGCAAAGGCGTCCCTTTCCGGGAGACGCATCACATTAGTGGCCGCGTTGTTGCATTGGCGGAGCAGGAAGGCGTTCTCATGGATAAGCTCAGCGTTGAGCAGCTGCAAGACGTGGACGAGCGTTTCGGGGATGATGTGGTTCAAGCAGTGTTTGACTTTGAACAGAGTGTCGAAAAGCGTACGTCAAAAGGAGGGACCAGCAAGAAGAGCGTACTGGAGCAGATTGCAATAATACAAGAGCTACTTCAGTAGAGCTTGACAACGGTCGAGAATAGAGCATAGAACAACTACGAGAGTGGTGGGAGACACCAAACAAGTCCTTTCTACGGCCATGTACACATAATCTCCATACAAATTGATGATCTTACAAACCAGACCGGTACCACGCATCATGCAAGGGACGATCCCACTTGTGAGCTCGGTCCCGCCATCTGCCTCTGCGCCATCCCGGTCCTTTGCCCACCAAACCTGGCACCACCGAGTCCGGCCGCATTGCCCTCAATAGCCTTCTGCTCGGTGCTCACCTGCGAGCCCTCAAACCCGGCGCGCTGCTGCGTGATGCGCATGGCCTCTTCCGCCGCCCAGCCCACCCACTCGGTGTAGACCTTGTCCTCCTTGCTCATGCCGACGCTCATGGCCGGGACGCCAAAGTCGGCGCCAAACATCTCGGCCTCCTCGACGGCAATGCGCATCGCCGTCTGCTGCCGCCGGCGGACGGCATAGAACTCCTTGCGCGCGATGTCGTACGCCTCTGGCACCGTGATATCTGGGACGTTGTGCAGGAGCCACAGCTGGCGCTGCACAACGCTCTCGCCCGATACGGGCAGGCCGCGCTGCTTGATCCCTGTGCTCCAATTCGCGCGCGCGTATTGTTTGCCGTCGGTTTCGACGAGGGTTCGTGGCCGGGCGAGCTCCCAGGGGTGGTCGCTGAAGAACTGCTTGCGCAGGGTGTCCTCTTCGTAGCGGAGGGGGGTGGGGCTGTAGAGTTGCTTGGGCTTTGCGGTCTTGGGTTTGGCGTGTGCTATTATCTGGGTGGCCTGTGAGGAGCGGCCGTCAGGGAGAGTCTTGGTGCGGGTTTCGGTATAGTGGTGCTCGATGGGTTGATGGCGGGTCATGATCTGGGCGGGTGGGACGTCTGCGACAATGTTGGCCCAGATAGGCGTTATGCGAGAGTCGGTTGCTTCTTTTCTGCGAAGAGCGCGACTGCGCACACGCAGAGCTGTGAGGTTGATACGGCCCATGAGGGGCGAAGGACCGGGTGGGTGCGAGCTCGAGGTAGGGTCTGTAGAGGGTGCGAAGACGGCGTAGGGCTTGGCCAAGGGCGTTTTGCTACCAATATCAACACCCTTAACCGAGACGATATCAGCAAACGATGTATGCTGGCTTATTCTGAGCTGCGTTGATGTTGGTAGAATGTTGAAACTTGAAGGCACATTGTATCTTTTCGGAGCAATTGGTTGACGGCTCCGCGGCGAAATTTCGCGCTAGCCGATGAGCTCCCGAACGCATCCCAATGCCGTGAACACCATTAGCGGTCACTTCATCGTTGCTCTTAGAACATCTTCGACATGATTTCAGCGTGTTAGAGAGACAGAATCACCATGTCTAGTCTCCTATGCCTCGTCAACGATCCCATCCGAGCCCACAGCGCTTCCTTGATGTCGCAGCGGTAGCGTCGTCCTCTCTCCTCGACTTTTTGGTTCCTTCCTTTGCATGGTCTGCACCTCGCAAGAGACAGAGACACAATGCGCAGAAGCACTCACAACTCCCGCGATCCCCACCGTCTGCTGGAGCGCTTGAAGCGTATTTCTTCGAGGCCATCTCGAATGCGTCAAATTGCTCTGAACATCGACGGCTGTGCCATGTGAGCGATGGCCGCAAACATGAGCCAGCCAGGGGTGCCATGGCTAGTCGCAGGCCAAATACAGACGGGCCTAGAGTATTGCTTCAGAGGTCAGGGCAGCATATCCGAAATCTTTCGACTTTCGCTACTCTTAAGCAGCAGCCAGATCCTGGAGGCACGAATATGACAACCTCACAGGATTCGGCGCCGCGAGAAACGTTTCGGGGGCTTTTTGACTCGAAAGCGAAGAAAATGGCATCGCACAGCCATTTACCGAAGGACTTTTTTGACGATGTCTTCGACATGCAAGTCAGAACAAGAGATTGGACCGCCGAACATCACAGTAACCTGGGGCGTCCGCTGCCTGAAGACCAGGACCAGCGACAGACTGTAACGGACATGGGAGGAGCAGGAAGCACTACTGAGGCAAAGACCTCTGTCGATCTCGAATCGCAGATCAAACTGCTGCAGTCCGTACGAGAATTAGAGGAGAAGCTAGCCAAAGCAAAGCGGAAGTTGCACCACTCTCTAGAGAAAGGTCGGTCAAAGCGATCGAAAGCCCTTGCTCACGCGCAAGGTACACACCCAGCGCCTGTCGTCCTCACCAAAGAAGACTACAAGGGGTTGGTTGACCTCTACTACTACAGCCATCGGGATCGGTTCACACCACATGGGCCTGACTATTCACCATCACCAATCGTCCTCGAAGACTACACATTCAAGCTCTCCGAACGTTTCGATAATCCAGAGTCTGTAAGAGAGGATGATTCCGATGATCCTACTTACGAGTCGCCGCTCCTGGAGATCGAGAAAACACTTCTTAGCAACCAAAGACGAGAGATCTCCACAATGCAGGCTTTCGTTAATTTGCTCCTTGATGACACCTCGTCGAACCGCGCCCTCTTTACCATATATAAACAATTTCCAAGTCCTGGTGTTTCAAGCCTTCCGAAAGGCATCATTCGCATGTTTCTCCAAAGGATGTCTACGCCTTGGATCAAGTCCAAAAGAGCTATGCTCCGATACTTATCTCTTATTGACGACATGGAAGAAGCAAAGCTACCAATTACCCGAGCTGAGTGGTCGTCAGCGATCTATCTCGCTGGGCGATCTCTCGGTAAGACAAGTGTGTCGGATGTCAGTGCTGCGATCGATATATGGCGAAAGATGGAGCACGAGGCCGGCGTCCGAGCAACTCATGTTACGTTTAACATCTTATTTGATATCGCCGTCCGAGCCGGCAAGTACACACTTGCTGAGAACATCATGAAGGAGATGTATGCACGAGACTTGAGACTCAACCGTCTTGGGCGTGTGAGTCTCATATATTACCATGGTATTCGCGGAGACGGAGATGCGGTGCGCCGGACTTATCGCGACTTTGTCGAAGCAGGGGAGATTGTTGACACTCTAGTCCTCAACTGCGTCATAGCTTCACTGTTGAATGCGCAGGAACCGAGCGCCGCGGAGCAAATCTACGAGCGTATGAAAGACCTTCAGAAGCGACTAGAATCTGGTCAGAGAGCTGATGGCAGTGAGACGTTCTATATCAGATATCCGAATCCTGGCGAATTCTCCACGATCAATCGAGAGGCGGCGTCCAACTCGCTGGGTCGAATACTGCTTGATGCGCCTCGTCTGAAACAGAAACTACCGGATCACCACACGGAACTTCAGAACATCATGCCTTTGCGGCCCGATCACATGACGTTCCGAGCAATGGTCTCCTATCACGCCAATGTAACTGGTGACCTTGACAGGATCACTGTCCTCATCAAAGAGATGACTGAAGATTATGGCTTGCCAATGCGCAACGTCTTCTTCCAGCTGCTGTTGAAGGGGTTCGCCCTTCATGGACGTGCGAATACCGCAGAGGACAGATGGACGATCAAACGGCTGGCTCTTGTATGGAGATCTTGCCGCCAAGCCATCTTGGATGCGAAAGCTGCGCACCGTGCAATGAACTTCACACCAGAGGAAGGGACTGAGGTTGATCCATTGCCAACAGTGGCCTCGCTTGAAGGTCGTGAGAAAGCTAAGAAGGAAGCTCGTGAGGCTGTAGATGCTGCCAAGCAGAAACGCCTGGATCCCTGGGACGATTTCGTCCTCGACTTGGCGGCCTTCCCACGTGAGCGACGAAAGCCAATTGAGAGGATTCATGCCCAATTATTTGACGATGAGCCAGCGCAATCTCGTGGCTTTCTCAATCCCTTCTTTCCGTCCAGGAAACAAGAGGCGTCCTCGAACCAAGAGATGTTTTACGCATTAGGCAACGAAAAGCTCGACCATGAGGAAGGCGAATATGTGCTTCCTTCGCCAACTCGTGCGTCTATAGCGAACTCTACCGAGTCAGACGAATGGCACGCAGGCGAAGACATGCCACAAAATGAGAGTCACATGACCAATGGCCAGCCTACGGACATCAGAACAGATACGCCAGGCGAAGGCTTTGCTGCCGGACCGCACTCCTCGGATGCCCGACCGATACCTCTTGGACGCGACTCCGATGCAGCGTCCAGATCGGACTCGACCGATGTACTTCAACGCCACGCAGACCAGCATCATGAGATCGATGAGAAGGCAGAAGATGCTGGCGAATACAGGCAGTACGCGACTCAGCGGATAACCGGAGATCGTCCGATGGCTTGTTGGCTTTTGCGAGCATATGCGCGCTGCACTGGCTCACGTGCCAAGGTGGAAGAGGTCTACGCCGAGTTGCGGAAAGTATGGAAGCCCGAGAACGAGCAAGAGAGAGACAGTGTTGTGAGAGTACTTCAACGGTGCCTAAGAGACTGTGATCGGTACGGTGGTCATATGCTTTGATGCTGAACGGATGTGGTTTGAGGCTCCCAGAGACGTAGAGGCAATAGATGCTGCCAATGGCTTGCACCAACAACAATGATAATCAACAGTCTTTAGGCACCCTCTTCAAGCTGACTAGTCGTGTCCAATTATCTGTATATCCCTAGAGAACTTGCTACCTGCACCCCTGATACCTATCACGGAAGTTAGTCGTTTTCAGGCAGTGAATGACCTTCTTGGCGCTCATCATGGGCAAAACGCGCTGACTTTCTCCAACGCGATTTTTGTCTGCACCTTCCCGAGACGCCTGCGTCGTGGTAGCGCGACACCATGGCGTCCCAAAGTACTCATGCCGGTAAGAAGCGCCGCGCGGAAGGGCCGCCAAACGTGCGAAGCGCGCCAAAGCGCAGAAAGCCCGATATACCGACCGAGCATGTCTCCAAAGGCGAGATCAATATCGCGAACTTCGTCAAGGCACGTGAGTTCGAGATCAAGGCACTGGAGAAGAATATGCGGGATATGCGCAAAAGCCTGAGCTCGCGGGCATTTCAGCAAGTGCCCCGTCATATGCGGCGGAGGACGGCTAGCCATAACGTCAAGAAGGTTCCCAGACGACTGCGGAAGCGAGCGCTGCGTGAGGTCGGTTATCACGAATCTCAGATCTTGATCGTGATGACGAAGCTGACTCCAACGGTAGATGAGAGAGGATAACACCCCGACCGTAAGCAAGAGAACTCGGGCGCCGTCGAGAAAACTGCGATTGCGACTCGAAACGGCGAAGTCATTGAAGAAGCTCAACCAGCGCTCCAAGACGGTCCGGCAAAAGAAGAAAGAAGCAAAGGCCAAAGACAAGCCGAAAGAGACCGACCCAGAGAAACAAGTGGAGATTGTGCGAGTTCCCAAGATCAAGAAGAACATCCCTGCAAAGCCTCCCACGGCTACGACCAAGTATAGGCGACGGCAGGTGAACAAGACATGGCTGCCAACCCATCTATGGCATACCAAGAGAGCTCACATGACGAGACCGATAGAGCCGCTTTGGAATCTTGCTATCCCATTGCGTCCGACGGAGAAGAGTTACAGGCCCAGCCATCGTGCAGCAGGCACCAGAGGCTGCATTGCGTGGGACACCAGTTACATGTCTACAGTTGCATGCTTGGGGACCGACCATACGCTGCTGAACATGCTGGAAGCTCTTGGCTTCGCGCCGGCTACCGAGAGCGTAGCGAAGATGAAGAGGTGGAAATCCGGCACAAGGTTCGCCGAGGGGTATTGCCACATGATAGATGGAGCGAAGAGTCTGCTCGGACCAATGTTGGTACTGTGGGTTGGCTCCGCTGAGCCGCCAGCGAAAACCACAGTCCAAGAGGGCGTTGCGGCAGGGGATGCAGCAGCTCCAGGGTCAGTGAAGGAGCATAAGAAGGTCAAGCTCGATAGAAAGATCTTCATCCGGGTCCATCCATCCTTTTTCAAGGATTTCTGGACGCATCTCCTGAGAGCCGCCAAATCACAGAAACCGCAAGTCCTGGTAGAGGATCTGCGCTTCGAGATCGGGAGCATTCACATTACAGGTCCGGCATCGACCGAAGCGCTTCTGGCTGTACTCAAGCCGAGACATCCCCCAAGCGAGGAGAAAACTGCTGTAAAGACTTGGGCATCACTGGCTGGATTGAGCAACCCAGGTTCTTTGCCAGATCGGACGCTTATGCCTCTTGAGATCGTCGACCCACGGCTTAGCCACCCGCCCAAGCAAGTCAAGGTTCCATCAGACTCCGACAGCCTCAACAGACTCACGGAGCTGATCGCCACATGGCCTCCTGACCAGAATCCGGTACCTACAAGCCTCGCAACACATAAAGCTCGATGGATAGCAAGTACACGATTGCCCTCCCAGAAGTCCATCAATCGTCGTCGTGCAGAAGCTGGGCCCGGTAAATCCATACCTGTCCTCGACAAAGACCCTCAAATCCCTGTACTTCTACTATCGCACCGCGCGCCCAACAGAGACTCTAATTCACAAGGATCCTGGACTGTGCTCCTTCCCTGGTGTTGCGTAGATGCCGTCTGGCGCTCTCTGCTATACTATCCTATCGCCACTGGTGGCACGCCTCGCTTCGGCGGTCTGTACCAGACGCAGCAGATCGCGTTCGAGCAGCTGGTGCCGTGGTTTCCTGCAGACATGCCGGGAACGGCCGCGGGCAAGGCGTGGGAGAGGACCCAGAGCGAGAAGCGGTTTGACGCGTGGATCAGGCGGCCACCAAGTCGGCGCATGAGATGGGAATTGGTTGACTTGGGTCTTGGGAGAAAAGGTGAAGTAGGGAGAGGTTGGTGCTGTGACTGGGAATATCTATTCAAAGATACCGTGGAGATGGATGAACCGCCAGCCAAATCCCCTGAGGTGGAGCCTGAGTCTATAGAAGTCGATGCTCAAGGTGACCAGCAAGAGGAAGAGCGTGGCCGCAGGCGCAATACCTCGTCGCCGGAGACCACACCTGAGCCTGAAGCTGCAACAGGAATATCGGAGACCGAGTACAACCAGGTCGCGCCTCCTGAGGCAGCCATCCTCCTCAAACCTACGGAATCAAAGGGAGTGACCGATTCCGGGCTCAGTGACATTCCCGCCATTGCCACTGTCCGCATCCGCCTTCTTACCAAAGGAACGCCGCAGGCCGGGGCGCGGATTTACCGACTCCCACAGCCAGACAAGATCGCAGCGAACACAGCAACCCAGCCTTCATCCGCACCAGTACAATCCTCACTTCCAGCCTCCGCTGTTGAGCGAAGCAATGCAGGCGTAGTACTGGCACAACCTGAGCCCGCCGCCCCACAACCATCGACACCAACACCCTCCCTCCCTGCTTCAGCAGAAGTGCACACCTCGACCTACCCCTCCACCACCACGACCATTAGCGACCCTCCCACCTCAGCCTCCCACGCACCATCACTCGCAGCGCAGCGCCCACCCACCTCCCTCAACCCCTCCTCCACCGCCTTCTCCACCCTCCCACAGCCCAACACACCCACAACCCAGCGTGCCAAATGGCTCTCCCTCGTCCCCCCCACCTTCTACGCCTCCCACCACAAACCCAGCAACACCAACCACACCGCCCGCCCCCTCCCCAAACCCGCCACCAACCACCGCAACCTCCCCAGCAAACCCACCGTTCACGCCGCCGGCCCGGACGACTTCGCCCTCTCGCGCCTCTCCGTCCTCCCCCGCAACGCCCCACAGGCCATCGTGGACGAATACGCCGCCAAGCCCCTCTCCCCCGCGGAACAGGAGGCGTGGGCGCGCGCCGAGCTGCTGAGGGAGCTGGCGCGCGGGGAGAATCTTGGTGCGGGCGAGAAGTGGGATGTGGAGAAGGGGTTGGTGGAGTGTCCTGACAAGGAGGAGTTGGTGGGGTTCGTGACGAGTGGGGGGTACAATTTGGGGGAGGGGCGGGGGACGGCGGTTGGGGGGTTGTGGGTGCAGAGGGTGAGGGAGGGGTGGAGGGTCGAGGATGAGGAGGAGAGGAAGGGGGAGGGGGGAGCAGAGGGGAAGAAGTTGAGGGAGAGGAGGGTTAGAGAGAGGAGGTTGTGTGTGGTTAGGAATGCGGGGGAGGCGGTGGGGAGGTTGGGTGTGTGGGAGGTTTGTTGACTTGGTATGTCAAGACATGAGTGATAGTGCTCAGCAGCATGACCAGAAGAGCAGCTCAAACGATTGGGAACGGACAGATGCAAGGCGAGCCCTTGCATGTGTATTCACCTCGAACATGTTCCTGTTCCTCAGTACAGATGGGGCAACTCTATCCATCGATATCTCTCTATATGCCTGTCTGCCGCGCGAATACAAGTTTTCTTGCACGCCGCCAGATGGCTCCTCTTCCTCACACAAAAGCTGGAATCTCTAATACTCGTACCCAACGCTCTGGAGAAGTCACGCTCGGGCAAGACCATTCAGGCACTCTTCATCAAAGCCGGTCTAGTGGTCAGCAGCTGTTGCTGGATTGGACACCACCGAACCAAAGGGTCTGTAACAACGAACATAGGTGGCCAAACATGGAAGCGGCGGGCCGGAAGGCGTCGTCACGTCCTCTCTTGCGCTCGGCTCGATTTCGAGACGACAGCGGTTCTCACTGATGCAGATGAAGCACCGCTAGCGCCCACAAGGTGTCTCCGATTTAGGTTCGACGTATGCTCCTTGATAGTCGTCTCATCCACCCGGAGCAACATGATCCAGCACGCTGATATCTCTTCTCACGATCCATGCGCCCGAAGGGTTGAGTCTCTTGTAGTACTGTCCTACCAACATGATTTGCTTGAAGCCTCTCCTTTTGTACCAGTCCAGGGCATCTTCGTTACTCTCCCATACATGAGCATAAATCGAGTTGACATGGTATTGGCGGAGAATCCTCGGTTCGAGAATCGACTTCAGCAAGTGGCTTGCCAGCCCTCTCTCCCGATATGGTGCAAGGATACACAGGGCCTGTATGTAGATCTGCTTGACAGCCGATTCGGGGCTCGGTGACTCGAGGCGGCACCGGATCCATCCCACAGGCTTGTCGTGATAGAGAACAACCCTCGTGAGGTCAGAGACCTCGGTTTCCAGGAGCACCGCATTGTAGAATTTGTCCGGATACCGAACAGGCAAAATGGTGGATGTCAGCCGCTTCAATGGCTCAAGGTGTTCGGCGACGACTCTGGAGATGGCCGCATGACTGATGTTGGGGATTGGGGTCCTTGTTGGGACATGTGTTTCGACGGCTACTTGGAGATCCGCTTCAACTGCACTGCTGTTTGAGGAGTGTAACGCATCAACTGACACAATAGGCTCGGGCTCATTGCTTAACGACGGCGAGACGTCGGAGGGTGAAAGAGTTGAGATAGGTGGATGCTCGAGTACTGCCGGACTTGCTGACGACGGAGCTTTTTTGAAGTAATTGAGCAGAGTCGCCTGAGTCATGTTCCGGCGGAGAACTTGCCTATGCCCCCGAACAGACGCCGACTTCGGTCACTTGTATGAATGAATAAGGAATTGGCATTTGGCACGCCGAGGCCATCGAAAAGAGAGACGCGTAAATTGATATCGAGATCGGCGGTGCAGCAGTGGGGCGCGTCGAGATGAGATGGCCGCGCGGGTACAACCGTCCACGCTTACTTAAAGAGGTTTAACTAATTTTGCGCAACTCCGGGCGCTGCAGGTGAATGCGAATTACGTGCGGGTAAATGATGCGAGCCTCATCGCACACTTGACCACCAACTGCTTATATCCCTGTACAAGCGTGACTCTCCACTCCTTCCGACGCTGTTGCCAACACTCGGCTCTATCTGTGACAGCCAGCCAGGCCGTCACAGCACTGAAAGTGCGACCCAGGCCCCAAGGGCTCGCCACCCCACGACCTGCGCACAGGTAGCGTGTCAAGAGAAACTACATTGGTCCAACACAAGAACCTGTACTGCAAATACCAAAGCTATGAGATAGACTATTTCAGAGCAAAGGACGCATAGCTCTGGTGGCGCTCTGAGCTGCAAACTCGAGCTCGTGCGGGAAAATCGCAGGAAGAGAGCAGGAAGAGGGTCTACATTCCAACGTAAGTCATAGCCCACGAGACCTCCTGCGTGCTGGGTAAACCCTCATTTCCATTACCGGTGCTTTTCTGCAATATTTCAAGGCATAAGAGACTACGTATCTCTTGCACAACTCATATGCGTGCACACCTGCGTTGCTGCTGCTGCCCTGTCACATACCCGGGCGACCGGGGAGTGGTTACTGGTTGTTCTGCTACATGACTTTGTTCGAGACGCTGGTCTGACGATTTGATCAAGAAGCAGATCCTCACCATGGCCGCCGAATCTTCAGATGCTCCATCGGAATATCTGACTTGGGAGGACCAGAAAGAAGTTGTGAGAATATGATATCCAGTCATGCACAATGATACTGACGCAAAAAGATGTCGCTCTTAATCGAGCAGTCCTTGGAGAGCATTATGCACGATGTCCTTCTCGAAGTCCACCAGGATGAAAAGGTGGCACGTATGCAGACAGCCGTCATCGAGCTCGAGGACCGGGCCAATAAACTAGGGAGGAAGCTCAACCAGGATCCTACGGATACCCAAGACTCCGAGGGTCATGAGCCGGTCGAAACAAAAGCTGCCACCCGAGGCCCCAATGGTATCCAACTGAAAGGAAACCCCATGAAAACTGTAAAACATATTCGATGTCCAAACTGCCGCCTTCGCCGCCTGCTCTACCCACGAGTCGGCTTCAATGCGAGACCTGTGCCGGATGCTACGGAGCAGTACTGCAAGCAAGAGCCAATGATCATAATCGACAAGCACGATGTCCATGGGCAACGCAAGAAAGGCGTCAAAGTCAAGGGCCAGGCCAAAGGAAAGAACAAAAAGAAGAACGATCCGCCCTCCCCCGCGTCTGAGAATTCGGATCCGTTAACACCACTGTCGTCCATGCCCGACTCGTTCGAGTTCAAAGAGATCGACTTCCCGGCCGCTAAATGTCCCAACCGTGAGTCCCATCTAGGCGATCATTGGAAGGCTGTCAACATTTTTGCCACGCATCTGAACGGAAGCTGCTATCTCAAGCGTGACAGGGTAGCAGGCAGAGAAGCCAACGCTAAGATTGGCGGCACACCACGCGATAGCCGGGCAAATTCCCCCAAACCTGCAGCAGCAAACGGCGTGAAACGCAAGGCTGCCGATGACGAGGGGCCAGCACCGACAAAGAAAAAGCAGAAGACCGCCGAGCTCAAAAAGAACGCCAAGAATGCGGTTGGTGCTCCTAGTAAGCTTCGCGAGACCTCAACGAATGCAGACGACAAGTCGAGTGAGACACCCATCAAGACCGAAATAAATGGCGACACGATTCAAGTTACACCAAAGGCTCGAGATGAAAGCGGTGAGCCGTCCGTCAAACTGAAGTTCACCGGGCTGGGAAGTGGTAAAGAGGCAAAAACCAAGGGGAAGCCTGCAAAAAAGACCTAGGAGCTGTTTCAATAGCAGTGAAATGTGAGGATAGGATGGACGACATTGCATACGGTTTAGGGGTATATGGTCAACGGGTCTATGGATAACCACGAGAACAGCATAGCGATGGCGCACTACACTGGGCACTGGACCAGCACATGGCTGCAATGCACGCGGTTCGGTATGTACACCAGGTCAGTAAATTTGATTATCCTTCAGCCATCAGTGGTTGATCCCTCCATTTGCACTTTGAACCGCTCTGTTGGTCTCGACTCATCAGGGCTTTGCCCTGACACTTGGGATTTTGACACGCCTTTCCAGTATTTCCCCTTCCTATGTCCAGTCTGTGTCCCAGAGGAGGCAGGCTACCCTGTGAGTAAGAGGTCCAATTCGTGGCTGCTGTGTGTGCAAGTGAAGCCTGTTTGGTACTTGCTGGTGTAGCCTCCAGCTTCTCGGAGACTAAAGAATGGAGCTGAGCTGACTAGCTACTGACATTCAGATCAAGTCTGAACTGAAATGGCTCCAAATGTTGGTTCGATCTGGCCCCAGCCTGCTTGCCACTCACTGCCGTCCCTCCTGCTCACGACTACTTAGGTTTTGTTGGTACCGTCTCTCTACTCGCCTCTCCCATATCTTCTTCATACCACAACGCATGCGCAGACCATGGTCGGAAGACCGAACCAAAGTTCGCTACAACAACTACAAGGCCGGCTTTTGCTCAGCAAGGGCCACCGCAGTGCATTCTAGCCGACTGGATGAGAAGACCTCCAAGATGCAGCACAAATTCAAGTCCGACCCTTTTGGAGACTTCGTCCACCAAGCGGACATACCTCGTTTTGAAATCGGCTCCGATCAGGACCTTGAACACGAGCTCTGTGACTACGGTTCAAGCACATATCGCCTTACTCGACGGAGCGGCCGCACTGGATCGATGAAAGGCTCAATTCCATACTTTAAGACGATTGCATTTGTCACCGAGGATCATCTGCCGCATTACCTCTTCAGGGTAACGCACTCAAGTTCTGCCGGCACAAACAACGAAGGGCTGTACCAATCTGGCACTGTGGCTTCAGGCCTGGGAAAGTCCAACTTCTTCACTTCCACCCATGACAATAAGTTCATCCGAGAAACACTGAGAGACCATCTCAATAACAAGAAGACATCCAGCCACTGGATATCGTTCACTGATTCGTTGCCGTCAGCCATCGCGCGTGCACTCAAGTTCAAACAGAAAGGCTATCCGGTAAGGCCTCCGACAGTCAAGTCGAGGTTGTGCATCGTGTTGGCGCTCCTGAGAGCTGTCTGTGAAGTCCTCCAATCCACAGCACCAACCACCTTAGACCCTTGCTGACTTATGCAATAGTAAGTGTCTCACATGAAACCGTACCATCAGACCTCTAGCTAAGCTTATGCTCCCACTGCCGACTTCAGCTAACTGAAGACTCTCCGACAGCGACATCCGCTTCCACATCGTCGATACCTTCAAGATTCGTAAGGAAGCACTCATCGTTCATGGCTTCGCTATGGCGCGTGGCTACAAAGTATTCGACAGGGCGAAGTCTATTCTTAAACGCATGGTGCTTGGCTCGCTCCGAGGAAAGTTCCTGGTGTGGAACGAGCTGGATGTAGAAGCGTCCAGCGTCAGCCTCGAGTCTCTGCTGCGGCTAAGCCGTGGGGGTAATCACCTCAACACCACAGGTATCCTCGAACTGATGCCGTTTCTGCAAAAAGCCCCCGGCAACACTCTCAAGAAGAAAAACAAGCCCGATCCGGAAACTGGCCGGGAGTTTGAGGTCAAGAGACAATTCAGGGCGGCCTGGCAGCTGACGAAGCAGCTATATGGAATTGAGATGGTCATCGAATTTCGAAAGCAGCTGTATCGGCCTATGGCTCCCAAGAAGACCAGGGAGCAGGACCGAGCTGGTCGCATGAGAAGAAAGATATGGTTTGTTGAGCGCGAAACAGCTGATCAGCGATGCGAACTGGAACCTGGCAAGCTTGTTGCATTCCAGAACCTGGTCGCTGGATTCAAGCCTGAGTTCCAGGTACCTATGCTCGTCGCACTCCTGTCGATGCAGACGAAGCTGCCACCAAGGAGCTATGGGCTGCTACTACGAATACGGATAGCAAACTCCTGGTCGACATCGCCACCTTCGAGAAGCTCTATGCCAAGTGTGTCAAGAAGCTCGTAGGCGAGTACGCGGTATATGAAGGCGGGTTGGCCAATGCCGGTCGCGCAATCATCCGACTGGATTCCAAGCAGGACACTACCTTGGATGTCCCTGGCGAACCGTCCCTTCTACAGATCCGCGAGGACGCCCCACTCTTCGAGCAGCTCGAACGTGAGCAACAAGAGCTTGAAGCTTATGCTCAGCGTTACAAGGGCTCGCAACTGGAGACCGGTCGAAGTGCAGACGCGTCCAGACCCGTAGATCCAGAAGACAACGCTGAGAGACTGCTGGAAGTGCACAATACACTCTACGGAGGACGTCGCAAGCGCAAGAACTCCGAGAACGGTACAGATGGTGAGCACAGGGGCTCAAGTCTAGCAGAGGACACCAACAAGCGGAAGAGACTGCGGAACAGCCATGCTACATATGTGATGGGGTCATGAGGTGCATGGGGAAGTCTTGAGCAGACAAGAGACGCACCGGCAGAGGCGCCGGGCGTAACGACGAAGGCTTGATGCAACTCACGGTGGTTTGTTTGGGGGAGCTGCGGCTGCAGCAGGCGTCGAGAGACGAACAGTGCCCTTGTCAGACCGTGCGAGATGCATGACACCCAAGATTGGAATCAGGAAGCACAGGAACGTGGGTCATGAGTAGAGTACGAATCCCTCCATCGGGCCTGATAGAACCGGCGGGAGTAGTGAGGGCACGAGGCACCATGCTAATCCCCAAACAGTTTAGCTAGAACCAAAGCTGCCTTACGGGGTTGCCGCCGACAAAAGTGGATTCGCCGGGCTTCCCCCACGGCGTCCCCGCACCGCTTTCTGCTCAACACTCGGGCTGATCCCCGGCTGGCAGCATACTCTGCTCCCCAATCCAGCATCTATGATACGCTTGTCGGCTGTTGATCCCAGCCTCCCGCTGCGGCTACATCGGCGGTGGTCCGTATTCTTTTGGCGTCTCCGACTTTTTCTTGGGCTGTGATATATACATTGACCACGGCTGTAGATTGCCTTTCTACCCTTCTGGCCATTTTGTATAAGACCGATATACAGTATCTATCAACTTGTGGAGACTGGTCGAGATGGGCGAAAAGCAGATTTCAGTCGAGGAGATCTCTTCCCACAACACACAGGAGGATTGCTGGATAGTGGTGGACGGCGTTGTATGGGACATCACAGGTTTCGCCCCCGAGCACCCCGGTGGTCCTGCCATAATATACAAGTACGCCGGCCGTGATGCCTCAACAGCGTACAACGAGATCCATGCCCCGAGCATCATCAAGAACGGCTTGCCAGCCTCCGCCCGAAAAGGCGTTCTCGATTCCTCGACGATCACAGCAGAGTGGAACAAGTCGTTAGAATCCTCAGCTCCTAAAGCCACATCGCAGTCCTCCTCGAAATCTGAAAAGCCACCACTATCCGGCATTATCAACCTCCACGATTTTGAGCTCGCAGCCCAAACTACCGCTACACCAAAGACGTGGGCCTTCTACTCTTCTGCCGCCGACAGCCTCATCACCAAAGACCTCAATGCATCTCTATTCCCACGCATCCTCCTACGACCGCGCGTCATGCGTCGTGTGGACAAGATCAACACCGCAACGCGCGCCCCCTTCCCGGGAATCGACTTCACCTCTTCTTTCCCACTCTTCATCTCCCCCGCCGCCATGGCCCGCCTGATCCATCCAGACGGCGAGCTTGCCATCGCGCGCGCCTGCCTCTCGCGCAACCTCATCCAATCCATCTCCAACAACGCCTCCTATTCGGCAGACGACATCGTCTCCCAGCCCGTGGTAGCCAACCAACCCTTCATCTTCCAGCTCTACGTCAACCGCGTCCGCCACGAGTCCGAGAAGCTCCTCACCCGGATCCTCTCGCACAAGAACGTCAAGGGCATCATGGTCACCACCGACGCCGCCGCGGCCGGCAAGCGCGAGGCCGACGAGCGCGTCAAGGCCGACGAATCCATCCAGAACCCCATGATGACGGCCGGCGCCAAGAACGACAACAAAGGCGGCGGCTACGGCCGACTGATGGGCAACTTCATCGACCCCAATCTGAACTGGGAAGACATTGTCTGGCTAAGACGAAACCTCCGCGGCCTACCCCTCTGGCTGAAGGGCATCATGTCCGCCGACGACGTGGCCCTCGCGCTCCAACACGGCCTCGACGGCGTGGTGCTCTCCAACCACGGCGGGAGGAACCTCGACACCAGCCCGCCCGCCATGCTGGTCCTGCTGGAGATCCACGCCCGCTTTCCCGAGATCATCCGCTTGCACCACCCCAGCAGCGCGAGCGTCAAGGCCGGACGCACGAAGCCCTTCTCGATCCTGGTCGACGGCGGCGTGCGTCGCGGCACCGATATACTCAAGGCTGTGTGTCTGGGCGCCACGGCGGTGGGGGTCGGGAGGCCGGCCCTCTTCGCGACGGGCTACGGCCAGGAGGGCGTCGAGCATATGATTGATATCCTGAAGGATGAGTTTGAGGTCGCGATGCGCAATTCGGGCATCACGAGCGTGGACGAGTGTGGGCCCGAGTATGTCAATACGGGGGATATCGATGCTTTGGTGTGTAAGAACACGGGCCATCCTTATGCGGTGGGTTGGGGGCAGGTCAAGAGCAAGCTGTAGATGTTTGTTGGAAGGCATCATATAGAGAGGTGTTGGTGGCATTGGGCGGTGCTCTCTTCGGCGTTCTCTGAACAAACAACAAGTTGGAAAAAGGTCTAGGAGGTCTGGCAGACACAGATGCAGCATTGGCAAGCTCCGGCGCTTTCGGTCAGGGTAGGCTGAATCATAGCTCTATACAGCCCAACTGGTGAAACACTCCATAGCGCAACTCTCTCTTTCCGGAACTGCTGTATTCTAAGACATGCTCGGTTGATACACGCAAATTGACCATCTATTTCCACCTCCGTCAAGGACAATCCTCCACGCTCTGCTCTGCGGAATCTACTTCCGGTGCCCTCTGACCCCTTGGATGTGATCATCGCTACTGTAAATGAGAAACCGAATACGACCAGCCAAGTCACCCATGATGTCGGAATTTGCTGCAGCTACGCTGTCTGGGGGTGGCCCATGAAGAGGTGATTGAGGCAACCATGATAAATACGATACGCGATCAGTGCCGAACCGGCCAGCTACCGGCATCCTTCGCCACCATTCCCCCGCCCCCAAGGAGGACCTGGACCTGTAGATGTCTCGGTTCTGTCGAGATACGACACCTCAAGCATACGCAGCCGCTACTTCTGCCCCGTCTGCGGCGCCAATGTCGTCGACCTGACGGACAACCAGTGGCGGTTCTGTCCGGGCGTCATTGCCGAGAATGCAGACCTGGCCTTTGACGCGGAAGCACATCTTCGTGGAAGACACGCGGGATGGGGGCCTGGCGCCTTGGTTGAGGGACGTTGGGAAGACGTACTCAAGGGGCCCTGAGTCGCGGGAATGGCAATTCGAGAGCTTCGGAGCGCCCGCGTTGTCAAAAGCACCTACGGGAAGCAGAGTCCTCACGGGAAAATGCCATTGCGGGAACGTCGAGTTTGAGATCTTGCCTCCAAAAGATGGGAAGCGGTATCATGCCGGCCTAGACACCTGTGCGTCTTGCCGCCTCACGACGGGGGTCGAGATCAGCAGCTGGACCTCCGTGCCCCTTGACCCAGGTACGCCTGAAAGATGGCGCTCCTCTGAAGCTGGATGCGGGCATTTCGCAATGCTACGAAATCAGTCCAGGAGTGTTCCGATACTTCTGTCGCGAATGTGGTGCAGCAGTTTTTGTTGTGAAGCCGGCACAGTCCTGGGCGGATATTGCGGCTGGCTTGCTGCGCGCAGAAGAAGGTGCTAGAGCTGATCGCTGGCTGCATTGGGCTGAACCGGGCATCTTGGATGAGATGGGTGATCAGGCAGTCCGAAGACAGCTCCAGAGGCGCTTTGCAGAATGGTCTGGGAGTCGATAATGCGAGACGCCCTTGTGCCTTTGTGCTAGGCGTACTAAAGGCGTGGACTTCGGGTACATGCAGATCGGCATCACAGAGAACATGGCCGAGCTGAGAATCACACCGTGACCGAAACGTGACAGTTGATTGCGGATGAGACGACGATGTGAGAGTCCGGAGTCGCTCCTCTTGAGCATCATCCGTCAAATCATCAACCGCACAAGACCAGTCTTGCGGCGCTCGAATGCTCTGCTCGAGTTCTCCAGCCTAGTGCTCACACGCTCAGAGGATGCCAGGTCCATCTCGCTACACTTCGATGCTTGTCGGTCGCTGTGTCCAAGTGGCCGACGTGCTGACGTTCGCTCATTCACTGCTTCATGAGTGATGCTCGGAAGAGGTGACTGGTTGATGTGACCGACAGGTCGCTGAAGACGGGCATCAAAGTCACATTTTCTTCTGAGCCAGGTGCCGTGCTAGGTCAAAGGCTGTGGCTCCTTCACTTCTCAGGCATGACGATCCGCACCGCGTGGCTCCCCCTCGTCGGCCACCTAAACAGCGGCGATCCTGGCTGTTGCTCTACCGCACCCGGCAGACAGGCAGACTCCAGCCACTGCGGGTTGTTGACCATAACAGGCCGAAAGTAGTCCTGCTCCTCGTCCTCCGAACCCGAAACCGATCTCCACAGCTCAGTTCCCCCCGACGAGCTTCCGTCAGGCATCAGCGGAGGAACAGGCCACCTGCACTCCGGCAACCACGCATCCTGGTTATATGCCTCCTCGCCCAAAAGGAAGCCGGGCAACCTCCGTCCCTGCCGCCAACACGCCTCCCTCAGCCCCCGGTTCTCCTCGCCCTCCTCCCCCTTCTCCGTCGCACAACCGATCCGCGGCCTGACGCCCCTCCCATCGGGAAACGGATCCTCCACGGGCGCCTCGATGCCCGTATATTTCCCCCCGGAGAGCCTGCTATACCGCTGCTCCCGCTCCCAATGCTCCCGGAGCCACACGCCCGCCGCATCCTCTCCCTCCTCCCCCTCATCACAGAACGCCGCCTGCCTCATCGCCAGCAGCGGCGTGTTGGGCAGCCCACACTTGCAGTAGAAGCGGTGCTTTGCGGCTTCGACCTGCCATGTCGTCTTGCTCACGAGGCGCCACTGCGTGTGGAGTGGCAGGGGCAGGTAGATCCAGTCGTCGTCGCCGTACGAGGACCAGGGCACGGAGTTGAGGTAGCGCCACAGGCTGAGCTGTAGCGCGTAGTCGCGCCGCTCAATTTCTGCGGCCGAGCAGGTGGCGTCGGAGAGGTGGTGGAGGTGGCAGAGGCGGGCGCGGGCGGATCGGCTCTGCTGTGGGAAGGGGGCGGAGGGGACGGTGGGCTTGGTGTTGGTGAGCTCTAGGTTGTGCTCTTCGGGGATGGGGCACGACTCGTCGTCGTGCGTGAATGTCCAGCCGTCGGAGCTGATGGAGGAGGAGGTGGTGGTGGTGGTAGGGGAAGGAGACGCGAGGCGGGAAACAGGAGCGGAAGTGGAAAGCATGTTGGTGAATAACTTGTAAAGCGAAGTAAGTGAATCGAGTTGAGATGAAGATACAGTGAAGACCTCGAGTGAGTGCCAGATACTGAATGCTTCGTCTTGATTCAGTCAAACTGCTCCTCCCGTCAACGCAGCATTCCCCCCCGACTATATACCCACCTCTCAGCGAAGCAGGTACTCAACTCACCTCACCTCCCCCTCCTTCCCCTCTGACTCACTCCCACGCACACCTCAGATACAGGCAGCAACAGCAAAGACTCAAGAAGAAGAAGAAACTAGAGGAGGTACTCAACCACGATCTTGAAGCACCTCCAAGGCTGTACCGGGAAAGGGGAGAGGGGGCGGTGGACCAATCAGATCTCCGGCTTGGGCTGGGCGAGCTGTGCAGTTCATAGTTGCCTATCTGGGACGCGTGTAAATAGACGCAAAACACATCAAAGACTTATCTGTGGTGGTGGTGTTGTTGTTGTCGGGCTCTAGGCTGAGCGTAGCGCGTGCTGCTTGAGGGCATGCACTGGTGTGGGTGCTTGTGTGCGGTGTAACGATGGTGCGTAGGTCGGCTCCGACCCGGGGTTGGGGCACGGCCATGATGAATGCTACGATGCTCGCGTGCTATTCTCAAGAATGAATCGCTAGCAGGAAGGGAAGAGTGCAGATTGAGCAGAAGCAAATGTTTCAATTCAATGTAAACGCTGGACTTGACCAGCTGGGTATCTCGCAATAATGTTGTCCTTCCATCTCTAGCGCTTCCTGAGAGTTCCTCATTGCCGCCTGTCCCGCCGACCAGACCATCATCGATGCATTCTTTCCCTAATGATACATGCTACCAGCCTACCAGCCCCCTCATTTCAGGCCTAGGTCGTCGAGTCTGAGACCGTCGAGACTGCCTAGCAAATCGAGGGCTTGACCGTTGGCGCCTTCAAGCTCCTCGATCCTTTCTTTCAAAGCCTGACTCTCCACCTTCATCATGGAAATGACATCCCAGGCTTCATCTGCCCTTACGCCGTAGCATTTTTGGCATTCCGGTACTGGGATCACTGACACCGCCGTGTGCTCGTGCTGATGCATTGGCGTAGACACGGTTGTAATGTGCATACTGGCATGTTTCATGACTGGACTTGGTGCGGCGGATGTGCCTGGCGAGTCGACAAAATTGTTGAGTGAGCGCTGATCGGCTGAAAAAATGCTAAACCGATCGCTCGGCTCTGACGAAGTCGCGCTGGGAGCGTCCGAGACCCGTTTTCGCCTTGAGCGAGAAGTCTGGTAGGTCTGTGACATATCGAGATTCTGCGGCACTTTGCGGACGCTCGATTGCTGTAGCTCGAAGCTCTCTTCCGAGTATGGGTGGCTGATGGATGCCAGCTCGTTCCGAAGCGAAGTAATGAGGCGCTCCTGCTCGGCGGCCCGTTCTGCCATTTCCACCAATTGTAGCTTTAGATGCTCACTTCTGATCTGAGATGCCTCTAGGTCGTCAGTCTGTGCAGTGTTCGTTGACTTCAGAGAGCGAATTTGCTTCTGTTGCTCTTGGTGCGCGAATTGGAATTTTCTTAGCGTGCCCTCAGCATTCAGCTGGAGATTCTTGAAGGCGGCCGGCGAAAACTCGTCTGCTGGCCCACCAGGGAACAGAGCATCTCGGATGTCCAGACTGGAGAGGCTATCGATTTCGCCGGGCGCCAGGATGGGAGTCGTAGCTTGCTTTCGGAAGAAGCTGAAGCGGCTGGTGCTTTCTGCTCGCGGCTGCGACTGAGGTCTGGAAGGCCGACTCGTCAATGTGTCTACAGCTTCGGAGCTGTTGCTGAACATGGTGCCTTGGACGTCTTCAGGACTGATAGGGTTCTCTTCCTCCTTCTTCGGGGACTGCACGAGACCGATGTTGACCGGATCTGATGAACCCTCGAACCAGGAGGCAAGGCTTTTGGCTACACCGGCACTTGTTTTGGGTCGCTGTGTACCTTCCGCTTCATCTATGTCATATTCAGCTGCTTCGTCCGGGGAGACTCGTTCGGGAGAGACGTTGCGACTCGCAGAGCGGATCGAGGGGAGAAAGGTAGACAAGCGATTTGGAGAGCTGGAGGAAGTTCGGGAGACCAGCGGCGGCAGATCGACGGTAGTGCGCGATCTCTGGTGACTGCGTTCAACAGGTGGCGGGAGTGTTATAGTAGGACCATCCTCGTCAAACGGCCTCGGAGGTGACCTCTTCAGTGGCATGTCTTGTTGACAGCTGTGCGGCTGAACGACGAGGTAGGAAGTGATGATCCCTTCCTCTGGAGTGTTCTTTCCGCAGGAGCTGAGTCAATGAGACTTTCTGCCTCGTAAAGTGTCGTGGCCGGACGACAGTATTCCTGTACGAACGCGAGATCGTGCGAGTCGGACTGTTGATGGTGGGGTAGGCTGGCTGTTTGTGAGTGCGTTCTCCGTGTAGGTTGGAATCCCACAATCTTCACGGCTCTCAGATCGGAATGACAAGCAGCATGGATGGACTGACCAGCAGTGCACAGGGCAGCAGCCCTGCCTTTGTATTTCTGCCGAGCGGTCAACGTCAACGCGAGCCTTGAGATGGCTGGTGGCGGGTCCCGCGCCCAGTTCAAGGTTCGCTTACCAGTTTCGCGTGTTCCTGCCCGCCGCGGACTCCACGACACGACGACTCCACTGGCCCAGCCTCGCGCTTTATCGATAAGCCTGATGGCTGGGCAAAGCTAAAACTGGCTTCAGCTTCTCTTCCCTCCTCTCGACTCCGTATGGAGTGCATCTTTTCATAGCGGACTTCATTCCCTGGTGTCTAATTTAATGTCCGCAAAGTATGCCTAGGTAGGTCATGGCGTCAAAGCAGACTTTTGTTCCTGGACTTTGACTCTTTCCTCCGCCCCGCCGATGACGGATGGCCGCTCCAATCGTCCGCTGCCGAGACCACTTCCTATTTCCGTCATATGTACACGGACTGCCCGATGAAGACTCGACCTTCTCACAAACGTGAGAGATCGACTGACAAAAGCCAAAGTCGAGACAACCGCTGCCTGCCGGACACGTTCCGCTTGTTCACGCTGGTTGTTGATGAGAACTTGTGAGAGCTGATCTGAGGGCGATCGAACCTAGACTGGACTGATGGTGGAGTTCTTCGTCCAGACGCACAGCATACAGCATTGAACAGTCGAACTACCATTCTCAAGCACGGATGCCTGTCTGCTTGGCCACCTTTTGTCAGCCGCAAGCCATTTCTCGCCCACCTTCATTAGGGACAGAGGAGGATACAAGTGATGTCTGGGTCTAATATTAACCCTTTTCCCTACGGCCGTTTTCTGTTCAGTGCCTCAAGATTTGGGTCTATTTTATCTATGTTCATGGCCATCACATTCCGTTCGTTCCTGATGTGGAGGCTTCCCCTAGAGGTGGACATCCTTAGCGCCGCTCCATCGTCAGTGACAAGGTGAACTTTCAACAGCATTTTACTAACAGTCCAGTGACAGACTCAGTACAATAACATGCTTTACGTTGAGGCTCTATTCCTTGGCACAGCCGTCCAAGGCTGTTGCCTGCGCACAAGAATTGCATTCCTTTCTCAACGTTACTAGTCCAAGCAGTGCAGGCATTATCATCCACTGGCAGAGCATCTAGTCTGCTCTATCTCAGTTTTAGATGACAATGACTTCTATCATTCTCGCCCGCGATGTTTCGGTCCTCAGAGCCTTCGAATTCATGGCATTGCCGACAGAAATTCGTCTTATGGTATACGAACTCATATTTGAAGGAGCCGAGCTCGTCATCGAAGCCCCTCGTCGCTTGATCAATGCTCAAGCCGAGCACCGCCGCATGAATTTGCGCCCACAATCCATTCCCGGGATACTACTAGTCTGCAAAGTCATCAGAGAGGACGCTCTCCCAGTCTAAGCCAAGTATCTTACACCAATCTTCTGCGATACTCTGCCGGGCCGCGTCATCCCAGCCCACTACCTTCAGTGTACGGAAACCGCCGTCATCCAAACTTCCAAGACCGCCTATGTGGACGAAGGTATCGTGCCCAACTTGAATGTGCTTGTCTTCAGGATCGACCGAGAACTGGAGGACAGCTGTTTCGAAGATGACGAAGTTCCGAGTTGCCTAGTGTTCGACATGCTCTATTGGTCCTTTTAGTCCTGGAGAAGAGCCGCCACCAACTTCTATAACAGTGGCCTTAAGCAGCGTATGGCGCAAGGACAGCTCTCCTTCCAGGTCGTGATGAAACTCGACCGCTTCGAGATCTGTCCTAGCCAGGAAGCCAAGATGTATGAGGGTGGGCATGAGCATAAATCCCGGACTGTGAGTTTCACTCCAATCCCCCCTTTTCCAAAGCAGCCGAAGCCTAACAGGTGTGTCCAGG
Source organism: Cyphellophora europaea CBS 101466 (assembly GCF_000365145.1). Classification (NCBI taxonomy): domain Eukaryota; kingdom Fungi; phylum Ascomycota; class Eurotiomycetes; order Chaetothyriales; family Cyphellophoraceae; genus Cyphellophora; species Cyphellophora europaea. The sequence continues at coordinate 751,332 of NW_008481810.1, read as the reverse complement.
ACATCGTCATCGACTTTGTGAATGAGAAACTCATCAGCACAGGCCCCGAAGCCAACCTTCACAGATGCCGAGAGAATTCTCAATTCTACGAATGACCGACGATGCCGGCACCAAGCTCACGATGGGGCCGACGAAGCGACAGAAACGCGTCCGAATCCAGCCCGAACTCATGGATGAATCATTTCCCCAAAAAGCCTCAGCTATGGCTTCAAGAAGCCTGCTACGTCAATTTCGCCACTTCCGGTGTCTCAAGCACCTGTCAAAGCCACAGTGCTCTTCACGGAGAGACCCCGCCCATCAGCCGTATCAAGCAGGGTAATGACAAGACATTCCCTTGAATAGCCCAGAGTAGTAAAGCTCGATTCAGAAAAAAGGCACCGTAGAGCGCATAGAAATCATAAGCAAACCACACCAACCCCTTCCTCCGGCCAGCTCGGCTAGGCTAAGCTAGCAAACCAGTCAGTTCCCGTCCTGTACATGCATAGGAGACAAGCCTACATGTGCAAAAAGATCCACATCTACTTCTGTTCATTCCCACAATGTATCCTGCCACCCACCCATCAACCCACTCATCATCTGCTTGCTTGCTTGCTAGCTACCCACCCCATGATGGGGACGTCAACAATATGGGGTATGTATCTCTTAGGACGCGTCGTCGTGGAGGGAGAACAAGCCTACCTACACCTACAGTACTTTTCGAATTGCTCGCCAGAATCCCAACGTCGGATCGATGGCTGTGAATCATACTTAGGTGCTTAAAAGCGATGGGCTACAAGACAAAACGACAGGCACGAAAAACGTAGTGACGCCACACAATCAACAGATCAATCGGTCCACTGAGGTTTCCTATCGGCCCAAAACTGTCGGGCCATGCTATTATTTCAAATCGTACAAGTAGAGCTCATCTGCGCTTTCAACCAGCTGCAACCACCATGCCCAAATGCACTTCTTCCTTCCCCAACTTAGTACCCACTATCGTAGAAAGGCGTGGTCAGTCAACACCTTTTTGGAGGCTTGCATTCTAACCTCCCCTTCTAGGCCGCTTGCTCTCGCTCGCGACACGGCTGCCACCTCTACCGCCTCCACCGCCAGAATACTGCCCGCCAGGACCACCTTCATCACCTCTGGGATGCTTGCGGTTGTTCATCGTACCGTCGTCTCTTGGACCCGGCCCGCCTCGGTACGACGGCCTCATGCCACTTCTGTCGTCGACGTGCTGCGGATCCTCACGTCGAGGACGATCGTCCCTGCGGGGAGGCCCATCGCGCTCAGGTCTGTTGTCTCGTGGCTCACGCTCGCTACGACCATCATCGTGTCTGCGGCTGGACCGTCGGTCTTCACCGCGTTCGACACGTTCGCCATCAGTAGGACGACGCTCACGTATGCTATCTTGTCTCGTAGCTGTAGGTCTCGGCCCGATTGGGACATCATTCGGATTGCCGTGTGCGCCGAACAGGTCATTCTGGCCATAGTTCTCACTTCGCGACGAACTACGCTCCGGTCCAGAAGGAGGCGGAGGACCACCATGTCCTCCAATGGCGCCGCTGGGCGGGCGACCACCGCGACCGCTACCTCCTCCACCACGTCCAGACGATGGATGAGCTGCCTGGGCAAGAGTGTTGTTGACAGTAGTCATCTGACTCCGAGAGGAACGCGAGCCACGGCCTAAGCCATCGCCACCACCATTTGGACCAATTGGAGGGCCACGGCTTGTGGGCGACGGGCCGGATGGCGCGTGAGCTGGGGCGCCACTGCGGGCACCGCCGGATGGACCACTTGGTAGAGGCCCGCCGGTATGAGAGGGCTCAGTTGGCGAAGGTATATGGAGACGTCGAGAGGGGTGCACACCGCTTGTGTCAGGAGCAGGTGGAGCGGACGTGTTCTCAGCGTTGGACGGACCACGCGAATGGCGACCAGATGGGCCTGTCGGAGGAGGGCCCCGGTCAGACTGCGCAGCATGGGTGTTGATTGCGGGTGCTCCTCTGCCACGAGGTGCCGACATTGGTCCGCGACCGCGTGGCCCAGAAGGTACCTCAGGCTCTGCATTGCGATCCGTTCTGACAGGCGGCCGGTGGTTCGGATCCTGTTCAAGCCTTCCATGCTCCATGTCCACAGGCGCGTTGTAGGGCGCACGATTGTCGCGCGGGTGTCTTGTGCCGTGTTCAGAGCGGCCTGCAGGGCCGGTGGCAGGTGGGACATGGCGTCCAGATGGTGTGTCGGGACGAGGGTCGCGCGGGTGAGGGGCATCACGCTCGTTACGGGGAGGTCCTCTGCGTTCATCACCGCGCCGAGGCGATGGGGCACGACCCGGCCGCTGAGGTCGGTCGTTTGCTGGACCTCGAGCGGGTCCCGGTGATACGGTGTCGGAGCCCATGCCCATCATAGCAGCTCTTGCGGGGTTGAGAGAATCAGACTGTGACGACCCAGGTCTAGCTGGAGCTGCAGACGAGGGCCGGGAGCCAGTCTCATCATGCTGCTGTCTCGATGGAGGACCTGCTCTAGCAGCACGCTCACTCGTGTCTCGTTCCCGTGAATGCGGCTGAGTCGGTGGACGATCTCTTTCCGCAAGGCGGTCACGGTCAATGTCACGCGGCCTCTCATGACCCCTCCCAGTCTCCCGGTCTCGGCCATAGCCCCTATCATCGCGACTGCCCGGGACTGGGGCATCGGTCCGCTCGTATCTTCGAGCAGGCCGCGGCTCGAAGTCTTCATAAGAGCCTTCAGGGGCACGATAGCCGCCACGAGGATCTCGAGCGTCACGAGGATGTGGTGGGCGAACTGATTCTGGCGGTGGCCGCGATGACCTCCCAGAGTCACGGTGACCATTACGAGGATCCGAGGGATCTGGCCGGTTCGGTAGGCTTGCAGGAGCGGCATGTCGTGGCGGTGGGGACGGTCTCTTGGGAAATGTTTTCGGGGCTTCCAGATGACCAGATCGAGATTGGCTCGAGCTTCGCTCTTCCTTAGCTCTTGGTGTGGACTCTCCATTGATGGGCGGTCGTGAAGGGAGTTTGCTTTTGTCCTCCGACTTCGTGTCAGTCGTCTTCTGCTCTCCGGTCTGCAGCACTGGCTTGGTTTCACCTTCGGTCGTGGCTGCATTCTTCAATCCACCTTCATCCTCGGACTTGCCTGTAGCCTGCTCGGTCGACTTGGCCGCACTCGCCTCTTTGTTCGTTGGTGGAACAGGAGTTGACTCTTGTTGCATGCCCGGGCAGAACGCCCCAGGTGAGATCCAGTGCTTCTCTCCTCGTTTGAGGCCCGAAAGTAGGGACGTGGAGGCAGTGACCAGGTCTTGCATCTCCGAGCTTCGCAGTTTGTCGATAGTGGTTTGAAGGTTAACACCATGAATGTTGACCACAGGATATGCCCCTCCTTCGGAGACCGCATACAGAACCGAAATGGCGTTGCGAATATGCATGTACTCTGGTGACTTCAAGCATTTCTGGAACGCTGTGTGGAGGGCAATATGCCAGCGGTAATGGATCTTTCTGAATTGGTCGAAAGCGAGCATGAGGACGGGCTTACCAGCCTCTACCTTCAACGCGAAGCCTGGGAGCTCCTTCTTGGTACCCCAAGCCTCTTTCTCGTATGTGGATCTCGATTTCTGCCAGCGACTGAGGTCTTTCAGCAGCTCATTCAAGAATCGGCCAAAGTTCTCTGCCTCTTTTGACGAGCTCATAAAGATTAGCGAAATCAGGCGTTCGGGTTTGAAAAGCAGGTCGTAAAACCCAAGTGTTCGGAAGTTGGGTGTTCCCATAGCGTGAAGATACTTGACGAATGCGAAGCTGAAGTATGCGTCGAGCGCAGAGGCCATTATTCTTGGTAGGAAGCAGTACTCCATCAGCGCAGCGTTGAGGTGTTCCGCACTGCGTGATTGGCCGGCGAACCAGGCCATTTTCTCGGCATTTAGGCGCTTGCGGCACGCGAGTTGGGCTTTAACATGTTGTCCATTCTCCGCAAGCAAATCGTCAATCAGTTGGCTGAAGACCTGAAGTTGCTCTTCTTTCTTCTTGGAGGCGCTCGAACTCAAGCTGGACCGGTCAGCCTTGACGGCATCGCGCTTTTTCTTCTGTCTTGCCATCTCGTCCTGATAGGCTTTTTTCGGTATGGTGATATCATAGAGCGACAATTGCCAGAAGGTGACATAGAAGCCGACACCAATTGTCTGAACCACTTCTTCGGGAAGTTTGCTGGCGAGCTGGTCCATGATTTTCTCCAAGACAGGATGCCAAGGCCGACCATCACCATTCGCGGGGACCAATGCTTCGATCGGCTCGGACTCTGTCGATGCATTGAGGATATCGTCAGCAGTAGGAGTGGCAGCAGTCGTCTCTGGTTCGTCTTCGATAGCCTCGCCATCTTCTTCAGAGCTTTCATTGGCATCGTCTTTCATGTCAATGTCCCCATTTGACTCTTGAGCCGTCAGAGCAGTATCATCCAGCCTCTCACGCTCATGGGCGATGTTTTTGGCGATGACGGACCGGCATATCCAAAACGCGATCTCAGGTCGAATTTCATACTCAGTGACCAGAGTAACGACATCAGGTACGGCCTGAGCAAACGCTTCCAGGCCCATGTTGTACTGCAAGAAGTCCAAGTACTGCGCGAGGACTCTTTGAGTCTCGTCGTAGGTATTGCCGATAACTTTGAGCGGAACTTCCGGATCCTGAAAGATACAAGCCTGTCGCTGCTGAGCCATTGATAGCAAGAACTTCCCAATAAGCTCAGTCGTATGAAGAGATCCCATGAGACGTCGTGCAGTAATTTGGACTGACTTTTCGTGACGCTGATCCAGAAGTTGTAAGATGGTTTGAGACTGGAGCAGTGGGCCTCCTCCCATCGCTTGCAGTTGTGCCTCGTTGTAGCTTGTATCATTGGCGATGCCACCCATCGATGTAACAATGCTCTCGAGCATTTTTAGGTCGCCGGTATTGCCCTGGTCAAGTTGGCGAGCCACATATTGCAAGACTGGTGCGGGTTTCATCATGTTGTATCGCTTGTATATGTCTCCAGCAAACTTCGACAGTGCCGTGAGCCATCTGCTGACAAAGATGCCACCGTCTTGGATCTTGTTGCGACCGGCTTTGGACATCGAGCCTATCAGGTTGCAGGTTAGGACATCGTAGCCCAGATCTGTGAAATAGCGGGATCCCTCCACGAAGACTGCCGAAATGCTATCGTAAGATTCGATTTGTCTTAAAGCCACTGAAGTGACGATATGGGGGTTGGCGTAAGCAACCTTCGCCAGCGCTCTAGCCATCGGCCTGATATTGGTTTTCGAAATACGCTTGAGAATATCCAATGTTTCTGCCCTTGCCTGTTCAACTGCTGCCCTGATATCTGGGTTTCGAGACGTGCGGCCATCACGCCATTCGAGATAGAGCAGGAACCGCGTTCGGGTTGGATAAAATGTCAACAACTCGAACACTTCATTGACGACGCCTGCATTGCCTTTGGTCAGGCTGACACAAGGAAGAAGAACTCTTTTGCAAAGGTCGAGCCACCGATCTCGGTTCGGTTCTGAGGGATCTTCTTGTAAGCTATGCTTGCCGATGCGAGCAATTTTGCTCACGAGTGCCGGATCTTGACCAATTTTGACGCCAACGAGCGGCAGTAGGGTATCGAAAAGAGTGAAGACATCGTCCACGGTTTGACAAACAGGGATGAGGTCACTCCACTCATCCCAGTAGTAGCGATAGCTGTTGCCATCCGAGCTGTCGGCCTTATCAAGCTGAGCCCATCTCAGCACCTTTCTCTCCGGGTTGTCGGTGAGTTTGACTTGTCCTTTAGAAACACCTGGAATATCGGTCTCGTACAGCGGTTTGGACTGATCCAAAGTGTCCCGGGTCGCAAGAGGTCGAGATGACTCAGAGACTGCGTCGATTGAGTGGTTTAATATGCGAAAGATGTATTCCGGAAGGTCAGAATATAGGTCAAGGACCCACGGAAAGCGCCCAATCATGAACAAAGCTTCTGGAAGCGCACCGATAGCCAGCAGGGCCTTTAGGAGGGCGATCTTCTGTTCCGCAGGTTCACTGGTCGCGTCCTTTGTCGACTTTTCCGCTTCAGACTCCCTTGATGGAGTAGCAGCTCTCGTTGATGCATCCCTCAGGCGATTGACTGGTGCCGGTAAAGTATCGTCTGGAAGAGCAGCAGCCATAGACAGTGCATTCTTAGCTCCAGCACCTGGCCGGGCCGCTTTTTCTCTTTCTTCCTTTTCCTTGGCCTTCTGGGCTCGAAGCTCTTCCATTGATTCGTCTGGTCTCCATAGATGGGGATAGAGATCTTTCAAGGAGATGAAGCCAATCTTGATCAACAACGCCGACAGATACATGAGGTTATCAGGAAGTGTATCGGTCTCGTCCCGAGCTGGTGAGGATGAGTAGAAGCGAAGTTTAAAGCCAAGGAGTTGGGCCGCATCCCTGTTACCCATTGGAGGTCGGGTGCCGGTTTCCTGAACCCAGGATTTCGCGAAATCGTCATTGCTGTACTCCGGAGGAACCTGACCGTCTGCAACTTCTGGTAAGCCTAGTCGGTAGAATGCAGAGAGACCATGTTCCCGAGCTTGTTCCCAAAAATTTGAGTCGCGTATAAGGTTCTGTTGGGCGATGGCGAGTTTCTGTTCATCGCTCAAAAACCAGTCGTCCACACCAGGTAGCGCCCAGGCCGGAAGCCCATTTGGGTTATTTGCCAGTGAGCCATGGTTAGCTTGACGCGGCCACCAAGGACTTGCTCGGAGAAACTTGACAAGGAACCGGTACGACTTGACGAGCACCGAGCCGAAGACGTCCAGAACGACATCCAAGCTCCTACCAACATCGAGATCGAAAGCACCGATCAGAGCCTTGACTTTCTCAACAGTCTCGTTCACGTTCTCGCCCGAAGGCTCGTCTGTCAGGCTGCTGCTAAAGACTTCCGTAACTAGCTTCGCAAAGCCTTCGGACTCTTCCCGCATCAGATTGAAATTTGCCTGTCTGTAAACGATGTTGGTCTGCTTGCGGATGGACATACGATCGAAGGTGTTTCTGATTAGCCCGAGCTTCTCCAGTAGCTTCGAATCGAGCTCATGCTGCAAGGCGCCGTGATCGATTCGAGCGGCGAGGATAAAGTTGGCAAGGCGACTGATTGGAAATGTCGGACTGTCTTCGCAAACCACAGAGAATGAGTCGGAGACTATGGTGTGCAGATCGAAGCTTGCTGCATCGCCCTCGACAGTCTGCGTATGCTCAATGGCATCGGTGATGAGTTGGCCAGCATTGGTCGCATCCACACGCCCAGCCAGGACTGACTGTACCAACTCTTGAACGATGAGGGAGGTCGTCGTTTCGTCTCCTCCCGTGACTGCCTCCGTCAGTTGCGAGAGAACAGATTGTCTTCCTTGCTCTTCCCATGCGGCGCAAACATCGTCCGTAACGGTGGAGTAGCTGTACGGTATCGAAAGCAGGACCTCCTCAGCTGGCTCTGGGACTTTTGTGGACGTGTTGGCCATGGTTGTATCGGGAGGAGCGTCTGTAGGAGCTGGCGTTGGCCTAGATTCTTGCACAGTAGGCGCGGGGTCGGGCGAGGCTACAGAAGGGTTTGCGGAGGGAACACCTCTACCACCACCGCGACTCACACGTCGTCCAGCTCTGGGTCGACCTTCGTGATAGGGCGATCCGCGATTGCTACTGGGTGACTGTGATTGCTGGGCCAAACGCTGATCCTGGGGGCGGTACGGCGAAGGCCTTGAGACCTCATCGCCTGCGTATGTTCGCTCGCCTTGCTTGCGCTTAGTGCCGCCGGGCGTAGGCATCACGCCGGAGCGCCCAAAGATTGGGCCTCGAAAGGACGGGCGTGGACAGGAATTGCTTGTAGTTCATGAGATGCAGATAACCATGCGGAGCACTAGGATCGGGTA
>NW_008481810.1:78409-143385 GCF_000365145.1 Cyphellophora europaea CBS 101466 | reverse complement strand
CTGCCTCTCCTTTATGATGCCAGCCAGACAGCCACACCCAAAACTCCTCTCTTTCTCTCTCTCATACCAGACGAATCATGCCAAAAGAAAAAGAAGAGGCTTACAATCTATGCAGCATATGCACATCCTTCCTCATGGCATCTTTCCGGACGCCCGCGAGCAGAACCTGGATCTCTTCGACGGACCAGCCGAGGATCTTGGTGAACATGGCCATGGTGAAGCCTTCGAGGCCGTCGAGGAACTGCACCATGTTGATGGTGCCGATTTCTTTCTGTATGTTGCCCCAGGGGCGATTGGGTTAGCTGATGTGAGACACTGTCTGGTGAGGTCTTCCGAGAGAGAGTGTGTGTGTGCAAAGAAAGACGGGGGAGGGAGGGAGGGAGGGAGCAAAGCCCCAAAACGAAAACATAGTTGAGCCTCCCCCCCCTTGGAGCAGGAGTCTCCTCCACGAGGATCGCCTCAAGTTACAGTACGGTAACGGTAACATACCATCCTCGCATCCCTAGGCCACGCCCCCAACGGGATCAAAAACACCTCGTCCCGCACGTTCTCGAAGCCGGCCTGCTCGACCCACTCGCGCAGGTGGATGCCTGGGTTGGCGGTGCGGCCCATCTTGTCGGCGGCCTCGATCAGCAGGTCGAAGAGGTGCGCCACTTGGTTATTCTCCGAAAGTGAGTCGTCTTGCGTGAAGTTGCGCATGTCGTAGTCTTGGAACTCGACGTAGCCGCCGGGCTTGAGGTTGCTGTTGCGCAGGAAAGGGAGAAGATGTTAGGAGGACTAGCTTGGAAAGGTGGGAGGAGGGGATGGGGGGCCTCTGAAGGGTGGGGGGAGGGTGAGAGGGTGTTTTGAAGGTAGGGTAAAAAGATGCAAATCGGATGGCGCAGGGGAGGTAGGGAAATGGAGGCTTAACTCGTAGGCCTGTCGCATCAGCTTCGGCCAGTCCGCGACCGAGCCGCAGATGTAGCGGGCGTGAATGAAGTCGAAGGGCCGGTCGAAACTCCATTCGCTCTCGAAGTCGTCTACCTCAAACGTGAGGTTTGGCGGTACCCTACATCAAGGTCACTGTCCTGTGCCGTGGGGTCTGTGGGTTTTCTCGACGCGTTGTTTGGAGATAGAAGAAGCCTTACCAGCGCGGCTGTATGGGGCTAAGGTCGTTGCCAACCTGTCACCGTAGTCAAGACCCAAGCCCTCCGGCGTTCTCTCGACAGGAAGAGCCACTCACGACTTCAGCCGCCGGATACATATCCGCTATCGTAACGCAAAAAACAGCTCATTAGCATTTTCTCGCGCGGCGCCCCTCTGCACCAGAACCACGTGCAAACATACCAACATCAACAGCCCACCCCCCAGAGCCGGTGCCCAAATCCAAGATCCGGGTCCCCTCGGTCGACGCGGGCGCCAGGAACAGCTTGTCGCCGATGGAGCGCACGAGGATATGGTGCATCAGGTCGTAGCGCTCCTGCTCCTGCTCGTCGTTGGGGAACAGGTAGCGCCCTTCCTTGAAGCTGTGGTAGCGGCGGCCGTGCTCGATCTTGTAGTTCTCCACGCTGGAGCGGAGGGATGTCGTGTAGCTCTCGCTGTAGTAGGGAAGGGGTGTGTCAGGTACTGCAGTTGCACCTGGCTGGATGCATGAGGGAGGAGTGGGTTTGTGTTTGAATGAGAAGGCAGGCAGAGGGACCGAGGGAGGGACACTTACACGTCGCCTTCGGAGTATGCTGAGTCTTCCTCGTGCTCCAGCGCGTTGTCCTGCACCTGCCATAATCATATCAACCTTGTATTCGAAGACAACCGTTTGGTGATCACGCCCTCTGCCTCTCACATGGTTCACGCACCTCCACATTAGCCCGAGGCTCTTCGCCGTTATCAGCCGGCCGTTCCATGACCAGCAGCTCTCGCGCTCGTCAACGACGTAAATCAAATGAGCTCCAAGAGGCGAACACGACTAAAAACAATGTCCACGAGAAGTCTAGCTTCAAGAACAAACAAACCACAATGCCTCAATCTCAATCTCAGCAAAAAGCGCCATGTCGGCCTCAGTGCAGAAGTCGCTCACCCAAGAAACCCACATATCTCGCCTTAGCCGACCGGCCGGCAATCCCCCCTCCTTCATAGGAAACCGTTGGCACTGCACTGCACTGGCACTGCATAGCCAGCGTGGCACTGCGCCTCATAGCTCCTTGGCTGCTCCTTTCGGGCACGGTACCTCTCACCTACAGTACATCTCTCGAGAGCTGAGGCGGTTCGGTGCCCGGCCATGCCCGGAAAGTTCGTGACGTGTTTCTATCCGCTTCGCTTGACCTGGACTCCTCTCACACCCTCGCAATATGCAGTACAGTAGCCCATGCCAGGTCAGCTAGGTTGCCCCAGGTTGCGGATTTGGCGGATGAAAAAAAATCAAGGGGGGCCTAGCACTCGCCCGACTTGGCCCGCGGCAGTGCGTTTCGGGAAGATAGTGCCGTGTGAGTGAGAGCGATCCTGCACGTTCACGTTCGCGTTCACGTTCACGGTGCGCGGACTGAAACGTCCATCTTAATTCGCTGGGTATGCCTGACCCCACACGTTATTCACGTTATCGAACGTCGAAGGCCAAGGCCAAGGAACAGCGGCAGCAGCGCTTACAGCGAGCGAGCGGGCTTTGAATGGATTGGACTCTTGGAGTGGATAGTGGGGGGCCGGTGCGTGCCATGGCATGGCATGGCATTGCGTAGCGTGTATGGAGATACTGCGGTTCGAGGAGACTCCTGTCCGAGGCGGGGAGGACGGGTGGCGCCGTAGGTGTAGCCGGAGGCTGGTCTTGGCGTTTAGGCTGCTCATTTCATTGTTAAGGCGTATGTGTGTCGGTAGTCTCTGTGAGCATGAAAATCGCGCTATCTGGGACGTGTAGCGGTACGGGAGCACGCGATGCGAGCGCCAGCGGACGAATCATGGATGTAGACGCATGAATTGAGTCGCCGCAGCGGCAACGAAGGGCAATTGTTTCTCAGAGACATGTTGTGACAACCATGACGGCCATCAACAAGGGCTATCTATGCAAGCTGCACCAGGAAAAATATCAAGATTATCGGTTAGCTAGCCAGCTGGCTCGCTACCCAGACCTAAAGCGATGAGATGAACTGGCCGTGGACCTGAGACCGTGGTTCTGTGAAGCGCAGTAGGCCACCACGAGACCACCACTCAAAAGGTCGTTGGAGCTGTTCTACTTAAGGCACGACACGACACGAACCTCGCAAGCTCATGCCTCTGAGCCTCGCTTCGCCTCGCCTGGCCTCGCCTCGCCTCAGTGCGAATGCGCGTGACCAGCCGCATGCCCATCCCTGCTCTTCACATTCCCTCTCTTGACCTTCTTCGCCGCATCCTCGTCCGCAACCCAGCCGGCCGGCACAGCGCGCAGCTTCGCCGTCGTGGCATCCATATCCAGGCCCAGAACCTTCTCGATATACCTCGGCAGCTCGGTGTTGTCATGATTGCCCGCCATGTCAGCCTTGAACTCACGCATTTTCGGCCCGGCGCCGTAGCCGTGCAGGTTGATGTCGCCCGCGGTGTGCCCGCCCGTGCTCCAGTTCACGCCGGCGGTTTCGGCCTGGAGTTCGGTGAGGGTCTCCCACATGTCGTCGCCGCTAGCGAGGAGCTCGTCGACCTCGGCATCGGAGACGACGTCGCTGAGGCCGGCGCCGGGGAGGATGGTGTCCACCAGGAAGGCGCGCTCGTCACCGGTGTTCTCGTCCCAGAGGTCCTGGAGATACTCGAACGAGTGCGAAGCCGCGCTGAGGGTCGAGGGGTCGAAGCCGTTGGTGGTCAGACCACCGCACTCGTGGTCAGCGGCAGACATCATCATCGTATCCTCATGTTCATCGATCCACTTTCCCACGAACTCCATGACTTCGTTGTACATGAGCGTATCGTGAACGTGGGCGGCTGCGTCGTTGGCGTGGCCCGCATGATCGATACGGCTGGCCTCGATCATGATGAAGTAACCTTTGCCATTGTTGCCGCCGTTTCCATGGCCAGGCTTGCCAGGACGACCGGGGCGCGATGGCGCGTTGCCCGACACGGCACGGTCGAGCGACACAAGCGCCGTCTCCACCATCTCCAGCAGCGAGGGCTCCTTCTCCGGCTCGCGCGAGCGATCGATCTCATACATCATCTGGTCGTCGTTGAAGAGGCCGATGTACGGCAGTTCAGCGTCCTGACCCATGTTCAGCGCATCGAAACCCGCACGGTCCTGCATGACGGTGAAGCCCTTCTCCTCGGCGAAGCCGAACAGGTCCAGGTCATCACTACGGCATGAGGTGTCGTCGCTCTGCGGCTTGAAGTAGCAGCGCCCGCCGCCCATGAGGATGTCGACCATGGGGCCGAAAGGGTGCGAGTAGCCAATCTCCTGCGCCGCGATCGCCTCGTAGCTGTCACGGTGGGCCACGTGCGCGGCGTACACAGCCGGTGTGGCGTGGTTGATGGTGCTGGTGACGACGAGACCGGTCTTGAAACCCGCCAGCTTCGCCGTCTCCAGGATGCTACCCACGGGCAGGCCATCGGGAGTCACGCCCACGGCATCATTGTACGACTTGTGGCCGCAGGCAAAAGCGGTGCCGGACGCAGCTGAGTCGGTGATAAGGTTGTCCGAAGCCCAGGTGCGGACGGTGCCAACGACGAACTTGTCGGCGCCCAGCTCGAAGCTCGGCGGGCCAGGGTTGCTGGCGCTGACGTTGGGGGCTTGCAGCATGGCGTAGTCACGCGCCATGGTCTGCGAGTGCTGCCCGTACCCGTCCGGAACGATGTAGATGAAGTTCTTGATGCCGTTGGCGTGGGGAGGCGACCAGGCTGGCACGGCGGCGCAGGAGCACACCAGGCCGGCGGCCGCGAGGGCTTGTTTAGCGAACATTATTAAACCAAGTATTATTAGGCGGTGAGGGTAAATTGAGCGAACGACTGGGGTGAGATACTACCTCTAATGACCCGTGAGCAGCAGAGAGACTCTCCTCCGGGACTCGACCTCACCTATATCATTTCTGCTTGCTGGCTCATTTTACAATTTGAGCGAGTGTCCATACCCGTCCAGGCAGGTGTCAGCGCCATAGCAAGCGTGATATGGTATGTCATCTTGGCGACATGGGGACAGGTCTACACGTGCAGGCAGAACGCCGAGCACGTGTTTGATCCAACGGACACTGTTCGAGAAGAGGAGAGAAGAAGACATGGAAAAGCGACTCGCGGAGATCCGCAAGGCAATTTTGCGAGATTGCCGCCAAGGCGCCAAGGCAACCACGTTTCCTCGATGCGACTTCACACTCGGTCGACGCCGGCGAGATCGGGACGTCGGGATACTAGTGTACTATGGCAAGAGACGGCACGTTGGAGGGGCTATGGGGGCATTATGTCGTGGGAAAGGGTGAGCTAGAGAGTGGCATTATGGCCTCATACGGGCATATTCCATGTCTATCAACACAATACTCCGTACTGCTTCGCGATCAGGCGACGTACGGAGTACAGGGGCCAAAACCTCGGTTAGGCCGGCTCGCCTCTCTTTGCTGCTAAGACAGGCGATAATGCGTCAATACCGCTAGATGGTCACTCGTCCACTCATTGTCCTCGTGGTCCGGCACCGGGCGCGGCTCTCCCGCTACAAGACATTCCGAACTCTGGACACGGAGCTCCGCGGTGCCATAGACGAAGTCGATGCGGTCCTGCGGCTCCGGCGCGCCGGTGCTGCCCTCGTTGAAAGGATAGATGGGCGACCAGCTGAGGCACTGCTCTCGGGCGGCATCAGCATGTGCCACGCGGAATGAGTCGATGAGGCCGGCGTCTGTTGGCAGAATGGAAGTGGGCCAGGGATAGTTGTCTGCGATGCCGCAGTTCTTCTCGCGCAAAGCCTCGATCCAGTCGAGGTGAGATGGGGCGTTCATGTCTCCCACCAGGATGACAGGCACATTGGAGGAGTCGGCGAGCTGCGATTCGAGGCGGGTGAGGATGCCCTGCATCTGGCCCGGTCTTCCTGAAAAGCCCTCTCTTTCCAGAACCTCCTCTTCGGTCATGTTGTCAAAACAAAAGTCATAAGGCCCGTATGGCTGATACGACAGGTGAGCGCTCCAGACATTGACCTCAGACTTGGCCTTGCTTTCACCGTTGAGACCAATCCGCACTCCACCGCCAGGTGAAATCTTGGTCTCCTCGACCGGGACATCGACAGGGTCAACTTCTCCGTACTCTTCGACAATCGGGTAGCGGCTCAAAATGCCGACGCTGCGGTTGCTCTGCCAGTAGTGCCAGCCCAGTCCCTCGCTGAGGCGGACCACATGGTCACCGGCAGCTGCTTCCTGAAGGCCGATGATGTCGGCGCCAGATTCGAGGATGAAACGCAGCTGCTTCTCGTGATAATTGTGCACGTGCGTGCCGCCCATCCAGGTATTGTAGGACATGACGGCCAATCTGTCGACGAGTGGCTGCCGACGCCGGCGTACTGGGATCACCACGCGCAGACGTGCAGACGAGCCGTTGTCGGCAGTAACGAGCACCTCTGCATGTGATTTCTCAGGACACTTGCAGCCCGGCGTGCCGGTGATCGTCCCATCATCAGCAACGTGAAGCCAGTCATCGCCGCTCGCCTTGTCAAACCCCACCGTCCCGTTGCCCACGCCGAGCACTAATCCACCCAGGCGAGCCACATAACTCTCACCCTGCCGGGCGTTGTGCAGCGTGGCTTCCTCGACCGGAAAGTACAGATCGGGCGCTAAGCCCTCAAACGCGAACTCCACAGGATCCGCGAGCGACTCGTAGCCGTCTTCCGCTAGGAAGTACGCCACATAGTCTCCTGGGTGCAGGTCATCGACGGAGAGCTGGACGGCGCCCTCCGACCCGGGCGTGTACTCCCAGACCAAAGCTGGCGCAGTTGCCTGTGCATCGACGGGGCCGTCGCCCACTGCCCAAAGAGCGATCCAGTTAGTGTCGTCGGCGGAGTCGGTGGTGTATGTGAATGTGAGCGGGGCGCTGGCGGCGTCGAGCTCGAAGCTGCTGCCGGAGAGAGAGGCGTCTTCTTGTCGCTTCCCGTAGGCATCGTGGGGGATTAAAGCGGATGCCACCGCGGCTTGGACCCAGAGCGCGGCTGTGGTGGCTGACAGTAGCGACGAGAATTGCATGATGGCAGTAGCAATAGGCTGTCGATGTGACCTGACAACTGAGTGTGATGGTCCAACTTCTTTATGACCGATCTTTATGACACGCTAGATGCCCACGTACGTGGTGTTGCCGGACTTGACCAGAAAAAGTAGCTAGCTACCAGCTTACACTCCAAGCCATGAGACATGACTGAACGATCTAGCGGCTAGGCAGAGTCATACATGGTACCTTGTAAAGAGTCTAGCTCTCTAGCAAGGAATAAAGATGGGGTACAGGTCCGACAGGCCCGCAGCACATAGGCTCGCTGACGACCGGACCAGTGATACCGCGCGGTTTTGCCACGACATTTCCTAGCTCTGGCGCTATGATGATGGGGATGCTGATCGTCTAGGTGCGAAGACTAGGATGGAAAAGCAGGCAAAAGTCGAAAGGCTTGGTTGCTTTTGACGAGGCTTGGCTTGCGAGGTTTACGAGGGGTACATACCGTATATACCAAGGGGAGTTTCGCTCAGCGGAGATTGATCGTATATGCAGGTATAGTATAGCCATGTACAGCTTTGACCCAGGACCAGTGTACACAACTCGCTTCAATCGTCGACCTGATCGTCCGTTTCATACCTCAGAATCCGATCGCTCAGCGCATCAATCTCGTCTTTATTCTTACCGGCAATGACCACACCAAACGCCCACTTCCCGTCATCGCCCAACTGCGTACCACCCAACAGCACGAGCCTCCCCTCGTCAAACTCCTTGAAGAAGCGATCCTCCAATTCGTCTCGTGAGATGCGCAAGATGACGCACTCGTAGACGAGCGCCACGCCCAGCCCACGTGTGTCGTTGAAGTGGCCCTTGAGCAGGTGCAGCACCAGGCTAAGCGGCGTGCGCACGTTCAGATCGATGGTGAAGAGCGTGCCGTCGCTGGGGTCCTCCATGATATCGGCGCCCACGGGACCCCAGTAGCCGAGGTCGTGCAGGGCTTTGGCGTTGCGTGCCAGCGTCGAGCGGTATTTCTTCTCCAGTCCTTCCTGGTCGGCGTACGTGATGGCGGTGGCTTGTCGGCCGCTCTCGCCGGTTGCCAGCTGGTGGCACGCGCCGAGGAAATGCGCGGTGCCGTTGCGGCGAACGTAGAAGTTAAGGGCCATGGTCTTGCCGGGAATGGCGTCGGAAAGGATTAGAGCAGTTGTGTAGAGATGGCCGTTGGTGCGGGTAATCCGTGGAAGGTATTCTTGGAGGTAGTCTGTAATCTTGTCTATGACGGCGGATCGCTCCTCTTCATTCGTGACGATGTTGGTGCCCACGCTGCTGAGTGACTGGGTCAGTTTAAGCACAAAGGGAATCTGCCGCTCTTGCAGAACGGCGCGGATTCTTTCGGTCTCCTTCCGGATGCCATCTTTGCATGACTCGCAGGTGGCGCCGCAGTGGTACCAATGCTTCAAACCTTCCTCGTTCTGAGGGCAGATGATGTTGCAGTCTATGATCCGATCATTGGCGCTCTTGAGGTCGCTTTCAGCCAGCCAACGTTTGCTATTCATCTTGTAGACCAGTTCGGGGTGAAAGAGATATGGCAGCCGCTCTGCAAAATCCATAGCAAATGCCCAGCGAATCTTGGAGCCGTCATGATTTGCCGCACAGTCATCCTGATTGGCATAGGTGCTGCGAGGGTGAGCTCAGCAAAACGAAAATGGTAGATATCGAAGACAAACATACTAAATGACGGGTCTCTGCTCAAGAGCAATGACCGCAAAGCTCCTTTTGGCATTCTCATCAACGACCTTCTGAGACAGGGTTGGATCCTTGCTTGCGCCCTCGGCACCAAGGAAGATGACCTTCATGGGTCCGCAGAAGAACATCAGCAGGTAAGAGCAGATTTCCAATTGCAGGTGTGCCAGGTCGTCGCTATCATCCAACTGCGCCGCATGGATGATGTACTTGTTGGAAAGAGGCACGGCCTCGCCATGTTGTGGATCGGAATTGGGCTTGACGGTGCAGTAAGTCTCTAGAGCCTCGCCTGCGGGCAAGTCATCCAGCAGCAGTTGGTAGAGAGTGGTATCAAGCACTACGGGTGGGAAAGTCTTCAGCGTCGTCTTGGAAGTCTCTGTGGTTGTGGACATGCTGTCGAAGGAGCCAGCAGCCTCATGCGGTTGCAAGATACCACGTCGGGATCGCGCTCAGGTATGTCGCGTCCATGTTGTATGCCGCATACGAGGCACGGGTATCGTCACCAAACCTTGTCGTACCCCCTCACTCTCGGTCTGGGGGATGGTGACCGGTGTCCTGGGTTGGAATCGCCGAATGCCAGCTGCTCGATGTAGTGCTCGCTGACACGGGTTGTCTAGTTGTGGCAATGCGGGGAAAGGGTCCATCCCAAGCCTGGTTCAAGCCGTGCTTTGTCAACTCTATTTCGCGGCGCCTCAGTGAGATCTGAGATCCGGCATGGAATTCTGGGACTCGCATCGAGTTCGTATAACGTAAGATCCGCGCATGTAGGACACCAGCCGAGGTGGCTTGGGCGTCGACGTTTTGGGTAAGCCGTTGTGCCGTACAAGCAGGGTGGTGTTTTTGGTGATGAAAAAGGAGCAAAGAGCGCAACTGGTGAATGAGTTGTCGCCTTGCTGACTCGCGCAAGTGGAGACGCTTGACTGGCCGCAAAGTCTGTTTTACTGCCTGATTTTGACCTTCTCCTCCTAGGCCTCCACGGAACACACTTGATCTCGTAATAATGCTACGTAGCGTATCGATATTCGGCTGCCCGAAACAGTTTCACACCCGCATGGGTGTCGCCTTGTCAGGGTCTCTGCTGGATCTGGACTGTGGGACCCGCTGTCTAGAGCGTGAGATATAAATGAAGGCCTTGCTGGGAATAGAAAACCAACAATCTTAGACATGGTTAGATGATGATGAGGAGGTTCGCGTACGCACGGACAGACCTTGCCGTCATGCTCGAATTTTGTATAGGAGAAGAGTAACTAGACAATGCAAAAACTTTTCTTGCCAGCGCCTGATGCTGTTCCATCCTTTCCTGTTCCATCCACGCCATACTGGAGCTACTCAGGCCAGGGCTACTTTTCCTCTCCTCATCTCCCTAGCCATCTCGCCGGACCATGCAATATGCGTTAATTCCATGATGTCCAGCTCCCGAAATCCAGCTGTTTTGCGAGAGCGCCTACGGTCTTTCTATGCCCACCAAGTTCACTGTTGCCACTACTCGAAGTCACAGGTGTTCGTCTACCACCGGCGCCAGTCGATGGAGGGGACATCATACCCGAGCTGGAACCCGCACCAGGTGTCGCCTCGCTGCCCGAGGCTGTCCGACGATCCATCCGCTGCTTGAGCCGTTTGATATGCTGTAGTCTTTCACGCCAATTACTTGGAAACTCTTTATCGACGTCCTTGGTCTGCCAACAGTGCGCAAATACATTGGCATTGATCGCGAGCACACGCACGAATTTCGGCAATTGTATCGCAGAAATCACTTTCGGGTCCGCCGCGGCGCTGATATTGGGAAACCCAGGCTTGGTAACAACCTGCACGTGGTAGAACGATGGAACAACCTCCTCGGTATCGATCGTATCTGCCGGCGTTATCACAATGTTGATGTAGTTGAGTTGGGACCGTAGCCGTTCAAAGTCCCAAGGCAGGCCAGAGTTGTTGAAAATGATATTGACAAAGCAGTTGCCGACATGTGCTTTCTTGTGCAGCCACTCGGGTTCGTCTTCGGTGTTGGGCGGCATCATGGTCGGAATAAGGAACACGATCTCCGTCACACGATCTCGCCACGCAACCGTCGTGGACCCATCACGCGGATGTCGTAAGCCTTGCGGGTTGTATTGCAGAGGTGGCTCAAGCGACACGCTGTAACCAAGACCTTTCACAAATCGATCATAATCCGCCGAGCCTGACTGCAGCATCAGAAACTCGCCTTCCTCGGTCTGACCTGGTCCGATGTAGATGACCCCAGCCTTGTTGCTGTCAACAGTGGGGATCCGATCGAACGTGCTCAAGGCTCGCTCAATCACATCGTCGTTGGGTAGTGCCGTAGGCTGATCCTCACTTCTCGTGGGGGCGGCAGTGTTGACCATTTGAAGCAGAATATGAGGAGGCAGCATCTCGATCGCTGGACCATCATCGTTCACTTCTCCCGGCTTGATTTCAGTATTAGAGGGTGCGTGATGCCCCGGGAGTGCTATCGTCGATTGCTGATAGATGGCATGTGTGGTACCGGATGCCTGCCGTTTCGTGATTTGTGTCAACCCGGTGTGACCAGCCGTTTCCGCAGTGATGATACTGTAACCCACCACCCATGAAGTCTTCGACACTTTACCATCAGATACCTTGGCAAAATCTGGGTTCGGCGCAGTCTCACCGAGATCGGAAAATGCCGTTCGCTGCATCATATCAATCAACACCTCGCTCTGCTCGTCTATCATATCGTCACCGTGGTTATTCTTCCAGATCAGACGCGGAACGATCCAAGATACAAGCCTGGATCGGACCTCCAATCTCAAGGACAGAAACCACCGGATCATTGTATGGTACGCCAGTGCTGATGCATACTGCGGCACACCGACATCTTTCATCATGGCAGCGCGATACGGTGGCCGCTTAAGGCTGACGCCACTCTGACGGGACGGTGTCGCCGATCTCGTGGGCAAGCTACTGGTGGTTAATGCCGCCTGTTCGCGGGTCCGTTCCAGAAACTGTATGCACATGCCAAACATCTTTGCGACCTCTTCCTGCATGAAGTTGGAATGAAGCTCCTCAAGGCTGGCCACTTCGGACAGAAACTCCAGCATGTGCATGGTCAAATGCGACTGCGTCATGCTTCGAGACACACGCTCGAGGATGTTTGGATACAGAGATGCAACAGACGCAGGTATCTCCAAGCTGCAAATCGACAAAGCATGTATGCATCCACGAGCCGTTCCTTCGTAATGCTGACTGGCAATGCCAGCGAGGAACGCTTTGACCAATTCGTCACCGAATTCTTTCTGAATGACCTCGCCCTTTTTGGTGGCGTATGCAATCATTGGTGTCAGAATATTGAACAAGCAAAGAGCCACATCGGATTTCTTTAGACCCGATGCAGCTGGCGGCTCATGCATCTTGTAGTTCGCAACTTGCTCGCAGACCACCTGGCGAAGCATGACGATGGACTCAAGCGATGAATTGAACAGCTCCATATTCGCAAGTTGGCTGCCAAGATTGACCATGACCCAGCTGTAGACCTCCCAGTCGGTGTCTTTCTGTACAATGCGGATAATTTCTAGCAGCCAGGCGGTCACATCGAGATGCAACTTATCAGCACTTTGCTTGCTGACTGATTTGCTAGATGTAATGATGGATGACGGTCCAGCCCGTGGAGACTTCACGTTGTCCTCATCATCAAACATCCATGTGCACTGATAGGTCGGACCGACTGTACTGGAAAGACTGGAGGAGCTTGTTGATCGTCTGTCAGAGTTTGGTGTGCCATAATCAAATGCTTCGGCTGACTCCCGCGTTCTACACAGGGCTGTTGCAATATACCCGGCACTCATATCATCGGTAATGTAGATACAGCCGCTGAGTGTGCTTCGGATACTGAACAGGATACGCATAGATGCAATGCGAGCCTCGCGAAATGGGCATTCCAAGCTGCTGATCTTGACTAGACCATCATAGGCTTGGAGGAAGACTGCTGGATCTAACGCGAGGCTATCTGCGAAAATCGACACCAACGCTTTGGTTGCATATAGCGCGTTTCGATCTCGCTGTCCCCGGGTCGGTAAGCCATGCAACACCAAATCGGTGAGCTTGGTGACGATATAGCTCGAGCAGTCGGGTGATTTCGCTAACAGCGGAAGAGAATCGCTGATCGCGACGAGCACCGATTTGTCGTTTTCCATCGAGAGCTGCAATAGAAGCACCCGCTTGTAATCGGCAATTGTGCTTGAAGCAGACTGAGACTTCTCAGTGGCATCGCTCGGCGCGCTCATGAGGTCGACCATGGTCTTGTTCAAGACTTCGAACGCCGCAGTTCGACAGTCCGGCAGTAGGTCACGGTCCCGTACAATGTACTGCAGCAGCCACTGTACTCGACGTTTAGACTCATCATGCTCTGCCGAGAGTAGTTGTCCTTTGAAAGTGAAATCAATGCAACAGCGAACCATGTCGGCCGAGAGGTATCGGGGGTTTTGTAAGACGTAGTCACTTATTACGATCTTTTGATGGTCGCGTATGGTGGACCATGCGTTCTCCATGTCGTGACCCACAGCTCTCATGGCAGCATCTCGCTCCTCAACGTGCCGATCGACAGAACGGTTGGCATCTTTGTCCGGAGATGTGGTATGCTGCAGGTCCGTTGATGCAATGCTGTTGGTCGATAACTTCGGCAGTGAAGCGTCGAGTGAGAATCTCAGCAATTCCACAACTGGTGTGAAATCAAGAGCTGCAACATCGTCTCGTCGAGATGGATGCGACAAGATGGCGTGAAGTGTGTAGATGATGTCGGTCACATACCTCAGAATCATCTGTGACGCAGCGAGCCGTAAAGCATCAATGACCTGAGAGGTGCCAACCACAAATGTTCCACTGTCGGTCTTTAGGTCAACGATATGTTGCAGCAGGCGCAAGGCGCCGCGGCCGTAGGCTAGTTCATGGCTGTGGTTAGCAGCACTTGGCTTAGCAACAAAGCTGAGCATGACCTCAATCACTTGTTCTGCAAGTCTGCCAGACGCCAAGAGGCGAAAGCACTGGTATACGCGATCGGGGGTCGGTTGTAAGTGCATGGCTGAGGCACTTAGCACCTGTAAAGTGTCGCGCAGACAGTCCTCTGGGAACGTGAAGCGTTGGACAAGCAAGTGTAGAGTGCCGATGGCATATTCGATGTCACCTCGTTTCCCAGATTTCAGTGCTAGGTCAATGGATGTTCGGGTGAGTCGATGAAGGCAGGGGCCAGGAGCGTCAATTTTCTCACCATCACCTTCAATTTCAACGTGCTTGAGGAAGTCGATTGTGAATTGCAACAGCCATGTCAGATCTTTTGAGGCGTCCTGTGCCACCTGCAACAGGCTGCGGTCTTGGCGATCTTCATTTCTGGCCTTCGCAGCCGTTTGCACACGTGTGTACCATGACTGGATGGCGGCGCCAAGAGTGTCCGAGAAGGCAATGAGGACGTCCGGACTCTGGGAGGTAGCGTCCAAGAGAGGCCCAGGAATGGTGCCACGCTCTGGGGAGGCATCTTGATTCGCTAGCCATTGCCTGGCATAGTCCGGATCGCGCTCGAAGCTGGAGGAATCTAGGTTTAGGAGATCCATGGGTGACTCAGCGCACGGAGCCCCAGTTGAAAACTACAACTCATTGCGAGACTGGCACTGCTGTCGTGACACCAGTGTGAGTTGCTGATAGGACTACGAAGAGTCCATGATTGTTGGGATGGGCGGGATATGATGGTGGAATGGTTTGGTTGATGCCGGCCTGCTGAGATAAGTTCAAGATGTCTGTCGATAAGGGCTGATAGATTAGCTGGGAGTTGGAGAATTCTGCAAAACCCAGTCGCAGTCGTGTGAACAGGCGAATCTGTAGTTGTAGAGCAACGGTGCGCGATACTATGTGCAGAGAGGCTTTTTATAAAGTTGATGTGAGGAAGAAGGGTGGTTGATGTCGAGGTTGAAGGCCATGAAAAAGTGCCACTAACGGAAGCGGCAGCTGGCGCTGACGGAAAGGATTTTCACTGGTCCAGGACCAACTCCAGGCTCCACCGATACTGCAGGAAGCTGCTTCCCCGGGGTCACGGTGGCGCCTGCTTGGAACCATGGTCCGCCCACGCCTCTCGCCCCTAACTGCTGAGCCACAGGCGACTCTAGTTGCCTTTCAGCCTTGTGGCGCCGCCTAGCAAACATTTCGTTCGTTGGAGATGCGTAGCTGCCTCTTGCGCAAAAAGTCCCCCCGCGAGTAAACAACGACATCCAGCTGTGGCACAATCTTTCCGCACTTTTCCCGCACTATTTGAAGGTGCCCAAGCTTCTGCGCCACCTCTCCCGTATCTTCGACCCTCTCTTCTACGACTGAGCATGTGGTGCTAGCCCATCGCCATCCCCCCAACCAAAAGTTCCCCGCTATGGCGTCGCTAGACCATCTGGCTCAGCTGCTTGATGCCAGCCTGGATCCGCGCACCAACAAGAAAGGTTAGCACTCTGTTGAGCACTGTACCACTGATCAGTACTGACAGTCAATGTAGCCGAGCTTGAGATCCGCGCCGAAGAAAAGAAACCCGGTTTTGCTCTCCTTCTCCTTCAGATCACCGCCTCCGATGCTTTCAGCTACAACACGCGCCTTGCCAGCGCGCTGTTCTTCAAGAACTTCATCAAGAGGAACTGGACCGATGTTGAGGGCAACTACAAACTCTCACAGCAAGATGTCACGTCCATTAAGACCGAGATCATTGGCTTAATGGCTTCCGTACCGAGCGGAATCCAGACTCAATTGGCCGAAGCAATCAGTGTGATTGCTGATAGTGACTTCTGGGAGAGATGGGATACCCTTGTCGATGACCTCGTTGCGCGTTTCAAGCCTGACGATCTGACCGTCAACATCGGTGTTCTCCAGGTTGCGCATTCCATCTTTGGACGCTGGCGACCGCTATTTCGCTCAGATGAGCTCTATACCGAAATCAACCACGTTTTGTCCAAATTTGCACAGCCCTTCTTAAGCCTGTGGCAGAGTCTTGACGCCTACATTGAGGCTCATGGCAATGACAAAGCTGCTCTTACCAAGGCCTTCGCCGAGCTTGATCTCATCCTTCAGATCTTTTATGACCTATGCTGTCAGGATCTATCTCCCGTCTTCGAGGATAACATGCAAGGCATTGCTGGCCTTCTGCTAAAGTACCTCACCTACGACAGCCCCTTGTTACATACCGATGATGAGTCCGAAGCCGGCCCTCTGGAGAATGCCAAAGGAAATGTCTTTGAAGTTCTGACCCTCTTCACGCAAAAGTACTATGAAGATTTCTCATCACAGATCGGATCTTTCGTACAGAGCTCCTGGGCACTTCTGACCACCACAAACGCTGACCCCAAGAACGACATTCTGGTTAGCAAAGCCCTCCTTTTCTTGACCACAGTCACGCGGATCAAGGAGCAGAGTCAAGTCTTCAACGATGCAAGCGTACAATCCCAAATCGTTGAGAAGGTCATCTTGCCCAATGTGGCACTCCGAGACTCCGATATCGAAATGTTCGAAGATGAACCCATCGAATTCATCAGACGTGACTTGGAAGGTTCGGACAGCGAGACGAGACGACGAGCAGCTACCGACTTTCTGCGTCAACTAAGTGATCAATTTGAGGTCTCAGTTACGCAGATCACCATGTCCGTCATCGACAAGTGTCTCCAAGACTACGCCACCAATCCGGCCGAGAACTGGAGATCAAAAGACACAGCAACAAATCTTTTCTACGCAACCGCAGCCAAGGGTCAAGCGACGTCGACACATGGTGTGACATCGACCAACGGCCAGGTCGATATTGGTGACTTCTTCTCCAAAAATCTCGCCGCCGACCTGCAGGGCCAGAACACACATCCTCTTCTGGTAGTCGACGCAATCAAATACCTGTACGTCTTCCGGAGCATCATCACTAGAGACCAATGGCAACAAGTCATGTCGTTACTAGTCAATCATCTCGGCAATTCCAACTATTGCGTCTACACGTATGCAGCTGTGACTGTGGAGCGAGTGCTAGCCATGTATGGCGAGGATGGCAAGCCAGTCATTGACCCTGCTAATATTACGCCACTCGCGAAAGACCTGCTTGAACACCTCTTCAGTCTGATTGAGAAAGATCCAGCCCCGCAGAAGGTGCAGGAGAACGAATTCCTGATGCGATGCATCATGCGGGTGCTAATTGTCATTCGAGAGGGTGTGATATCGGTTATCGAATCAACCCTGAATCACCTCGTCCAAATCACCAATATCATCTATCCCAACCCGTCGAACCCAAAGTTCTACTACTACCACTTTGAATCCTTGGGAGCTCTCATCCGGTTCGCTGGACCTTCACAGTCGGACGCCCTGATTGGGGCTCTCTTCAACCCTTTCCTCGCTGTTCTCCAAAATTCCGTGGAGGAATTCATGCCCTATGTCTTCCAGCTGTTGGCGGCGCTTGTTGAGGGCGAACCAGAGAAGCCATTGCCGCCCAATTTGCAGCCGTTGATTGCCCCAGTGCTCATGCCAGCCCTGTGGGAGCAACGTGGCAACGTGCCGGCTCTGGTCCGGCTACTTACTGCTCTCATTATCCGCTCGGCGGCCGACATGCAGGCGAATAACCAGATCGAAAACGTTTTGGGCATCTTCCAGAAGTTGATTGCATCCAAAGCTTATGAGGGGTATGCGTTTGACCTCCTCGAGACGATTGTGGCAACATTTGATGCTTCTGCTCTGGAGAACTTCTGGGTTCCCATACTCAACATCATCTTCACGCGTCTACAGCGAAACCCTTCTGCGGCCTTCCAGCAACGCTTTGTGCGCTTCTACCACTTTGTTGCGTCACGCGATGACAAAGGACTGGGCGCCGACTTCTTCATCAGCGCGACAGACAAGGTGCAAAACGAGGACATTTTCCGTGGGCTTTATCTCAGCATCATCCTTCCCAAAACACAGGAGCTCGCTCGTCCCATCGATCGAAAGATTGCAGCAGTGTCACTCACCAAGACACTTGCAGACAGCCAGGCTTTCGTTCAGCGATACCCCAAGGGTTGGCCGCTCACCTGCACAGCTCTCTTGAAGCTTCTGGAAGACCCACCTGTACCGCCCAAGAATGATGACATGGTTATTGAGCAAGACGTCGACGACACTGGCTTTGGTGTCGGCTTCACGCAACTGAACACGGTCCGCAAACCCCAGAGCGACCCCTTCCCCGAGATCGGCGACCTACGAAAATGGGTTGGCGGTTATCTCAAAGACGCCGATCAGCGACACAGTGGCAGGATCGGGAAGACGGTGCAAGAGTCGCTAAGTGACGACGGGAAGAAAGTGCTGAGTGCATACATGGCGCTGTAAGGAATTCGGTGCTGAGTCGCTGGAGCGAAGCTAAGCACAGGAGCAGAAGCCACAGTCACGACAACTCCACTACGCCAACAGGTAGAGCTGGCTATGTCAGCAAACCAATGCGGAAGCGGGAGGCGATACCTAGGTAGATAGCCAGTAGACAGGTCACGATCAGGTAAAGATCAAAAGTTCATCAATGCTACTTCTCTGGCTGCTGTGTCGGTACCTTTGCTTGGCGTTGACGCAAGGCGCGGGGCAGCCAGGAGAGTGCAAGACGAGGACGTCCCCGCACGCCGTTGGCTGCAAAATGTTTACTTGCACAAGAATTTCTCCCAGAGTCACGAGCGATATCGCATTTCAGTGTTACCATCGAATCAGCTCAACTCAGCACATCTGAACATACCATACAGCATGGCCGGCCTCGCTTCCACCCTCCAGCAAAAGCTGGGTCTCTCTAGCCAGAAGGCACTACTACTGGGTGCCGGCTTCGTTACCAAGCCTACCGTCGAGATCCTTGCCAACTCTGGCATTGAGGTTACCATTGGTGAGTCATGACCACAAGATCCTGACCGTGGTTCATGCTGACGTTCCTGTAGCCTGCCGTACTCTTGAATCGGCGAAGAAGCTATCTGCTGGCATCAAGAACACCCGCCCTGTTTCCCTCGATGTGACCGACGACAAGGCGCTCGATGCCGAAGTTGCACGCTCCGACCTTGTCATCTCCCTCATCCCGTATACCTTCCACGCGACCGTCATCAAGTCTGCCATTCGCAACAAGAAGAATGTCGTCACTACTTCATACGTTTCGCCTGCCATGCAGGAGTTGGAGCAACAGTGTATCGACGCTGGCATTACGGTCATGAACGAAATCGGACTCGACCCTGGTATTGACCATCTCTACGCCGTCAAGACCATTGAAGATGTCCACAGAGAGGGCGGTAAAGTTACCGGCTTCTACAGCTATTGTGGCGGTCTGCCTGCGCCAGAAGCCTCGGACAACCCACTCGGTTACAAGTTCAGCTGGTCCAGCCGTGGCGTGCTGCTTGCACTTCGAAATGCTGCCAAGTTCTACCAGGATGGAAAGGAGGTGTCCATTGCTGGTCCTGACCTGATGGCTACTGCTAAGCCGTACTATATCTACCCTGGTTTCGCTTTCGTTGCCTACCCCAACCGCGACAGCACTCCTTATCGCGAGCGATACAATATCCCAGAGGCACAAACCGTTGTTCGCGGTACACTCCGCTACCAGGGATTCCCAGAATTCGTCAAGGTGTTGGTCGACATTGGTTTCTTGTCGGAAGAGAAGCATGACTTCCTCGACAAGGAGATCACTTGGGCAGAGGCCACACAGAAGATCATTGGCGCCAGCTCCAAGAGTGAAACCGACCTGCACTGGGGCATTTCAAGCAAGACTTCTTTCGCAGACACTGCCGAGAAGAATCGCATCCTCAACGGCATGAAGTGGCTTGGTCTTTTCAGCGAGTCCAAGATCACTCCTCGAGGCAACCCCCTCGACACCCTCTGCGCGACCCTGGAGCAGAAGATGCAGTACGAGGAGAGTGAGCGAGACATGGTCATGCTTCAGCACAAGTTCGAGATTGAGCACAAGGATGGTTCCAAGGAGACACGGACGAGCACGTTGGTGGAGTACGGCGACCCCAAGGGTTACAGTGCTATGGCTAAGCTGGTGGGTGTCCCTTGCGCGGTGGCTTGCTTGATGGTGCTCGATGGACGGATCAGCAAGAAGGGTGTGCTCGCGCCCGTTACCTGGGATGTTGCAGAGCCGCTACTCACTGAGCTCAAGAAGGAGTATGGCATTGAGCTGACCGAGAAGACGGTGGCGTGAGCGAGAACGGATGTGGTGAATTGCTCTATGATTGATGAGATGTTCGGGGAAGACTTGTTGCTTACCAAAGGCGACACTGGTTCATAAAATACCCAAAAGCAGATAGATTCAAAGGGAGATGAGCTTGTTTAGCCGCTGTCTTCTCGCCTCCAACTTACGGATCAGATTGGCGACCACTTTTCCAGCTGAAGCCGAGGTAAAGAAGTATACTTGGTATCCCCAGTGGTCACCTGACAGTCCCTGGTGCCTTCCGCGACATTGGCTCGCCCCCTCTTGTATACGAGCAAGCTGCGCACATCGGACGGTCTGAACAGGCTTACCAGCGAATATTACTTCTCGAATGGCTCATCTCATCCAACTGTAAGTGTCTTTCGTTTCGACGTTACGTACTTCATCTGGTACTCTCATTTCTAGATTGGCCCTATTAGTAGTCCATCATGCCGTCGCTGCTGGCCTACGTGCAAGCCTGGCAGAAGCCCATCACACTGATCGGTCTATCTCTCTTCTATCTCTGGGTGACCCTTCTACTTTTCCCCATCACACCTTCGATCTGGTTCTCGTTCTCCAGGTTTCGGGACAAATGGTTCGGCAGGTTCTGGAAGCATATAGGCCCTCAAATGGCGGGTCAGTCTATCATATCCTGAGGTCGAAGCTCGATCAATGCTAATCTGACGACAGCTGAGCCCGTTCAGGATCCCTACATTCACGAGCTACTCCAGCGTGCTCGTGGAGTCGTCTTGGAGCTTGGACCTGGTACTGGCGACCAGTCACGACACTACAACCCCGCTCAGATTGAGCTTTTGTACGGCGCCGAACCGAACAAAGATCTCCATGAGCAACTGCTCGCGAAATCTGCCGCTGCGGGAATTGGTCGGCCCAAGTACCGCATACTGAATGCCGGTGCTGAACCTGGGTCGCTTATCAAAGCACTCAAAGACGCTGGACTCATCAATGCGGACGCAAAAAGCCTTCCCAAAGATGGCATTTTCGACACAATCGTGGCCGTCAAAAGCATGTGCTCCATGCACCCCACCGAGATGACGGCAACAGTCGCTATAATCCACGCACTCCTCAAGCACGGTGGCGAGTTCCTCTTCTTCGAGCACGTGCACAGCGACGCCGACCCCGTGTCCGCGACATTAGTCAAGCTGACCAACCTGATCTGGCCTTACCTGATGGGCAATTGCCACCTCGACAGCAAGCTTGATAAGATCATTCAAGGAACCGAAGGGTGGGCACCCAAGGATATCCGTACGATCAGAGAATACCAGAATCATCATGCATTCCGCTACGTGTATGGACGATGCAGGAGGGAGACCTAGGAGGACAAATTGAAGCAGCACAAAATGACGGCCATCGTGCACTTTGTCAAGAAGACTGGCGACTTCCCAGTAGACATAATCCGGGAGGACAAAGACAGAGAAGCGAGGGCTGAGGCAGCGCCAATTGGCCGCAAGAAGAGTGCTGAGGAATGCATCAAAGAAGAGGCGAGGCGGAGATCCATGTGCGATGACAAGCTTAGGCCGTTGAAGAAGACCGAGGCGTATGAAGACCGTTTGCGTTGGCTTGAGCTGCCATTTCAAGACGGCTGCACTTATACGAATCAAGGCAATGATCGGAGTGGCTGTAGTCAGCCTTGAAGGCAGAAATGGTTTCCGAGAGAAATTTTGTGGTATGAACTCACTGGACGTCGCCTCGTACACTGTATTTGAGCAATGACTAGATTGCCCGCTGTGTCATGAGTCTGCGCAACTGCCACCACGTCTTCTAGGATCTACTGCATCACTCAGCACGAAACATTATTGTCTCGACAGTGTTGCACTTCTGCAGCTACTCGAAACCATCCTCGTTCGTCGCTCGTCCACAGAGACCTATCGCCATCGCCCCTCGCACCGAGAATCCGCAATCCGGACAACACCGACGGAAGACTTCCGCGCCTTTAACACGAGCTTAGGAATCGCTGCCTCGCAAGGCAACCACTGCATCTACTTCCAACAGTGCACTATCCGTACCATTTGCCGGCTGCTTACGAGAATTGTCGCTGCAGATAGACAATATAAGAGCCAAGCGAGATCCTGCCTCATCACGCCCGTCCCCGGAAGCAAGAGTACGAAGCAAGCAGACAATTGCATCCATCTCAGTCCCGTCCATCTTCTCCAGCCCGGTGTATGCCTCGTTCCCACCCCGGAGCCCGCACACTCACCGCACTACTCGCTGCACTACTAGTCATCCTTGTCGCCCTGACTATCGGCGCAGACCTGGCCCCCCACGCAACACTGCTGGCGTCCAAGCCACTCGCCCGTCTCTCATCCCTGTTCCAAACCCTCCACACCACCACCACCACCACCACAAGCATGGCCTCACACTCCACCGCCGCCACCACCACCACCAACGACACAACCCCACCACTCACAAAGCGCACGCCCGTCTACTTCGTCTCCCACGGCGGACCCACGACCATGTACGACCGGCAGCACCCGGTCTTCCCCAAACTGCAGTCCCTAGGCCAGGAGATCATGCAGAAAGTGCGCCCCAAAGCCATCGTCGTAATCTCCGCGCACTGGCAGTCCATGGTTCCGGGTGCGGTCCAAGTCAACGGCGCCGAGCACGAGCCGCTGCTCTACGACTTCTACGGGTTTCCGCGCCACTACTACGCCGAGAAGTTCCCGCATGTGGGCTCGAGGAGTTTGGCGGAGAGGGTGGTCAGGGTGTTGGGGGAGGGAGGGGTGAGGGCGGTGTTGACGGAGAGGGGGTTGGATCATGGCGTGTTTGTGCCGTTTAAGATCATGTTTGATAAAGAAGTGGAAAGTGAGTTGACGGTGCCGGTTGTGCAGGTTAGTCTGAGACCGCAGGAGGAGGAGGGGGATGCGGAGAGCCATTTGAAGATGGGGAGGGCCCTGGAGAAGTTGAGGGGAGAGGGGGTGCTGGTTGTGGTGAGTGGGATGGCGGTGCATAATCTGAGGGATTTTAGGGGTGGTGCGGGTAGGGGGGTTGGTGGGTTTGCGTATGCGGAGAGCTTTGATATGGCGCTTAAGGAGGCGGTGGAGAGGCAACCCGGTGAGGAGAGGGATCGGGAGATGAAGGCGCTGTTGCAGAGGAGAGATGCCAGACAGGCTCATCCGACTTTTGAGCATTTGCTGCCGATTCATGTTGGCGTCGGCGCTGCGGGCAGTGATCAGGGGAGGATGCTGTGGACGAAGGTGGAGGGGAGTATGAGCTGGGGACAATATCGCTTTGGGGAGGTGGAGGCTTAGTTCGAAGGGAGGTTCGTGGATTGTGAGGTCTTTTTGGATTGCTTCTTGCATCGAGCGTATATACATCGCATATGTCAGGTGCTCAGCCTGGTGCAGTGGCTTTTTAGTCGTACAGTGCCGTTCAACAGCGAACCGTGTCTCTGGCTCGCTCACTGTTACGAGTCGGACCTGACGATGGTCGAGACCTTCTCCTCGATTTCCTTGTCGCTCAATCCTGTGTAGTGTCAGTCTCGCAAGCTCATCATCCGACGGACGGTCCATACCTGACAGTTCCTCTGAAACTTCTCGTCCCTTTGCTACATTTGAGTCAGCTTGTCCTCGCGAGTGTTGGTCTTGCTGCAACGAACCGTATCTCGCCCACACTTTTGGCGCCACACCGGTCGCTTCCCGTATCAGAATCGGTGTCTCGGGGTTGTGCTTCTTCATCGTAGGATATGCGCGCTTGATGAACGTCCTGCAGCCTCACCGTTAGCTTTCAGGTGGCCTTCTTGACGGTGCCAGAGCCTACCTGGCAGCTTCACTCGCTTGACTCGACGAGCACAAATGGAAGCGCACCTCGCGCAGGCTGTTGGCGAAAGCGTATCTGGCGGCCATCTTGACTTCGATAATCGACTCGCGCAGCTACAGGATCCCAGAGAAGCTGCTGCACGCGCGGTAGACTGAGGGTAGATTCGTCGCAGCTTCAATGCTTTGCAGTTCGCAAAGTCCAGGCTTGGCAGTCGCCGATCGGACTTAATCGGCGGAGAGCTCTTCCCGCAGTCCAACCCAACGTTTAACCGCAAGAATACTGACTCCTCACCCCGATTCACCTCTATCTCTCCTCACCACCGCATCATTTATCCTCTACTCTCCGCTCCAGATCTCGACGGCATTGGTGCCTACCTTGCGCGAACCCCTCGGACGTGTGACACACAGGCACCCATACTTCTTCCCAATCGCAAGGATGTCCGCGCGAGCCGGCTTCCGGTTCTACACCTCGGCGAGACAGTCGTTTGCGCGGTCGCGCTTCGGCAACGCCTTTAAACGCCAGCAGACGACGGCTTCGAACCCCGCCGCAGCCGCCGAGGGTCCCCAGCCAAATGTCTTCCAGCGCATGTGGACGAGTGAGGTTGGAATCAAGACGGTGCATTTCTGGTGCGTCACAATCATGCATACTATCTGAGCAGCGGGTTCCGCAGGCGTCTGCTCGGCCGAAACAGCATGATAGTAGTATAGATGGGATACTGTGCTAACGCGGTGGGAACAGGGCACCTGTAATGAAATGGGGCGTCGTCCTCGCCGGCGCCACCGACTTCCTCCGTCCGGCGGAGAAGCTCTCCCTCACACAGAACATGGCTCTCCTGGCCACCGGGTCTATCTGGACGCGCTGGTGCTTCGTCATCCGACCACAGAACATGCTGTACGTCTTGGATTCTACCTCTCCGGCCTTGCTGCCTCACCCGCTCGTTCGGTAGCTGTACCATAAAGACATGCTAACAGGACGGGGAATAGTCTGGCAGCGGTCAACTTCTGCCTCTTCTGTGTTGGTCTGACGCAATGCTCCCGCATCTTTCTCTATCACAAGGAGCTGACGGGCAGCGCGAGCGGCGCATTCTCGAACATGAAGGCGATTGCTCTCGGTGACGCAAAGAAGGTGGAGACGAAGGCTGTGGAAGTCGAGAAGCAGGCTGAGAAGGAGGTCAAGGCTCACACTTAGAGGGTGTGGTGAGGCATGGCTGTGAGGGGAATGGAGCAGTGAAGGATGGGTAGAAGCTGGGGAGGAAGACGATGCGTGCAATACACCTCAAGGACATCGAGGTTCACATTGCAGAAGTTCTTGCTGAGTGAGCAACCAGTGAGCAACGTGCAGTCAGTCACCTGCCCACTGCGCTTTACCACACGTTTTCTTTTTTTGCTACAGATTCAAGCGCGCTCGTTGCAGGTGTTCTGTACAGACCAGGGGAGACTGCCAAAAACTCCTGAAATCTTCGCGTGAATAGACTTGACAGCGCGTTCCTTACAGACACTTTGCCGTATCATGACCTCTTTTCCCACTTCTCCATTCTCTTCCTATGATACCATGCCTCTCCCCAGCTCACATCCTATCCTATCCCCGTGTCTCAGTCCCAGAATTCTAGCCATACATGAATGAGCTCAATACGTTGACGGCGCCCGTGGCACTAGGGTCACGGGTAGATGGGCATAGATATTACACTATACTGCACTGCACAACACTGCACTGCGCAACACTGCACTGCACAACACGGGCAGATATAACGCTGACTGCGGCAAAACTAAGTAGGTTAAGCTGCCGTAGCCCGCCACCGAGAACAAAACATATATGTCGTCTGTCTCAAGCATGAAACTCAAGCATGAATCTAGGGGAAATGGGCGGGGCAGGCAGTCCACGCAATTGTGAACCGGGATGCCTCGAATCGAAGTCCGGGCGGCCGTCTACCGTCCGTCTTACGGAACAGGAAATTGAGAAGGACCAGACTCTACAAGTATGGTGGCTCAGGGGAGCAATGTATGAACATGAACATGAACATGGACATGAGTGAAAGGACGGCGGTAAGGATGGTTGAGATAGAACTGGAATTTGCATGTCAAAATGTATTAGAGTACCTTTATATACCGCGGTATTGACGGCAATCGTGTCGTGTCGTAGCGTAGTTTTGTGTTGTACATTAGTAGTAAAAGTGAAACAAAAGTCTTGCAAAGATCCAGCCTTCGCCCTGTCTGCGGTGCTCTGCCATGCTGTGCCATGCTGCCGTGCCCTGCCCCGACTTGCTGTATCCTTTGATGCGCCTTCGACAATGTGGTGTAGTGTGATCTGGTATAGAACTGATGATAAACGGAGCCATTGCCTGCCTAGTTAAAACGCCAAGGAGATGATGCGAATGCAATGAAGCAATGAAGGTAGCCTGTGACTGGGGCTATGCCAGGGATATTCGTTCGGCCGGAAATAAAGTCCTTGGGGCGTGAATAAGGGCGCGCCATGATAGTGATGGTGCGCTCTCATACCATCTCACATCTGCCAGGGGCTGTCATGCCATGGTGTGATCGACGAGGCCTGAGAAGCCGCGTTGGCCTGTGCCGACGGGCTTGAGTAGCAAGCATCGCCGCATCAGTCCTCATGCCTGATTGAGGTTGGTTGGCTGGCTGGGCTGTAGGGTTGTTAAAGCCGTGTGTCGGCGATGTAGCGAGCCGCGTGGCATTGCTTTCGTCTTTGTCCGGTGGTGGACGATCTGGGCAGACGTGAGTAAAGCACCTGTCGCTGTTGTGGCGCCGTGGGTAATCGCCGTAGACCTCAGTGGTTCTACTCGTAGCCTTCGCCTCATAGCCCGCTCACATCACAAAACCCCCTCTTCTACCTCTGGGTCCACGCCACGTCACCGACTAGGCCGCTTATCACTCGCCTTGGAGCTCTGGCTACTACTCCTCGAACCGCTCAGACTGCGCTGACTCCCTCCACTTCCACTGCCACTGCTACTAGTGGACTGAGTGCTCGTCCTCCTGACCCCTTCGTCACCACGGCTCGTCGACTGCTGGGTGTCGTGCTGGTGCGAACGCGACTTGGCCAGGATGAGGCGTAGGGAGTCCGCGGCGCAGGCGGTCTTGGGTGTGTCCTGGAAGGTGGGGAAGCGGACCATTTGGGAGTGGGGGACTGGATGGGAGGAGGATTTGGTGGGGTGGTGTTGAGCGGTTGATGGCATGGTTGTGGTTGTGGAGTTGGAGGTGGAGAAAGCGAGATCGAGCGGAGGGAAAGTTGAGCGAGTTGAGATCGTCGTTTGCTTGCTGAAAGAGTCGATCGCGCGCGTAGTTGGCGGGTGAGGTTGAAGAGAAGGTGGTGAGATGGCGATGGCGATGGCGATGATGATGATGATGTGCAATAAATGGGTGGCGATGGAGCCAAACACTAGACTAGAATGGTGGATTTGCCCCCCTGAATTGATGGTACAGGAGGTGAGGCGTTGAGAGTGTACAAAGGCTCACTCGCTTGCAGATGTGGCACAGACAGGCGACCCCCAGTAACAGGTGGCAGTGTTGCAGATGTTATACAGCAAAGACTGGGCGAGGCGGAATTACAACGGGCGCCGACAGAATCCTCCGGCAATAGCCCCAGCTGATGACGGTGCGGCTTTTGAGGAGGATTGGTACGAGTAAACTGGTAAATTGAAGCTAGAACAACAGGAGAAGACAAGCAAGTCACTTTTGATTCTGGAAGAGCGAATGCCTGGGGATGGCTCTACGGATATGGACGACATTGTGATCTTGATCTGAATCGTGATAGGAGCGAGATCGAGCATTTCCACCGATTGCACCCTCTTCAAGTAAGTGCCCAGTGCGCGGGTTCGCGGAAAGGGGGCAGTTGACAGGACTAGTTTGTAGCCGGCGCGAGGCGCCTGTTGGATGCTGGGGTTATTGGTGGCGGCGCTGGGGAAGATATCACCAGCTCCAGCAAATCTGAGTAGTCGAGCCACAGGTTGTGTCTCGCAGGGGTGCTGATCAGCTGTCAAAAACTCTATGCGTGTCATGATGACCCGAGAGGATGGGAGATTTCTCTGCCTTTTCGCTAGAGGTTTTCTTGCAAGGTACTACCTCGTGACACTGCAGAAAAAAGTATATCGTTGTTGAGCCGGATGGGTATTCTTCCGCCATGACATGTCGTTCAGTTTGAGGAGCGTGAGCAGGATGGCTTTCATGATGGATCGATGCGCGCAAAAGTCATCGATCAAAAGGCAAGTGATACCGAGACTGAACTTGCAGAACAATCGCCGCACGACAGGGGTAAGCGAGGCCCCTTGAAGCAGCCCTAGCAGCGATAGGCCTGTCAGACAGATGTCGATGAGATACGAACTGTTGAGTGGACGGGTGTTGGTGGGAGCCAGCTTGCGGGATGGGGCGACTCAACGTCATACCACGCCGAGGATCGCTCCATCTGCGCCTTGGCGCGCGAGGGCGAAGGCTCTGCTGTGGCGGTGGAGGCGAATGGTAAGGGAACAATCGTACTGTGGCGGTGTTCTGTCCGTCGTTCGTCGAGTTGGTGGTGTTGTTCAAAGCACGAGGCAACATACCGATGGTCTGCTGACCAGAATATGACGTTGTTTGAATCATGTATTCAGTGTCAGGCTAAACGTCACTCTTTGTAGCCTGGCGATAATACCTTCGACCGTACATCCCAGACAGTGAATGCAAGACGACTCCTGGCGTGCCAGTATCCACTCACAGCTTCTGTCGGTCTACGTCCTTGTCCTATTTGAGTCTGTCGTTGTTGAGAGCACCCGACAGTCACCGACACCACACCATCGATGGTGGCTCCCTCCGTCTACCAATCAACAGCAACCTCGATCACGCCTGCCAGGCCACGGATCGCCTCTTGACCTCTTCTGTCTTCTCGTCATCAGCGCCGGGCGCGCCTCTCTCTGCCAAGTCAGGCCAAATCTTCGTAGAATTGGCATCGACCAAGATATAGTCCCTGATGACGGCAGTTCCGTTTTCAAGAGCCTGCACCTGTTCATCCGTACACGTGCCCGGGTCAAGGACGTAGCAAAACTGTGCTGGCTGCTCGGGACCTGGCGTGCGGAATTCCCAGGTATTGTCCGGACCGACGGTGTGGTAGTCCGGGTTGGCCAGCGTGTCGATCTCACCCGTCGCAACGTCCTTGTTGAACAGCACTCGTGTGAAAATCTTGTATGCAGTCTCACCTTGGTATCCTGGCGCTTCGTGACCGGCTTCGTACAATCTCACAAAACTGAGGTTGCCATTCTGACGTACCTGGCCTCCAACATAGCTCTCGTTGGCTTGGATTCCCTCGTACCCAGCAGATCGGAAACCTTCTGCTCCCTCATAACTAATTCCAAGAGATGCTGCTTCGCCGCCAATCCAATTGCACGCAAAGTCCCGGTCTCCGTACAGCAAGTTGACCTTGATGCCGTTATCGAGCAGATACGCCAGATAATCGAGCCAGCCAGAGCGAGGGTAGTCGCCCATGCTCCGAAACGCGCGAGACGACGCGGAAGACGATCCGGTCCAGTTCAAAGGAGTACCGATGGCTTCCTGGACCCACGGTTGGTTCATGAAGCCTTGGTAGAATGGTGGTGGGAACAAATTTGGCTCAAGGATGGTGTAATCGTAGTAGGCTCGTCCACTGTGCTCCAGATACGGGTCACGCACGTACTCCGTACACCAGCTCTCAGCCTCTTCGCAGATGGCGTTGACGGTGTCGTTGATGCCAATATGCTCTGGATCGTAGACATCGGCCACGGCTTGACAGTCCTCAATCTTCTGCACGCACTCAGGCACAGAGTCCCGCATGCCTTCGTAGACGCTCTCATTGACAGCTACTACGCCGTACGTATTGTTGACTGCAATTTCTGGGTAGGACGGCCATTGTGTAGCGCGATCGATGCAGCCGTTGACAATAAGCAAAGTGTCAAGATGCAGCACGTTCCAATCGTCAGCCTCGTCAAGCTCGCCATTCGAAATCCTCTGGTTCTGCTCCTCAAAGAAGGCCATGGTAGCAGGTCCGTAGCGGCCACCGTAGGATTGGGTACCCATGGAGATCCGCCCATCGTTCGGATGATATCCAGGGAACTCGCTGAAGAAGGTCTGCGCAAAGTGCCATAACGCATAGGCGGCATTGCGACTACCTCTGGCCGTGGCACTCATTTCGCCACTGGGGTAAGTACCGACCTGGAAGGTGGCATTCTGCTCGGGAATTTCCGATGTGTCGTTGAGATAGGTGATCTCACCCGTCAAGACGTTCTTGGTGATATTGGAAAGTTCGTCGTATGACAAGCCGACTTGATTTGGCTGGTCGATGTAGAGCATGTTGACTAGAAGTGTCAGCCCGAGTCTGCAGAAAAATTCAGTATTGCGTACCTTCATTGTTCCATGACCACTCATTAAGGTAGGTCGAATTAGAGTCCGAGTGCACAAAGCATGGACCGTGCTCGTCGAGTAGTCCAAACATCGAAGAACTTCCAGGGCCACCGTTCATCCAGAATGTTGTAGGCGCATTTTCTGGATCCTTCCTGGCCTCGAAGAACCAGAAGAAAGTGTTGACGGAGTAATTCTGCGGCGTGCCATAATCATCAAGCGTTCCTGGCGGCAAATGGATCCAGCCAGCATAAGACTTGACACCTGGGGTGGTCTCGCAAATACCGGGCTGTACTTGTGTGAGCACGTGGATGTCGGCCAAGCATAACAACTCACCTCCTTGTAGCTGATTTTGACTCCCTCTCCGAACCTAGAGTTGAGCACCGTCACCCCAGTGGGCTCTTTGGGGAACTGGGCAAGAACAGATGGGAGGATGCTGCAGAGCAGAGCTCTACCGAGGAAGTTCTTCATGCTGGCTCAACGACAAACACCGTTCAGCTCACCTTCAATCTCAGAGCGCTTACCGGGAGTTGATGGACCGGGTCTTGATGGCTATTAATGCACATTGTGCTCGGACTTATCCTACCCCAGATGTCTCTGGAGCTGATCCATTGCTTGGGTTAGATGGATACGTCCATCCATGAGCATTTGGTGGTGCTCGGAGAGGTATCTCACATTTGACCCACGCAACGGGTCCCTTGGCAACATGCTGATCCTCTATGCGATGCGACCCAAGCCATACGGACCAGGTCGCCCCATACATTGCACGGGAGACGCACAAGACATGCGATTAGTGCTTAAGCACAATGAGGAAGGTGAGAAGACTACCAAGCCTGGCGGAGGTCTTGATAAGATGAGCTTGTTGGCTTGGCGTTGACATGGACGTTGGCAGAGTTCCGTCCTGACCGTCTGCCATCGTTCCCCATCTTCAATATCCTTGTTTTCCCGTCTAGCTATCATAAGTCCGTCAAACTCCTTTGACGCGTGCCATGATTTTCAAGAACCACAAAAGGTGCAACGCGTCCGGGACTCCGACGAGGACCAGCTGCCCATATTGTTGCGTCTTTGGTCGCCTCTGGCAACCCAAGTGGAGGGCCTGATTGCCGAGCATTGCCTCTTTGCACCATCAATTGCGAATAACACCGCAATCGCCCCCAGATGATGCTTTCCCCCAGCCGCTCGCGGCACATCCCTCCCAGGGAGCGAATGAGAACAGTGTATCGAGGCACAAGCCTTCAGGACACTACTTTATTTATAGCTTGACCTCGCAGTCTCTGCACATTCGGGGGATGTTACCCATGGAATCATTGAGTGCGGACATCATCCGTTTACGTGGCCGTATTGACCTCATGAGACCCTGTCGCCGAGATGGTACAGACACCAGAGCCGGATTCAGAAGTATAAAACCAAAGTAAGGGCAATTCTAGGCAGGTGGCCATCTACGTCAAGACCCAGCACCATGCTCACCCAAGCTATCAAACACTCAATGACTAGCTTTGCTCTTGTTGTTCTGGTATTGGCTGCAATTGCATCAGCACTATCAGCCCCAGCATGCCAAACCCTTGCTCCCACTCAACAAGCCCTCGACTTACCATCAGGCAACCTGACTCTCCACGATCGTCCCTTCGGTATCGTATTCGCCAGCAATGACCTCGCTTTCTCAGCCATAGGAGGTGCTTTGGCGGTCCTGAACACCACCGCGCTCGAGCCGACCTTACTACATCTCCTGCCTTTTCCCCGCGATTTCTACGACAGTGGCGATGGTGCTGGTGGCCTTGCCATCACTCAGGATAAATCGACCGTCTACGTGGCCACTGGGCAAGGCGCTGTGGTTTTCGATGTTGACAAAGCATCAGCGGGATTCAACAATTCCATCATCGGTCTACTGAGAGGCACAGTCGGCACGAGCGCGATTCATGTCACATTGTCGGCTAACGAAGATCTCGCTTTCGTTAGTCAGGAGTATGGGTCCAAGAATGCTACAAAAAGTCGAGGAGCCATTGAGGTCTTCGAACTTCGAAGATCTGACAATGGTTCTCTCTCCGGTGATCAGCTAGGCTACGCCACCCTTGACTATGCGCTGGTTGGAACTGCTCTTTCTGCAGATGGTTCACTGCTGTATGGCTTGAGTGAGCTCACAGTCGAAGCTTTCAAAACCAACACAACTGGCGGATCTCTAAGCGTTCTCGATGTCACAACACTGCAGACACATCCTGCGCACGCTTTATTGCGATCCGTACCTGCTGGCTGCGAGCCCGTCCGAGTAGTGCTGTCTCCAGACGGCAATCAGGTCTGGGTATCGGCTCGAGCCAGTAACATGCTCCTGGCCTTCGATGCATCCGCCCTGGCCACCAATGGCACTGCTCAGGATGCGCTTGTGGCAAGAGTTCAGGTCGGTGACGCCCCCGTTGGGGTCGCCTTGGTCAACAACGGCAGCTATGTCGTAACAGCAGATTCCAACAGATTCAACAAAACAGGAGCGGTTTCAGGGCTTACGTTTGTTGACGTTCAAGCGGCGTTGACTGGAACACAGGCCTTCGCGAGATTGCCAACCGGTCTGTTTCCAAGAGAGTTTGGGGTCAGCCCTGATGGGAACAAACTCCTCGTCAGTCAATACGATAGCTTCGCTATCCAGGCAGTGGACGTCTCCCATCTCGGCAACACATCCTACAACAGCACCTGGCCCTCAGGACCCAAGCCACTGCCAAGCACTGGAGGGGCAGGGAGAGCTAGAGCATCGAATTTATTGGGGTTGGATTTGATCCATTTCGGTGGATTTGGACAGCTTTTGACACCCGTCCTACTAGCTGGAGCTTTGCTCGTCGTCTGAGCTTAGCAAAATGGTCCGTACGGTCTGATACTACCACCGGAGTCAACAATGGTTGGCCTAAAGCCATGCAAAGAAGGGCAGAACTGACTACAAAAAGATGTAACCGGCAGGCATATCCCAAATCCCGCGATATCGGTGAGCAGGTCTTGTAGATCCTACTTAATACCTCGTTCATGCAGGTTCGCACGCATCGTCTTTCTTCGGCAATTGTGCAGTACCAAGCCCCGTCTTCTCCGCTACTGAACGAGGTTTTGCCCAGAAACCACTAGTGCCCAGCACATTCAGTACATGACAGGGATCATTCTTCTCTACAATGTTGTCGCGATGAGCTCCTGCCAGGCGCTTGGCCTCGTGCCAGCTTATGCTTCAGGCCTTCTGGTCTGGACGGGTTCTCCACCCTTACGCACAATATGATATGGAGCAACGATATAACCATGCGCCCGGACGCGTCGTGCACGGATCCTTCGCTCCCAATCACCGCACAGATGTCACGCGGTCTGGTGCTCCTTACCGGTGGCTCAGGCTTCATCGGCTTCGCCGTGCTCGTAGAAGCCCTCAGCAAAGGCTACAACGTACGAGCAGTTGTTCGCTCGCAAGAAAAAGCCAAAGCCATCACCGCCGCCAACGAGTTGCAACCATTCCTCCCGAGCCTCTCATTCATCATCGTCCCCAACTTCCTCGCGCCAGGAGCCTTCGACAAAGCCCTCGAAGACGTCGAGTATGTCATCCACGTCGCTGCGGGTCTCCCCGCGCCGGACATCGACTACACCGACGGCGCGCAAGTCCACCGCCGCCTCATTGAACCCAACTGCATCGCGCTCCAGCTCTTCCTCGACGCTGCAAAGGCCCAGCCCAGCATCAAGCGCGTAGTCCTCACCTCCTCGGCCGGCGCCCTAGTCCCTCAGCTCTGGGACACCACCGACAACCCCTCACATCCCACCCCCCTCCCCATCGCCTCCTTCACCCCCAACACGCCCCCTCCCCACCGCCCCCTCACCGGCCCGTTCTCCTGCACCAACGACGCCTACCACGTCACCAAAGCCCTGGCCCTGCAACTCACTCTCTCCTTCCTCGCCACCCACCGCCAAACCCTGCACTTTCCCATCATCAACATCCTCCCCTCCTTCACCCTCGGCCCGCACCCCCTCGCCACCTCCGCCTCGGCCTACCTGCACACCACAAACTTCTTCATTCTCGCCCCCCTGCTCGGCATCGACCTGCCACACCCCCACATCACCCCTGCCGCCATCTGTCACGTCGCCGACGTGGCGCGCGTGCACGTCGCTGCCCTCGACGACGCGATCGTGCAGGTGGCGAACGGCACGCACAGGAATTTCGGCGTGAGCAATGATGTCTCCGAAGAAGTGGCGTTCGAGGACGCAAAGGAGATCGTGAGGCGGCGGTTTCCGGAGATGGTGGTGGGAGGGGAAGGGGGAGAGGCGGTGTTCTCTTGTAGGGGACGGGCGGAGACGGTGAGGTTGCCGTTTGAGGCGGGGGAGACGGTGCGTGTGTTTGGCGGGGGATTGAGGGGGTTCGAGGATTGTGTGGTGGATGTGGTAAGGGGGTTTTTGGAGCTCAGGGGTGGCAGGGAGATGGAGGTGTGAGGTAGGGGTGAGACGTTAGGGTTAGGCTACGAGTGATGGCCAGAGCAGTAGATAGCATTTGTTTTGCACGGAGCAGCTGTCTGAAACGATTGAAGTGTTGTCATTGTGTTTGACGGGAAGGCGAACTTGGTGGGCGAGCTTGTGTGGTCTTCTCGGAGGCGACCAACGTTAACGGTTCTCATCCAACATGTTTGAAGATGGCGTAATCTTGATATCCGGAATGGTTGCAACAAGGCCTCGTGGCCAGGCTGCTCATTGAGAAAAGGCTTGAGTTTGGGCAGTGCATCACGAGAGCTCATAGGTCCATTGACGGTACGTCTCAAATTGGCGATGAGCTGTTTCTGCTTGGCCGACTCGGAGTTGAATGATGGAGTTTCGTTCCGTTCGTCAAGCTCAATCCCGATAGGAACCACGAGGACCCGTCCAAGTGCTCGTGAGCCTGGCAGTGGTCACAAGTCCGGTCAATAGTGGATTCGGGCTTGAGAGAACTCGGTTCTTGGGTATTCGACGTAGCAGCCAAAGGGTCGTGCGTGTGTTGATGAAAAGATCGACAACATGTTGCCTTGTCTTGGCGGCCCTGAGGCAACCATCTGCAAGCACCCTTTCCGCCTATTGCAATTCCGTCCCCCCCGCTGCAGCTATGCGTATATTGGCTAACCAGCGTGTTATTTGGGTTGAGATCCTGTGCTGAAATCGTCTGTCACACGGAAAGGGTCAGCTCGTCGGCAAGATCC
Organism: Cyphellophora europaea CBS 101466; assembly: GCF_000365145.1. Classification (NCBI taxonomy): domain Eukaryota; kingdom Fungi; phylum Ascomycota; class Eurotiomycetes; order Chaetothyriales; family Cyphellophoraceae; genus Cyphellophora; species Cyphellophora europaea. Next base: position 108,121 of record NW_008481810.1, on the reverse strand, counting down.
AGTCTCGATTCATCATCCATGCCGTGGCAATACTTCCAATGGGGGCCATGTGGGCTGTAAGTGCATCACAAGCGTGGTTATGATTCATGAACCAATCATCAAACCGCGGCTACTCACGCGGGATGCATTGCTGACGGGGATGATGGCGGTCTCGGCTTATGACAGTCAAGTCTCGGCGGGAACATGAGAATCAGTTCCCCGCGCAATCCATCGACGACACGGTCATGCCACGGCGTAGTCTAGAGATCAATCATGCACAACAGGCTCATCTACCTTCATGTCAAGCGCCAGCAAAGTCTTGAGGTGACATCGGGATGAGGTCGGCCGCCAGTACATGCCGAGGTGGTCCGTGGCGTCACGTAGACCGCCGGTAGACGAAGCTAGGGAAAAAAACTCAGTCGTGCATACAGATTTGGGGAGTTGGTCCTGAATCGGCTTTCGTATGTGTCAACGTGGCGGCTCGAGGTCGCACAACTCTGTACAGTTTTGGAGTGGTCGCGTCGGGCTACCGGTCGCACCCGTGAAGCGACATGACAGATGGACTTAGTGACTGGGTACATGCCATGGCTATATCGCATTGCGAACCACCGGCGCCTGCAACCGAGCGATGGAGAACTCAAAGGGCGGAAGCATAGATAGGGCAGTTTGAAGCTGAACATGAGGCGGAAATCCTCGCCCAGGTTTATTTCTGGGGAGAGGCGTAGCGCCAATCACCGCCCGTGGTAATCAGCCGGGAGGGGAGGGGCAGCGATACAGGGATGGCCCCTCACGCCTGGAGGGGAGGCCCTTCTGGGCGTTTGAGGCGCCCATCTCAAAGACTGATTGCGTAGTTCGGTTTCGCGGGGCACGCTTCCGCTATCAACCACCAATTATCGCGACTAACGGTCCTTTTCGTCGCCTATACTGGACGGGATTTAGCGGATGTTGGGGAGGTCATTTGCTTGCTTGCGTACTGCGATAGATCGTCGGGCACCACCCGGCCCACCCCTGGAGCACTTCGACGCTTCGAGTACTGGCTGGCCCCGTGTTGGCCAGGCTGGCCATTGAGGCTGCGTCCAATTCAGTATCCTCCCCGCCAGACATGCCGCCACGAGACTCCCACCTGCGATACCAGAGATAACGGTTCGCTCGACCCTGTTCCTCTCGACTGTCCGCCGACCGCACGCACAATCTCTCTCCCTGTCCCACCTTCAATATTCACCCGTCGCGAACCTCTGACCCTCCAGTTGAGCTCAACACCTCAAGCTGCTGCTTTGCCGATGCCGCGTTGCGTCGTATGGAGATCGAGATTCCTTCCCCCAGCGTCTTCCTCAAGAAATCGCCTATCATCAGACCCGTTCCCGACCCCCCACCTGGGCCGGTGAAGAAACAACCCAGCAAGCCTCGACCCAATACGGCGCCAAAAGGCTCGACAAAACCCGGCGCGGCCTCCAGTACAACTCAAGATGGTGCCATCACCAAGCCCAAGCAGAGCAAAAGTCGCAATGGTATATTCCCCAACCCAAGAAAACTTTACCCCTCAGACTGACAGGAGACGCGACCAGGGTGCATGACCTGTAAAAAGAAGCGGCTCAAATGTGATGAGACCAAACCGACCTGCCAGCAATGCGCCAAGCGCAATGTCGAATGTGAAGGCTACAAAAAAGACTACAAGTGGCGATCCTTTGAGGAGACCAACTTCAACCCCAAGCCTGCCGCCAAAGCTACCAAGAAGCATTCACGTTCTTTGTCCTTCAACCCAGACGAAGTCGCCCTGCCTCGTCCCATCTCGCAGGCCAAATCAGACGATGCACACGCAGCATCAAGTTGGTCTCCATCAGGCTTGTCAACTGCATTCGCCGATGCCAAACATGCCTTCCAGCCTCCTACATCCCACGATGATATGGATCAAACATCCGGGCCACTGGATCCGGCGTTACATGATCTGCCGTCCTTCGACTACAACGACTTCCCAGGTGATGGTCTAGATCCTTATTCGCTGCCTGGACCCAGACACCCATCGTCCCTGGCCGACGATGGCAGCGCCAACTCAGCCGGCTCAGGAGAGTCGATTCCTCCGCATCTCCTAGACATGCCACCGCTTGGCACCGACATGGATCAATCCCATGACCACAGACAATTCGACAACTTTCTGATGGATGAAGAATTCAACGACGAATTCCTTCAGCGGCATATCTCTCCAATGACCGTCAACCCCATCGATACGACTGCATTGCCACCACGTCGAAATTCGCGGGCTGCATCTAATGCTTCCAGCCACTCTTCCAAGACATCTACCATGACGGTCATGGCCAAGCCCGAGTTCGATCCTGCCTCCCCTGAGATGTTGATGCTCCGCTTCGACAAGAGCACCTGTGGCATTCTTTCCATCAAGGATGGCCCCAACGAGAACCCCTGGCGCAACCTGGTGTGGCCCCTGGCTCGAGACTCACCAGCACTCTACCACGCCATTGCCTCCATGACAGCCTTCCACGGCAGGCAAGACTACCCCAACCTACGTGTCCCCGGCATCTACCACATGCGCAAGAGTCTTGCAAAGCTCTCCGAAAACATGGATGTCATGCGTCCAGACGCCAAATTAGCAACATCCCTAGTCCTCGCGTTCGGTGAGGGGTGGGACGAAACTCTAAGCACCGGCGTCCAGCATCTCCGCGGCGCCAAGGCCATGGTGATCCACGCCGTGAACGACTTCCAACAACGCCTCCAGGCAGGCCAACTCTCTACCCGCGAGGCCATCAAATGGCGCTTCCTCTGCAACACCTTCGTCTACATGGACGTCATCTCGCGGCTGACCAACCTGGAAGAAACGCCCGACGGTCTCATCGACGACATCGTCAACACGGTCAACCAACCGATCGGCGACCTCCTCGACGTCGACCCCCTGATGGGCTGCGCCGTCTCCCTCTTCCCCATCATCGGCCGCGTCAACCACCTGATCCAGGGCGTGCGCCGCTCCGACCGCATCCCGCTCAACACCGTCACCCAGGCCGAAGAACTCCGCAACCAACTCGAGCAATGGCAGCCCGCGAACCCGGCCGAATTCGAGCGCCCTGACGACGTCACCTCGGAAGTCATGCACGCCATCCAAACCGCCGAGGCCTACCGCTACGCCACTCTATTGTACCTGCACCAAGCCGTCCCCGAAATCCCCAGCTTCACATGCGAGGCCCTCGCGCGCAAAGTCATGCTCTACCTCGCCTCCGTCCCCGTCTCCAGCCGCACCATCATCATCCAGATCTTCCCGCTGCTGGCCGCGGGGTGCGAACTCACCGAACCCGACGACCAGGAGTGGGTCTCCCAGCGCTGGGCCTCGATGATGCTGCGTCTCAAGATCGGCAATGTCGACAGCTGCTGGGACATCACGCGCGAGATCTGGGCTAGGCGCGCGCAGTACGAGGCCGACAAGAAGGAGAGGATGATGCGTCGATTCAATGCGAGAGCGGGCCATATGGCGCAACAGCAGCAGCAACAGCAACAGCAGTCGCCGCAGCAACAGCAAGGAGGCGTCGGCGGAGGCAACAATAGCCGCAATCGCAACCGCGGCGGCGGCGGCGCCGACGACTTCGTGCCCGCCATGATGGGTGGTGGCGCTGGGCCGCAGCAGCAGAGGGCACGTACGGGCGATTTTAGCGGTGGCGACGACTCCAATGCCAGCAACTACTTTGACATGGACAACAATGGCGGCGGCGGCAGCAACAGCACTGGTCACAGTCCCGGGAATCGATCGGGTCATAATTCGCCCCTCAAGCCTTCACGACGCACTACGTTTGATACCATGTCGACCATGGCCCCTCCGAGCATGGGCATAGGCATGGGTATGGGCATGGCCATGGGCAATGTCAGCACGGGGCGCACGGGTCGGCGGCCACCGGCGGAACGGGTGGTGGACCTGTTGGAGGATGAGTATATGGTCAGAGGGCGGTTGCACTGGCTGGGCTTGATGGCAGAACGGGACTGGGAAAGTAAGTCTTCTCTCTCTCTTCATCTTTGTTCACTTTTGCATGTTTGAGTCGCTTGGGACTTTGATTGCATTTGGGGTCTTTTGTGTGATTCATTTCTTGTGTTTGGTCATGACTAGGCCAAATATGCCTGGCATTCGCTGCTATGGCTGATCCACTTTGGGGTGGCGCTATGGTATGGATATCGAGTGATGGAACAAAACACGGTCGTGGCGAAAAAACGATTTTGTTTCTGCTGCGGGCGAAAAGGGCTGTCGATGCTTGGAGTCGCTGATGGCGACGACGACGAGGCGATGCAATGCTGCGTTGAGGCGTTGCTGCTTTCGGTGCCTTTTTGATTTGGCGTATGGAAGAAATTTACTGACGCTGTCATGTCACGCAGTATTTCTTGGATGATGACTTTTTATGATGGAAATCATGATGATCATGTTGAGGGCGATTATCATGTCGACCAGTGCGATGACGATTAGAGCTGATGTGCAAGTTTGAAACATGGCTGCTTAGGCTCGACGTTGAATGATCATCGGCCATGTCGTCCTGTTCATGGTCTTGGTCTTGGTCTTGGTCCTGGGCGGCCGTGGAATCGCGACTCTCCCTTCGACCTTCCGAGGGTTGCAGGACGGGGTTGAGACTGTTATTGCGGGAACTTAGCGCATCGTCTGGGATTTGCGGCAATTCACCGAGATCCCGCCAACAGAATTCCGGAGATGCTTCACGACTATTCCGCGGCTTGAGATCCGCGTCACCATTGTCGAGGTACTGACGCATACTGCGCGTGTAGTCGTCCAGTGCGCCCCCGGTGCTGGCGGCATAGCGACTGAAGTTCTCACCAAAGGCGGCCGACTTTGCGGATGGCGACTTTTTGCGCTGTTGGGAGCGGGGAGCCTTGTGATGTATGGGTGATTTGGGAGAGACGGTCATCTTGACTGGAGTATACGGCGTGGACTTGGGGTCTGCTTTTCGACTTGCCAGCAAAGACCAGGTTTTATGATCGATATGTCTGATGATTTTCGTTGCGTTGCGATGCCTGTTCTGGTGTTCTCAAGACCGAGAGGTTTCGCTGCTGTATTTTAGCAAGGCGTTGAACGGTACCGGCTTCGAGGAGATTTCCAATTGCGACAGCAACAGAATCAGACCACCGAATGCGACTTGACAGCGACTGGAAAATTCGACTGTTGAATTGATGGTGACCTTGCTCGGAGAAGTTTGAGCAGGGTGTTTGTGGGTTGGCGTTATGACCGAAACGATAGACTGATACCCAAAAGCGACAAATTGTGTGTTCACTGAAATGATGCCCGGATTTGAATGGACAGCCAATGCGACAAAAGTGCTTAGGGGTTTCGTGGAAAAGGACAAGCGTACAAAAGGCCAGTCCAGGTTGGGTGTGATGGTTGGACGTGCGTGCGTGCGTCCGTGAATGATGAGAATGCTTCCGTTTTCAGGCTGTTATCCCATAGCGACCTTCTCGCGCGTATATGCCCCGAAGTTGGTTTCTGCACGTGCAACTTGGCTTTGGTGATCCTTCAGTGCTGTCTCGTAGGCCGAGTTGGTGGTATGATTGTGTAAAGGTGATCTCAGGTACGTGACGGATGATACCAGGCGGCGAGAGGGGTCAGGCAGTGAAGAATATAATGTCAGAGTGGAGACTCGGTGGTGCTCGGTCAGTGACGGATACACTAGTCGTCTCAGGCAGTATATGTCGTCGGGCAGAGATGCAGTTATGAATGTGTGGCGGCGAAACTGATTCTCCACTTGTTCTTCTGTGCGTACTGGATGTGCGTGTGTCTGTAGACTTGTCTCGATCGCGCCATATAGGTTGTGAGTTGCGCTATGGTATGGACGTTCTTCCGGGTGATATTGCCGAGGGTGAGAAGTGCTAGCAACGGGGAAACGGATAACGCAGGTACTGGACAAGGCGATGCGGTGTCTTGGACGGCGTGCAGTGTGTTGTGCGTTTGACAACCAAAAACAGCTGCAAGAGACGAGAGGGACGTTGAACGGAGCCTGGTGGTGGCGTGTGGCGGGCGGAGAGGGAGCGAGGAAGGGACTACGCTCCAATATGAGGTATGAGGAATGAGCGCTGGGAGAGGTAGGCGGGCGCTGCTGCGTCAGGTAGCCAGGCCGGAGGGCAGGTTTAGGCCTGACGGGTCAGAGGCCAGAGGCTGCTCGGCCGGCTGGGTTCTGGCTTTGGCGCTTAGCTGTTAACTGACGGGGCCGGAAGAAAGAGACCTAAGTAGAGTTTTCGGCTTTGCAGACTGTGGTTTGGGAGGTTGTGAGAGAGTTTTGTGTCTCTGTTCCCTCTGGCTTGCTCTCCCACTTGCAGCAGCAGACGTGCCTGATTTGTCGTACTATTTGGAGATAGAGAAGGCAGCTGAACGAGAAAGTGGGTGATGCTGTTGGGGTCAGTGGCACCGCGTGAGGAGGAGTGCTCTGGGTCCCGGATATTGTCTGCCAGCGCCAAGCGAGGCACCGACCGCTGTCAACTGCGCAGCGCTGGGACTGCGGCAACACAGCAGTACGCCTAGGTGCCTACTGGGAAGGAGCCACGGGCTGCGTGGGGTCGGACACCACCATGGGGATCATGCACTGCTGTTCATTGGGAATTCATCGCCCAGGCTAGAATGTTTGCGGAATCGCGTCATGGTCATTGCAGAATGGTGTCATTGGACAAGCCAGGATATGTATTCGACAATATGCATACCAGGCGTGGGAGTGGAGTGCAGGACTTGCTACTATCAGGCTATGCCCGCTCTGTCTAGGCTATTTCTGTGCTGGCGATCGAACTGCGATCGTCTACAACCTCGGGTTTGTAGAACAGAGTACGACTACAACTCACATAGCACAAGACGTACAGAATGTGCCGGACAAATGGGAGACTCAACGCTCATCGACAATGGCCCAGTGGTCTTTACCTCGGTCAGCTCCCGGTCAGCAATACTGCTTCTGGAAAGCCCGGGATGATGGGTGCAACGGCCCGGAATTCCACAGGCATGGGACATTCGCCCACTGCCTAGGTAGCGATCTGGAAGCAATACATATCCAGCGTAGACAAGGGACCAGCTACGTCGGCGGCAGTGCCAGGTATCTCCACCAAGCCTATAGGCGAAGGCCGATGCATGTGTGTTTATTCTTTGAGACCGAAGACCTACCTATTCAGTCAGGCTAGGTACTCGAAAATTCAAAGGCTCGGTGGAGGCCGGGGGGTTTTGGGATGTTATTCCAGTTAAATGCAGGTAGGTCCGGGGCGTGGCAAAGGGTATGGGGTGGCTTGGTGGATCTGATGTGGGAGCAGTCTCTGCAAAGTCCCTACCAAGTCAGCAGGGCTAGCTTGTGCAGCGTGTCTCCTGCGCGTGGGTTGGAGATGGTGGTCCGGCCGGTGCCCGATTCGTCTTGCTCGTTCAGCTTGCACCCTGTAGGATGGCAAGAGGCTCGCCGAGCGTGGGACGCTGATCGGAGCCTTGTCGGTGCACGGAACGGTCGGAGAGGTCAAAGACGCAGAGAAAAATCCAGAAACATGCTGTCCGCGGTTTGAATAATGATATGCTGAAGCTGGGCGAAGGTCACAATGGTGACGCGCGAGAGAGTTGAAATACCATGCCTGCATTAGGATTAGCATGTCACTAGACTCCAGACAGACTAGCGTACGCCGGATATCGATAGTGCTGGGAGGCTTGATTGGCTTCAGCCACGAACGCGGGGCAGGTCAGGACTGGTTTGCCTCATGCGGCATGGTCGCTCTGTGTCGTTCTGCGGCGACGACTCAACCATGCTCGACCATACAGCCTGATGAGAGTAAGATCGAGAACATGACAAGCATCGGTACTACCATCACTGAGACTGTTGGCGGGCCTCGGGACATAGTTGGTGGCTTCAAGGAGTAAGCTCGAGTAAGCCAGGTGTGCCAGGCCGTGTCCACAAGTCTGGGCCATTTCGTTCAGAGGATGGCCTCAGTCAGATGCCAAGCTGATGAGCCCCAGTATTGCCAGCGTAGCACACTGCAAACTGCAGTAACATCAATAGCTTGGCAGATGTTGCAGCTTGACTGCAGGTGCAACTGTCTCGTCCAGTCCCCGCTTATCTTTCGGCGATGACCACCAGTAAGCAGACCGTTCCAATTTCTCGGACGGAAAGGCGTCGGTACTTATCTGGGCCTCGTTGATCAATCAGAGTGCGAGAAGTTGTTGCCTTCTTTAACCCCTTCAGTCCAGCCTCGGCAAGCAGCATCTTACCTTATCGAGCATGGCTGTCTTCCTGTCCGCCAATCACGATACCCTCGAACACGTGGGACGCATCTTACGCCTATCTCCAGCGCGTTATCCATCAACGCGGTGGAACGCAATGGATCAAAGATCGGTGCTAGTCGGGCTTGATTACAGCGTTGCTGACAGGTAAGAGCTCATATAAGATACGTGTAAAGCTGTAGTCCTCCCCGTCTGCCACTGGCGAACTGCATCGACGTAAAATCAATCCTACCCGAACCTATCGCAGCAATAGTAAACCTTCGAAACAAAAACACCACCACCGCCCAACCGCAAATATGTCCTCCCCAGCAATGACACACTACGCCGCCGCGGCCTCAACCTTCGAGCCGCCTCTAATCGCGCACAACAACCACTTCCTAGGCGACATCTCGTCCTCAGACAAAGTCGACGCCGAGAAGCCCATCAGCTGCGGCATCTACCGCTTCGAGCCCGGCCACGAGCTCGTCTACACCTACACCTACCACGAGATGAAGATCATCCTCGAAGGCGAGGGGACTCTGAAGGACGGCACGGGGAAGGAGGTTCATGTGAGTAGTGATTTTTCGTTCCCCCCACAAATGCGCCCTTCTTACGGTGTGGTCCTGTCCCCAAGAAGCTGTAAAGGAGGGCGAGTGAGTGAGAATCTCTGTGACTGACGTTCGTGCGCGCGCTTCTCCGACGTGGACAGGCAAAGGCAGGCGATGTTTTCTATTTTCCCAAGGGAGCGGTTATTACCTTCAAGACCGACTCTCACTGCAAGGCGTTCTTCTGCGGACAGCGGAAAGAGGGCGGAGCTTAAAAAGGGGATAGCTCCTGGGAGATGCGGGAAAAAGGTCATGTATGACTCGAGGATGAACAGCACCTCGAGGCGCGGGCAGAATGAAGAAAAACTTCTGGCAACGTGTGTTTCCGGTATCCGAATCTGGCATCTGGCAATTTCCTCTGGCCTTGAACCTCGAGTTGACCTGCTGGTGCCATCTGCACTCATTTCGACCACTCTTCGATGTGTTTCAGCTAACGGCAGGGCCGAATCTGGCTTTGGGTGAACACGAGTTTGCGACGAACCTGCCTCGACAAAGACATTTGTGCATAGTAGGTAATATGCTCCCTTCGCCCTTTGATGAATTTCGAAACGCATCTGCAGAGCGCAGGAGCCGAGCCAAGCCGAACAACCGTCATATCCACGACTTCATCGCTCAGGTCTCGGTCTCCTCAATCTTCACCCCCTGGTTCGCTGACATTTCTTCGCCGTCCCTCTCTCGTCTTCCTTCAACTTGAGCCCCATCTTCAAGCTCGCAAGCTGCATCTGGGTATGCGCAAGCCGAAGGTCCTTCAACGCTCATACATATCCGCCCGCTCCCTCGAGCCCTTTGGCGTTTCCTTCACCTTGCCGCTAATCAGCTTTTCCTGCGCGAGCACATCGGGCGTGATTTTGGCGTACTTTCGCTCGATGTTGGCAACCAAGCTAGCCGTGGCGTCGTTGATGCTCTTGGTTCCAGTGACGGGATCGGACGCGTCGAAGCCGATGTTGCTAGTTTGCACGTCGAGGCCGGCGTACTGGCGTTCGTAGGCAGAGACGGTGTCGATGTTGACGTCGTTGGAGGCTTGATGATTGACACCATTGGAGATCCGAGGCTTGCTCGCCCGTGAATAGGGTTGATATCGTGTCCAATGGTTGCTACGCGAGAAGCCAGCATCGGGAGGATGGCCAACGGGTCCGGGAGCTCCGACGGCTTCTACACCATTCAGCAGGAACGCGTTGTGGAAATAGTGGGGGCGGATGTTTTGGCCAGCCTCGGTGCGCCAGTTGGGCCGCATGATTGTGGCAGGCTTTGTTGGTATTGTACGTCGGGCGAAGGGATTGCCGTCGCTAGAAACAGAAGCCTCGAGGACCAGCGCGGAAAGGGACGCGGCTTCTACAAGAGCATTAATATCGCCCATGGGGATGTCATTCTCGAGAGACTCAAGAGGAGTGTTAAAATCCGGCCCAAAGCCTGCAAAAAGGTCTTCTTCTGGGTAGACGGTTTCTCTGCTCGTTGGCTTTGATGGCGCACTCGCATGTTGTCGAAAATGTTGGTGATCAAATCGGTCCGTATCGACATCGTCGTTCATCTTGAACTCTGACATGGTCACTTATTGGCAACGGCTGTGGTGGTTCTGCGAGGAAGTAGCTGACAACAAATTAGGTCTGTGTCGGTGGAGGACCAAATGGTAGAGGTACTGTACAACAGTTTTCGTCTACAGTGACGCCTTCTGCCTTCTTGGCATATCAGTAGTGACATGGCGGGGCGGATTAGGCAACTCATGTCGCTGGAAATAACGCTGAAAGGATAATGACGAGCATCTGCCTTGTCCGACCTACCTGTGTCCGACCTACCTGTGCTGGCGCTTTGAGCATAGGCCGAGTAGTTCCGACCGGCGAGCGTCCACCGCCAGCTAGTCAAGGCACGAGATCAACCAGTGAGCAGTACACTATAGCTCATCTTCATCGACGCCTCAACAACCATGTCGCAGAATGCCATACCACCTAGCCCTGGTATCAGGAACCCTTGCCGTTATCGACACCAAAAGCGAAGCGTACGCCCAGCACGAAGCGGTTTGATAGACTCTTAACAGCCAAAGAGGTCAGGCTTTATCAAAGGCACCCAGGCGTGCTCTGAGCAACGGCGTGGGAGAATTGCGTATCCCGGTTTCGACGACGGAGTTGCTGTGTACTGGATACGGAGAAGTTCGTGGCCAATTGGAGCACATGTATCTCCAGCGCAAACATCCGTTCGGATGGCGTCTAGACCTGTCATCTGACGCTTTCGATCACCAGCGATGACGACTTTCATGACGAGTTTGCCCAGGATCAGACTGAAGTGGCTTTTTGACAACGTCCTTGTGATACATCCCAGGCTGATATTTGGACGAGACTGAGGATGATGATGGAAGCTGTTATAACAACGATACTTTCATTTGTGCGGAATCTAGATTTCCGACGATGCCTTGGGAGGCTAGCTCCTACGGAAACGAGAGGCAGGGACAACGACTGAATTTGTACGGTCTCTGGCAAACTGCACCTGCTGACAAGTGACCCTCGTAAACTTTTCTGCAGTTGGCCATGCAGTGGTGGATAGGCTCTGTGATAGGCTTAGCTTTGTAGATTACCGACAGATTCGCTGCTTCGCCCCGGAATCTGGAAATCCTGCAAGGTCGAGCAGGTTCTGTTCATTGTGACGGTGGGCATCATTGCCAGCTCACCCACGATTAACCCCTTGTATCTGGCAGGCAGCGCACGTGCATTATGGCAATTGAACGGTGATGTGAGCCGAGGAATCAGCGGTGTACATGGATTTGACTGGCGCGTTGCAGCCAAGGAGCTTGAGGTAGCCCGGGGGTAGCTTTATGGGAACCGAGCGCTCGCGGTGAGCTGAAGAGCCACTCGGGTGCCTGCTTATGTGGCGCAAAACGCCGCTGTTGCACATCTCGCAGCCTCACTGTAGAGAAGCGAAAGTAGTCGAGTGATATGTGATCAAACAGTCCAAAACAAGTCACATTTACACGAGTCGAGGCGGGGCGCGTCAAGTTTGTCAAGTTCGTCAAAATCGTCAAGTTTTTGTTGAATCTTGGCAGGTGCGCGCCTCGACCGAACTCAACCTCCCTTCATGACGCGCCACGCGGCTACTAGTTACATGTAGCTTCCTTGCTTTTAATTGCTATGGCACCTAGCCTCAAAATGTCATCTGGCCTCCATCACCGACATCTTTCCGAAAACACCATTCTTTCATCCTTTGTCTTCCTTCATATCCCTCCCCCTCACCTCCTCCGCCTCAAAAGCTCCCCACATTCTTTAACGCCATGAACGCAACAACTGTCCCCGTGGCTGCGGCGATACATCCATACTATCCTCTCGGCGTGCACATCCCCGGCTATGTGGACAATGACGCCTTCATCAAGGACTACGTTTTCCCCTTCCTAAGCAGCTGGCTGGTCATTATGGGTGCAGCCTGGCAAGTCTCGCGATGGGCGACCCCCAAGCTCAAGACCAGCGATCGATTGACGCTGTGCTGGTTCTTTCTGTGTATGTTTACCACTGTGTAACATTGTGATTCGGACCAGCTAATGCTTTGACAGGTGGCTTGATTCACTGTTTCTTCGAAGGCTATTTTGCCCTGAATCACGCACGCATGGGCAATGCCAAGGATCTGTTCGGGCAGCTTTGGAAGGAGTATGCATTGTCGGATTCGCGCTATCTGACGTCGGACCCCTTTACCTTGTGGATGGAAACCATCACCGCCTTCTTCTGGGGTCCTCTGTCACTTGTCCTGGTGTACATGATCAGTGCCGACCATCCCCTTCGCCATCCCATCCAGGCAATGGTGTCCATGGGCCAGATTTATGGTCTGTTGCTCTACTACGCAACGGCTCTTTTCGAGCACTACTACAACGGTCTCACCTTCTGTCGTCCTGAAGGCTATTATTTCTGGTTCTACTATGTGGCTGTGAACGCTGTCTGGTTGGCCATACCCGGCCGTGAGTTCTCCTCATGTTTTCTGAAAAGCTAGTACTAATCCTGGGCAGCTCTGCTAGTACACAGCGTCCATACGATTGGGAAGGCGTTTCAGCAACTCAAGGATACAGCCTCGGCTGCCAAGCCTCAAGCGAATGGCCACATCAAGCATGATTGATCTTGTCCTGATGGATAATGTCACTGTGCGATACATGCACCTGTCTCCCGAGCTTCCATGACAAACCACCTCGCCATAGCCGTACGCGAAGTGAAGGCACGAGAGGCTACCGAGCACACAACGACATGCAGGAGCCACAAGCCCGCTGGCGAACCTTATTAGCGACTATGAAGCAGTTGGCAACCTGCACAACTGCCGGCCACAGGAGCTTATAGTACTCTTGCGAAATCAAAAACGCTCGGCTAGCTATGTGGCTCCTACGTGTCCGACCGGTATATCTACCAACAACGAAAAAGCCGGTATTGTCGTGGCACAAGTCCTCGTTTGCCAGGACACTCAGAAAACTTTGTGGCCACACTATCAGTCTTTCCATACCATGCGTCTGAGCTGGAATGGATCAATCTTTTCCTGAGATGACAAAATAAAACCGAGCAATGCAAGAGAAGGATACGCTGTAGGGGCTGATATACCTGGATTCGTACCTCAGTATTTCAGGCTGTATGTCGAGCCTAGATCACAAGTACACGAAGGGTCTCGACGAAATGGATACTTGGCGGACGCATCGCCAGGGTTTGCCGCCGCGGTCACGGAGTCAGCACGCATAGGGGGGCTCGATGGACGATATGCCACAGGTACCATCGAATATTTGATTGCGAGGCGTCCAACCACCGCAAGCATTTGGCTGAGTGCTCGCAAATGCCTTCACAAGAAGCAGGCCAGAACACGATACAGGGGTCGGATACTGTTCGGGCGGTAGACGAGGTACTGCCGACTGAAATACAAGGTCGTCGCGACCTATATACAACAACCAGTCTGCACTACCTTTTTGAAGATGAGCCGCAGGCAGTGAAAGTTGCGCTACACACCTGTCTGCCCTACCGTAGAAGCGATTTCCCAATGTCGTCACGACTGCACCTGCGATTGTCGTTCCATGACCACACGCTGCAGTCATGATGCAAGCCACCATCACAGTATAGCAAGGCAGGTACCATTTCCATTCAACTCTTGCATGACCCCAAACGCGTCGTTACTACCGCTGCAGACCTCACACGTTCTAGCCCACAAAGCAACCACCCTGGCATCTCCGAACCGCGTCCCTCCCCTCAACCGCCTGCGCTCTCTCGTGTCCACTCTCTCCAGCACCAACTTGACCACCAGCAGCCGACCCATCTCGAACACCGCCATGTCCCACCCAACCCCCACGACCACCGCGCCGTGGAAATCGGCGTTTGCCTCGCACCTCTCGGCCCAAGGCGCCGCCCCGGAATTCGTCCTCGCGACCACCACGGCCCAAGGCCGGCCCTCGGCGCGCTTCTGCATCCACCGCGGCTTCTGGGCCGCCTTGCCGGAGAACCCGCACAATCAATTGCCCAAGAACCCAAATGTCTACGACTCGGACTGCCCCATGTTCACGACGGACGCGCGCATGAGTAAAGTCTACGACGTGTTTGCGACGGGCCGCGGGAAGGGCACGCTGGAGCAGAGCCGCAGTGGGAGTGGTGGGGGCGGCGAGGTTGAGGCGGTGTATTGGATGAAGGAGCAGAAGGTGCAGTGGCGGGTGAGGGGGAGGTGTTGGATCGTGGGTGCGGATGATGTGGAGGGCGAGGGCGAGGGGAACAGCGGCACCGTGACGGTCAAGGCTGAGGTAGGGAGATATATGCGCGAAGCAGAGGGCGCCGAGGCGGAGGAGCAGCAGAAGGAGTGGAGTTGGCGCCGCGAGGTGGAGAATGTTTTTGAGAATCTGAGTCCCGTCATGAGAGGCTCTTTCAAGAATCCGCCGCCCGGCAAGCCCATTAGTGAGGGGAAGGAGGGCGATGGTGAGGCATTGGGGCAGAAGGGAGGGCATCTCTCGGAGGAACAACTGGCGAGGAAGAACTTTCGCGTGGCTATCATCTGTCCCCAGGAGGTCGAGCAGGTGGATCTCAACGACCCGGAAAATAGCAAGAGGTGGAAGTGGTCGCTTGCGGAGGAGAGTGGTGGACCCGGAGGTGTGGGCGAGGGCGTCAGTAAGCCGGTGGGCGAGTGGGATATGGTTGAGACGTGGCCTTGAAGGGTGTCTCATTTGGTGATACCGTGGTTGCATGGGATTCGGAGAGCCTCAGCACTGCAGCAGCAGCAGCAGCAGCAGCACATTGCATAGACAACGAACGAGTGACAGAAGAGATAAACGTGAGTCTCTCCTCCGAGACCGTTCCAACTCTACAGCTCGCTGACCATCATGGCCATCACACAGTCCCTCCCCCTCCGATACCAAACCCCTTTCCACCTCCCTGCGACAGCATCTTCTAGCCTTAGCCTCTTCTCCCCGCCTCCATGCACCCACCCCCTCAAGCTCACGGCTCACGCTCACGCTCACGCTCAAAGCAAAGCCACAGCCCCCACGACCCCGGCGCCGATGACGCCCCAGCCCGCCACCGCCGCCGCCACTGCAGCAGTCTGCACGGCCGCGCCGTTCCCGCTGCTCGTCGCGCTCGCCGCACTCCCGCTGCCACTCGCACCAGCACTGCCACTGCCACTCGCCTGCGGCTGGCCCTCGGCGTTCGAGTCGTTGGCGTTGATGTTGTCGTTGGCGGGCAGCGCGCTGGCCGTGACGCCGGTGTTGTTCTTGCACGAGGAGGGGAGGGGTTGTGGGGCGGAGGTGAATGTTATGTCTGCGCACTGTTGAGTAGAGACGGAATGGTCAGTGGTGGTTTGAGCAGGGTTGCTTGATTGATTGAGGAAAAGCTAGAGCCAGAGGAAGAGAAAGTGAGGGAGGGAGGGTGAAGGGAGGGGCAAAGGACGGATGAATGTATGTTGGGGAAACGGTGAGGAAAGGGAGAGGGACAGCGAAAGAAAGAAATGAGGGTGATGTAAACGTACAACATACAACCCCCCACCGCCCTCGGCGTCCGTGACAACCTGCAGCGTGGCATTCGCGCCGTCCCTCAGGCCCGCGCTCTCCGGCACGCGCACCTCCGGCAGACAGAAGGCGCCCAACCCGTCCTGCTGGAACGTGCGCTCGAGCGTGACGTTAAAGTCGGCTTCGCTGCTGGGGTCGTCCGACAGGGACAGCAACACCTGGATCACGGTCTCGTCGTGGCCCATTTCCAGGGCGATGGGGAAGGAGGGCAGGGAGACGGTGGTGCGGTTCGAGCTGAGGCCCAGGCCGGAGCAGGGGGATTTGACTTCGATTTCGTCGTCGTCGCCGTTGCGGGAGGTGGGGTAGTGCATTACGAAGTGGGCGGTGGTGAGGAGGGGGAGGAGGAGGGTCGTGAGGAGGGTGTTGGGGAGATGCATGGTGGTGGTGGTGGTGTGAAGGGTTGTTGTGGGGTGGGAGGGCTCTCAGGTGTTCGCGGGCTTGCTGTGCTGTTCAGAGGGATACGACAGGTGCTTTACCAGTTGCTTCAATGATAAGGGTTGGTGCAGAGAAGAAATCCTTCGAGGGTGGCAGAGGGGTGGAAAAGAAGCACGTACAAGCACTCACCGTGTGGATGCTTCGCAAAGCTTGGGCACGCTTGTTCGGCCCGCTATCAGGGGCACAGGCACCATTCTAACCCATTTTGAATTGTCAATGCCGAAGTGAGACGACTACTACGAGAAAATGTGCTCAGGTTAACGTGCTTAGGCGGATCTGGATGCTCCAGGGTGACAGACTTTTGCGTGGGGGGCGACTGTGGGCGCACGTAGAACCTGCTCAACCAGGACTGATGCTGTGGAGACAGGGGTCGATGTTTGGCAGAAGGCGCCAGCACAGAGAGCAATGAACATGTGCCGGATGATGGTCAGATTGAGACTGAGGCAGCATTTGGATCAACAGGAGCCAGAGCGATGTAGTGACGCTGTATTCTCTAACCCAGAAGATAGCGCCAGACACCATTGCTGTGTAAAACGGACTCAGTGGTCATCAACCGCAGCATACCGACCAACGGCAACCTCGCCCACAAATACGCCAGCAAGCACCGAGAGGAAATAGCCCACATTCATGGTCATCACAGCCAACATCCTAGACACAGATTAGTCACTTGGACGTTGCGCAGACGGTAGGAGACCACTCACAGCAAATACGACACGGCAGCAATGACCATGACAAGCGCAGCTCTAGGAACATCTGTGCTCAGTCGGAAAGGCAGTGCTCTCCGGCCATCAGCCTGCACATACTTCAGTCGCTCCTCAGCACCGTTGGCGCCGATGAAGCTCCCAAACTTGGCGTAGGGGTCGTTCTCTACCCGTTCAGAGGCCGATTCCTGACCCTTGACGAGCACGAGTTTCCGGTTGCGTGCCTGTGCTGCCCACCGCTGCTCGAGTACTGACTTGGCGGCGAAGAGAGAGCGGAGGGTGATGGCGAGCAGAATCAGGAAAATGCAGGTGCCCGCGTAGGCGCCTGTTGATGAGGGTGTCCAGGATTCCGAGTAAAGGGGGGTGTGAGAAGAGGTGGTGAAGAACATGGCCATGCCTCCCATTGAATCGGAGCCATGTTCAGAGGAGTCATGCCGGCGGTCCATGGTTATTGGTGTATATTGTAGGTGACTGATTTGTGTTGATATTTGGACGTGTGGTAGGACAAAGGTTGGGGGTTATTTGTACACTCTTGGGGGGTCGAGGAGCAGTGTCAGGCTTATGTATACAGCGTCTTGACTCTCGTGCAGACTTGAACCGTGGTGTTTGAGACGTCGTAGTCCTCAGAGCACCGGCTACCGAGCGATCATGGGGGGGTGAAGTGAGAGAAAGCGAGCGTGGTGGCTTCGGGACGAGCTTAACCGGATCCAGCCAAGCCTGTTGATGTTTGAGCACGTTCTTGGCATTTTGCCTCCAGATTCCACCGACTCCCTCCTTGTGTGCCGCTGAGCACCCCACGTTTCGAGCACAATTTGAGCATGATCCTGACACCTGTGCTGACCCGCGCCTCAAGGATCATCCGCTTTGTGAGCACATTGTTGAGATTTGGCCCGTCTAGGCCGCCCTATAGCAGCCTACCTGCACATGTGCTCCGTACGTCGACGCCCATGTCTTTAACTTGACCACTTCATCTCATTTTCCTTGTGTTGGTTTGGTCGTGGTAGGTATAGCAATCATGGCGCTCAACGCCCGACACGAAGGCCATTCCATGTCCGGCATGAGTGGCATGAGCGGCATGGGTGGCATGAACATGCCCTCATACACCGACATCCAACACTACTTCTGGATCTTCACTGGCTCGATCATCGCCTTCGCCATGCTCATCAACATCCTGAATTTCCTTCTCTTCCGACAACGACTGTCTTCGCTCAGCGCACGTCCCATCTCCATCCTAGCCACTTCATACGCCGTCGTGACAGCCATCACTCGGGAACTGTCTCAAGTCTCTCTTCCCGTTTACCACTTCAAGCAATTCAAGCTTCGCACCCCGCCGCTGGGACCAACATTCCTAGTTCTCGCTTGGCTTGCTGCCATCCTGAGCTTTTCCTTCTATGGCTACGATACCTTCGATCAACGGCAATGGGAAGACATTGCCTACCGTGTAGGCAGTTTGGCCGTCGCCGAACTACCTCTCATCTTTCTCCTGGCCGGTAAGCAGAACCTCATTGGCTATGCCATCGGCTCCTCCTACGAACGTCTCAACTGGTTGCATCGCTGGGTATCCCGAGTCTTCTGGGTCACTGTCACCATCCACATGTCCTTTTGGTTCCGCTCATGGGCCCGGTACAACTATATTGTTCGCAAATTACAGATTGATCGTCTGACCCAGACCGGTTTCGCATGCTGGGTCATCCTCACCGCGATTCTCCTCACGTCATTTCTCCCTGTTCGGAAACTATCCCACGAGGTGTTCTACGCTCTCCATGTTGTCTTGTTCGCTGGCCTCATGGGCGCTATCTACTTGCATCTCGAGAATAGTCGGGTATACTTCTGGGTATCTGTGGCCATCTTCTTCATCGATCGCGTTCTGCGCCTCTGCGTAACCGCTTGGGCCAACATCCCCTTACTCCATGGCAGATCTCAAGTCTGGGCCAACAATGCCACACTTACTCCTCTGCCAGGCAACGTCACGCGCCTCACCATTGAGAACCCTGTGATTTCATGGTCTCCTGGTCAGCACATGTTCGTCTCTTGCCACTCGCTCGTTCCCCTGCAGGCCCATCCCTTCACCGCCGCCTCTCTTCCCAGCGATGGTAAGCTCGAGTTCCTTGTCCAGGCGCAGAAGGGCGGCACACGCCGTTTGCACCGCTGGGCTGCTAAGACGCACCTGCTGCCCAACGCACGGCCCGTCGCCGATGTCCCACAACAGACCAAATTCATTGGCCTCGAGGGTCCTTACGGCGCCCATCGCCCGTTGCACCAATTCAGCAGCGTTTTGCTCTTCGCGGGCTCTACGGGCGCAACCTTCACGATGCCCTTGATGCGAGATATTGTGCGACGCTGGGTGCACAACGAAGCAACCGTGACAAGACACATCAAATTCGTGTGGGTTATCAAGGCGCAAAACCGACTCTGCTGGTTCCAGGACGTGCTGGAACGGGCACTGCAGGACGTGGTTGAGCTGCGCGCCAACGACGGGCGCGAAGTCGAATTGGAGGTCAGCGTCTACGTCACCTGCGACGAGGAATTGGAGGCTATGAGATCCAGTGAGAGCGGCATCAACGGCAACACTGCCCGCGTATGCGCGCCGAGGGAGCACGGCGAAGCCGAGATCGCTCCCTTCGCCACAGCCCCTGTCACAGAGGACACTGGCTTGCTGGGCCAAAAGGCGAACAAGCCAAGCCCAGCAGTGCAAGAAGTCACTGATGACGAGAAGAAAGGCTGCGGCCCCGATGGCGGATGCTGCTGCAAACAAGCCGTCAGCGAAGACGGCATTGAGTCCGCAGCATGCACCTGCTGCAACCCTGTCGATTCCTCGTCCTCGTCCTCGTCCTCCTCGCCGCCCTCCTACTCCGAAAAAGCCCAACAGCCTCCACACCCACACTCACACTCACCACCGATGTCCAACGCGTCGCTCATCAAACTCCACACCGGCCGCCCGCGCATCCGCCCCCTCATGCGCGCCCTACTCGAGGACGCAGAGGGTGAGAGCGCCGTACTGGCGTGCGGGCCGCAGGGCTTGCAGGACGATGTGCGGCGCAGCGCGGTGGCGCTGAGTGATGAGAGGGCTATCCACAAGGGGACCGGGGCGCAGGGACTGTACTTGCATTTGGAGGGGTTTGGGTATTGATAATGTGAGGGGAGGGGAGTGGAGTGGAGAATGAGGTATATATATTCAAGATGATGGCGGCATTGGTTTGGATATGGGCATAGCGATGGCGTGTTTTGGGGATTAAGGGTATATTCAGGGCCACGAAAGATATTGAATGGGCTGCCTGTATGGCTCCATGGATAGCTGGATCGCTATACTTCATGCATGGATGACGATGCTTGTATAGATGCAGCTGCACGGGCCAGCGCGAACGCAAACATGTGAAAGAGATGAGATAGAGACCAACAGGGACAGCGCACTGCGAATCTGACGAGGCTTCCAGGCTGCTTTCCATACAGGCTGTTTCTATTTCATTCACGTTTCTATCCTGTCTCGGCCTTTTTCTAGGGTGTGGTCTTCTCCGTCGCCTCTGGCTCGCTCCATGCTTACTCTATTGTGCCGATGGTCTGCGCTGATCCTGACGCTGATCCTCGTTTATGACTCCGTCCACCTTAATTCTAAATACCCCCGTATCAACGTGACTCAGCTGCAAGGAACCATCTCAACGCTCAGAGGTCCTGCTCCCCCTCATAGCTCCTCCAGCGCTAAGCATTCCCGCCCTCCCCTTCTCCTCCGCCCTCGCCCCCGCCGCTCCCATCCCTCCTGAAACTCCCGGCCCTCCCAGGCCACCTCCCTTCCAAAACCCCCACCGTATCCAACACCATCTCTTCAAACCCCTTCCAACGATACCCACTCCCCAACACCCCCCTCGCCTTGGCACTATCCGCACTCTGCCCTCCCTTTGTCTCCGGCACCCACCCCCACCCCTCCACATACCCCCTCCCCGGCTCCCCCACCAAAACCCCCCTCTCAGGAAACCTCACCCTCAACAGATCCGCGATTGCCTGCGGCGGCGCCGTCCCACTCGCACACAGATACCTCTGGCCCCCACTCTCGTCCGGGTGCGTCGCGCACCACGCATGCAGGGCGCTGACGTCGCGGACATCCACCCACGCGGCGCCGCCGATCTGCGCCGGCATGGCCGTGGCTTCGCCGCTGTAGAGCGCCCAGATGGGTTGGAGCGTCAGGTTCAGCCCCCGTGGGGAAGCGGGGAGGAGCACGGGCGGGCCCATGACCACGCCGGGGAGGATGGCGCTGCAAGCGAAATGGGGGGATGCAGTGGCGGAGGAGGAAGAGGAGAAGGACCAGAGGGCGCGCTCGGCTTGCGTCTTGGAGGCGCCGTAGGCGATGGGCGGCGAGAAGGTGGTGGGGTCGGAGGCCACGAGGGTGGAGTTGACGTTCCAGTCGGATTCGCTGTAGGCGTAGGGGGTGCCGAAGGGGTGGGTCCAGCGGTCGACGGCGGCGGCGATGGAGGACGTGAGGACGAAGGAGCGGAGTTGGGGGCCGGCGTGCTGGAGGGCGGAGTGGAGGATGAAGAGGACGCCTTGGATGGCGGGCCCAGTGAAGGCTTCGAGGGTCGTGAGGCTGAAGTCCACGGGGGAGGCGGTGTGGATTATGGCGTGGACGCCGTGGACGGCTGTGTCGAAGGCGGACGGGGCGGTGATGTCGGGCACGAGCGTGTGTTGGTACGTCGAGGTGTATGGGGCGAAGGGCCCGGCTAGCAGACGGTCTTTTGCTGAGGCGGAACGTGAGGTGCCGCGCACGCTGTAGCCCTGGGAGAGCAGGAGGAGGCCGATGTTGCTGCCGATATAGCCGTTGATGCCGGTGATCAGGATGACTGTGTCCGGTGAGGGGATCAAGGGTGCCATAACTAGCAGCAGTTGTTGGAGTTTGTTGTTGGGATTGTGCTCGGTCCTATCCTTTGCGCTAGCCAATCAACATAAGTGGCAGTGTTGCTGGCCACGAATAATCTCGTGTTATGGCACGTTGATCATACGAGCAGGAAGAGTAAAAGAGGCGACTGACCTGCTCACTTAGCGTTCTGTTTAGTGAACTTACATTCAATTCCGTGGGATATAAATGCTGCTACTACGGCGTCGCGGAGACAATTTGACGCCGTTAGTTTGGCTCCAGACCAGCGTTCGAATACCCTCAAGAACATTCTACTTTCGCAGGTGTCACCTTGTCCGGTCTTCCTGCAGCAATTTGCGAGACAGAACAGTCCCATGGCCGGCTACAGGTGCATGCATCAATCAGTCCGCGTTTGTGGAACGGGAGAGGTGACAGTATGGCTGAGGTTCTGCTGGGTGGGTGAACTATTGCTCAGACCTCGCACAATAAAGGAACGGGAACCTTTGATATGTCATCGTGCTCATCGGTGGATGGAGAGTGTAGCTGGGGCAGCAATGTAAGCCAGGCGTTCTCAATCATGCGTCGTTGTACAGTCTATAGTATCTATCGTTCACAGAGTGCCCAGCGCCCAGCGCCCAGCTACTATGCAGGCTCTAGCTATTCATATATTGGACATGATATATGTTCCCCCCTAAAACCCAGCCTTCTTCAGCTCCTCCTCCGTCCACTCCCAACATCGTCTTCCGGCTTCGCGATCCTTGGCCCACTTGGTGTTCTTCTGGAGCCTTCCCACAGGAGTATAGTACCCACCACTGGTCAGCTCCTCATTGGTTGTCGCCGCCCAAAGCTGGTTGTAGGCGCCGTGCGGCACGTCTTGCGTGATGAACGGGCTCATGTACTTCATGAACAGACCGACGAAACTGTGGCTCTGCTGACCGGGCGTATGCAGATCCGTCATGATGATGCCGGGATGTAGACTGGCGGTAGTGAAATGTGGGTACCGACGTGCGAGTTCGGCCGCGAACATGATGTTGGCAGCCTTGGAGGCGCCGTAGCGGGACCAGGGCGATGTCTGGATTAGGCGCTCGGTGTTGAAGATGATGTCGAGAGATGAAGGTCCCAGGTTGTGTGCTTCGCTGGTAAGAGAGACCACACGCACGTCGTTGCCTGCCGCGGCGGTGACGGTAAGGAGGGGGAGTAGCTGCTGCGTAAGGTAGAAGTGACCAATATGGTTGACGCCCATCTGATCGTCAAAGCCTTCGTGGGTACGGCCCGGAGGCGTGGCCATGATACCAGCATTGAGCATCAAGATATCGAGGCGAGAGGACGTGGATTTGACTATCTCGGCGGCTTCTCTGACTGATTGTAGGGATGATAGATCGAGAGGTAGATGCTCGATGACAGTGTCGACGGTGAGCTGATTGTTGATGGAGTTGATGGCGGCAGTAGCCTTGTCGGCAGATCGGGCAGCCATGTAGATTTTGGCGGGACCATGGCGGGCGAGTTGTAGAATGGCCTCTTTGCCCAGCCCATTGTTGCCACCAGTGACAAGAATGACTTTGGACTTGAGGTCAGGGATGGAGGTGCGGGGATTAAAGGGATGGCTGGTAGTAAAGAAGCCCATATTGAGGAGAGATGGGAGGATGAAGATTTGGATGAACGTCAGGGGTTGGAAGATGTATGCTGTGACCAGGTATGAGAGTTCAAAGATGGCCTGGATATTGGAGAGGATGCTGTTGAAGATGCTGTTGCTGTCCTGTGGTTTCAAGGGACGAGCTGTTGAGATTGATATAGCTCCCTCTCTCGCTTTCGAGACGCGACGACGGAGTGATTGTTCGCCGGCGGACATGCTGGCGTGTGAACGATATTCAGCCTCATGATGAGCTCGTACACAATTTCCACCACGAGGGAGGTGGCCATGTGGGTACGCCCGTAAATTGCAAAAGCCTTTCGGGCTGCAGTTGGCCGTCCGCCAATCAGTCAAGTTTCTAGGCAGCCGATGACGCTGGAAGAACCTCAGTCGTGTTCACATTAGTGTACTCGTCAGTCCTGTTGATGGTGACGTCGAAGCGGTGATGCGCACGTTAAGAGGCCGATATACGCGGCGAACCTACTGCCTCGTATAGATCTCGACAATGCGGAGAGATTCGGTAGATCCACGCCCAGGAGATAGACGGAGACAGCGTACTTCATGCCTGTAAAAGTCGGGATTCATCGCAAACACGAGCTATTTACACAATTGGTCTCGAAGATCCATCCACACTTGCCTTATCGAGTGACTAGATTTACATTGCCACAAGCTTTTGGTATCATCGACGCCGCGCTATGCCAAAGAACCCGCAAAAGTCTATAGTCGAGGCTGCTCGACACGCTTGAATGCCGGAGCTGGCATCTCAGGCTCTGCTCCGGAGGGACCTTCTTGCTCTGTCGGAGGTGGTGGTCTGTTCGAGTTAATAAGAGAGTTGCACAACTGGCAGATTGTAACTTACGGAGCACTCTTGCCTTCCTTGTTGTCAAAGTACTTGTGGAACTCGCCCTTGTCCTCGAAGGGCCTTGGGCCGAGTATTCTCACCAGGTCGTCTCGCACCAACATCTCCTTCTTCAAAAGCTCTTCGGCAATCGCCTGTACTTGATCCTTCTTCTCAAGTAGAAGGTCCTTGCATTGCTTGTATGCCTCGTCCACTATCCTCCGTACTTCTTGGTCAATGTTTCGTGCTGTTTCCTCCGAGAAAGGTTTGTGTAGTTTTTCCTGGTCGTCTTTGTAGTTGAGGTAACCGATCTTCTGAGACATGCCCCACTCAGTCACCATAGCAGTGGCCATTCGGGTCACCTTGTTGAAGTCATCCGAGGCGCCGCTGGTCACGGTATCGAACCAGATCTCTTCACTGACACGTCCACCAAGCGTCATAGCCATCCGGTCCATCAGTTGCTTGACATTCATGAGGTAGACATCATTGCCACCAGCAGGTAGGTACTGGGCATATCCAAGTGCGCCTTGGCCGCGGGGAATAATCGAAACCTTCAACAGGGGATCGGCATGCTGGAAAAACCATCCGCAGATAGCGTGGCCAGCCTCATGGTAGGCAACGGTTTTCTTCTCTTCCGGTGACAGGACCAGAGACTTCTTCTCCAGACCACCTATAACGCGCTCAATCGCTTGCTCGAAATGTGTCATCTCCACTGACTTTGAGTCAGCGCGGGCGGCAATGAGAGCAGCTTCATTGGCACAATTGGCAATATCGGCTCCAGAGAAACCCGGCGTAAGTGCCGACAAACGACCAGTGAGATACTCCAGATCAACGTCAGTCTTGATCTTGCGCAGATGCACCATAAATATCTGCTTGCGACCATCCATTGTTGGGCGATCAATGGCGATATGACGGTCAAACCGTCCAGGACGCATCAAAGCCTTGTCAAGCACATCCGGTCTGTTCGTACCGGCCAATACAACCACCTGTTCAGAGGTGTTGAAACCGTCCATTTCAGTTAAGATCTGGTTAAGAGTCGATTCTCGCTCGTCGTTGCCACCACCAAAATTCGACTTCGCCCGAGACTTGCCAATGGCGTCAATTTCGTCGATGAAGATGATGCAAGGTGTACTCTTGCGAGCATTCGCAAATAAGTCTCTTACTCTGGAAGGACCGACACCAACGAACATCTCAACAAATTCGGAGCCGGACACCGAAAAGAAGGGCACCCCAGATTCGCCAGCAGTCGCTTTGGCCAGCAGAGTCTTACCAGTACCGGGGGGACCAGACAGAATTGCACCGCGAGGAATTTTTGCACCCAGAGACTGGTACTTCGAAGGATCTTTCAGGAAAGAGACAAACTCCATGATCTCGACCTTGGCCTCGTCCATTCCGGCGACGTCGGAGAATTTGGTCTTGATATCGGTTTCATGGTTGAAGCGTTTCGCTCGAGACTTGCCAATGCCGAAAATACCACTCTGACCGCCAGCGCCACCCGCAGCCCGTCGCGACATCCAGAAGAGGGCGCCAATGAAAAGCAGGGTAGGTCCAAAGGAAAACAGTGCAGCGCCAATGGGTACTTCATCAGCATAAGCGACAGGGATCCGGTCGCCAGAGGGTATGCCCAGCTCTTCTTGTGCCTCATCAAGTTTTCGCTCGAAAGCTTCGACGGAACCTATGGAGAAGTAGTAATAGAAGCCGGGCCGAGTGGCTGGCGACTCCGGGTACATGTTGTTCACCGCCTCACGGTGAACCTCGACGCGGACCTTGCTGCGGTTCACAACGGTAAGTTTGTCCACAAGGCCCTTGTCAAGGAACGTGGAGCGGAACTCCTGCCAGGTAATGTCTCTTGACTGTTCGGAGGGGAAGACACCACGGTAGAGGTAGAAAGACAATAGAGCAGACAGCAAGATGGTTGTTGCGTCGAGTCTGAGATTGCCAACCTTGAAGGTATAGCCCTGGCCTTGTTCCTCCTCTTTCCCTCGTTGCTTCCTCTTCTTCTGCCCCTCCTCACGTGTGTTGGACTGCTCGAACAATTCTGGCTCACCGTCTTTCTTGTCCTCGGGTTTAGCATGTGTCTGCTTGTACGAGTCTCGGAAGACCTCTTCGGGAGTCTTTCGTGAGATCTTGGTGAATACACTGACCAGGCGAACAGTCGTAGCCAGGTCAAGACGCTTTCCGGGATTCTTCCTGCGGTCTTCGAGGACTTCGTGCAGTTCAGGCGGAACGCCACCCTTCTTCATGACCTCAAGAGCCATATCAATTGCCTGAATCTGAGACTTGGGCAACCCTTGCTTGACCATGTCGGTGATGTCGGTTATTTGCTTGATCTCTTCTTCGGTCAAGGGAGTGAAGCCGGGCGGCATGTCGTACTGTTTCTCCTTGGGCGTAGACTCAGACTTCACGTCTGCCTCTGTTACCTTTTCGGCCGGCTTTGAATCGTTGGATCCAAGCTCATTTTTCAGCGTCTGCTCGTCCTTCTTCGAATCGCCACTCTTCTCAGCTTTTTTATCGGATTCATCCTCCGGCTTCTTCGGACCTCCCGGATTTACAGTCGCATATGAACGGTATATTGAGGGTCGTAATGGCGACTGTAGTCGGGAGCGACTTAGCTGTGAAGCGCGGCGCTGTGCGCAGACCGAGCATTCGAGGGCAGCTTTAGAGCTGCGCAAGAGCTGCGGCCTGAAGAGCCTGGCAGCCATGATGGTGCTTGAGGTCGGACAAGTGCACTCGACCTTCTGGCTGCAATTGGATCTCTACGAGAGGTGGTCGTGAGATGGAGAGGGAAGTGTAGGCGGACAGATCGATGAGGCGTCGACAGATTTGCCTGCGCGCGTCAATGAGTCGAATCTGGTGATTTCATGACCCGAGAAATGCCAAGTCTCGGCCGGACTAATTCAGATGCCGACCCCAAGCGGGATACGGACGAGCCGGAGTTTAGAGAGGTACGTCTCGGCTGCCTTGACAAACACTCTGCCGTGTCTGCATTCAATCCGTCTTGATGATGGATTATCCGCCGTCCGCAATCAATCCGTCTTGATGGTGAACTGTCCTGCCTGCGGACTGCTCAAACACCAACGGATCCCATTTGCCGTAACGGCATCCCACGCCTTGCTCGCGCTCAACTTGTCCCCAAAGCGACGAAACCCATGTGGCACTCCCCTGAACACCGTCACATCCGTCGGCACCCCCTGCCCGGCCAGCAGCTCCGCGTAGAACAGGCCCTCGTCCCGCAGCGGATCGGCTCCCGCAATCCCAAACACACTCGGCGGCAAGCCTTTGACTTCCTCCGCGTCCGCATTTCCTGGGTTTAGCAGCCGGTCCTTGACATCAAAGCTCTCTGGTAGCTTGAGCAGCCCCGTGAAGAGCCGGACGCGCGCGACGTCCAGCACCGGCGCATTCTTCTGTGTCACGTAGCTACTTACCTCCGGACTGGCTAGCTTGGCTCGCTGCAGATCGTACGTGTCCGGGTTCACCAGGCATGGTATGATGAGCACCTGGCCTCTGATTCTCGGCAGGCTCGTCAACGGCCCGATGCCTAGGTGCTGTTGGAGCGTTATGGAGGCGGAGAGCTGCCCGCCCGCGCTGATGCCGCCGATGACAAGCTGGGAGCCATCGGCGCCGAGGAGATCCAGGTGAGCGTGCGTCCAGACCAGAGCGTCTTCCACATCATGCCATGCTGTGGGGAAGGTGTGCTGAGGGGTGTGGCGATAGTTGACATTGAGGACAGTAATAGGATAGGATTCCGAGGCCAGAGTGTGCACGATGCGCGAACAGGCGGCATCCTCGGAGGGGAGGGTCTATTCCTGCCGTCAGTGCATCGCACCCATAAACAGTGGGCTCACACTCACACCAAAGAGAAAACCGCCACCGTGGAGATTGATGTAAATGGGTAGTTTTTGGTCTAACGAAACAGATTTGGGGCGATAGGACCGTGCTTCAATGATCCCGCCGTCCCTGGACTGGATGCTGTGATCTTGCAGGGTGACTGCATCGGCGAGACCTTGGATTCACTCAATGAGCATGGGGCTTTTGGGAGGAATGGGAATTCACCGAACCTTGGGATATCATCTCCTCAGCAGAGGTGGCTTCACGACCTTTGTTGGTCAACTCCACCAACTGCTCGATTGTAAGCCCTGGCGGCGGAGCCGGCATGCTGGGTGCAAATGCGATCCAGTCCGCGCTCGGCGTGCCATAGACTGAGTAGTCGGCCATTACGTTTGGTTGAGCCTGGTAGATGAGATGAAGTCGTGGTGATCTATGAACGACGAGAAAGTTGCCAACTGTAATCTGCGTAGGGACCCCGTCTATCTGACTGGGATATCAGTCGTCTTATGCCAGAAGTATGTAAGACGGGGTTGACCATCGTCGCATATAAGAGTGGAGATAAGACGACAGGTGGAGAAGTCGTGCCGAGGTACTTTGACAAAACATCCCACCAGCAGCAGATCGCACACTACGAACGACCGCTCCAGCGTTGCAATATCAAGTTGGTTGGGGTCCATGTCTGACATTGCTGACGCAGTCCAAATCCGTAGTTGGCAATACTCAGCTTGACAGTGTAGCCCTGGTGCTGTGGGTATTGACGTAAGTGTATATAGATGCCAAGTTTTTCACTGCCTCTAATGGCCGGCCGCGGCTACGCTCAACACTCTTCAAATCCCACCGCCATATCAAAGGATTGTGATGCGAATGGTGCAAATATTGTAGTGAGAGGATTTTTTGAGATGATTGTATTTTTCAGACCCTTAAATCGATGGAAGTGGGACTAAGGAGTGATCCCTATCCATCCAATACCAATGTTATATGTATACATTATCTCCGCTGAAGTTTAGCGGGAACCTTCCAAACACTATGTATACTAATTCATGAGCGTTCATAATAGTTGAGCAGTACTATGCTCCAAATTTTGCGTCATCAGCGGATTCAAGCATCGCCCCATCCGCCTTTGTTACCCTCCTCGGGCTTCTCCTCAACCGGCTGAGGTTCCGTGGGAGCCTCCTCCTTGGGCGCCTCGGGCTGCTTGGGAGCCTCTTCTTTGGGAGCTTCCGGCTGAGAAGCCTCTGGCTTAGGAGCTTCCGGGGCAGCTGGGGCGTCCTGCCAACCCTCCTCGGACTTTGGGGCTTCCGGCGCAGGAGTCCCGGGCTTCGGAGCTTCTGGTGCAGGAGTCTCAGGTGCAGCTCCTGCGTCTTGCCAGCCACCCTCCGGCTGAGCAGGGGTCTCGGGCTTTGGGGCTTCAGGCGCAGGAGTCTCGGGCTTCGGAGCTTCTGGTGCAGGAGTCTCAGGTGCAGCTCCTGCGTCTTGCCAACCACCCTCCGGCTGAGCTGGGGTCTCAGGTTTTGGGGCTTCTGGTGCAGGAGTCTCAGGCTTGGGTGCTTCTGGCGCGGGAGCCTGTGGCGCGGGAGTCTCGGGTGCAGCTCCTGCGTCTTGCCAACCACCCTCAGGCTTGGGAGCTTCTGGCGCAGGAGCCGGTGTAGCAGGAGCCTCAGGCTTAGG